>NC_089017.1:44062004-44377339 GCF_963932015.1 Anas acuta | reverse complement strand
TCCTAGAAGAAAAGATAAAGTGTGACTTGCAACTGCATTTACTGAATTGATGACTCTGTCAAGGTCTGTCCTCTTTTCTCCCCTCTGGGGAGGTAGAAGCAGTGATGACCCACAGATCCCCTTCAGTGAGGTTTTCTTTACAGTTTTGAAAGAATTACATACTCTTTTATTATTATTATTATTATTATTATTATTATTATTATTATTATTATTATTATTATTATTATTATTATTATTATTATTATTATTATTATTATTATATTTTATTGTAATGAAGCCAAATTAATAGGTATTCCTTATTACTTAAGTTATATGAGGAAATACATACGAGATTGTGATTCTTCTTTCCTCAGTATTAGGAATTTCTATTCAGGAATAGAAATTATTTGTAATAGTAAAGAAGGAAAAACAAGTGTTTATTTGATTTAAGAATATTTCCTAAACCATACTCATTTTGGAATTAGGATCTGTGGTCTAAGATTATGCCTTGTCTGCTGCTACATTTTCCTTTGTATTTGGCAGGTGGTTTTGTTTGGTTTTATTTGTTTGTTTGTTTTTGTTTTTTTCAGTTCTTAAAGTAGAATACAGAAACGAAGTTCAAAGTATTTTTCCTAAGAGATATACCAGGCTTTGAGTTTAGAATGCTTATTTTTGTGACACTTGTATAATGGC
Source organism: Anas acuta (assembly GCF_963932015.1). Classification (NCBI taxonomy): domain Eukaryota; kingdom Metazoa; phylum Chordata; class Aves; order Anseriformes; family Anatidae; genus Anas; species Anas acuta. The sequence continues at coordinate 44,376,667 of NC_089017.1, read as the reverse complement.
ATGTCAAGATGTCAAGTCCAGTATTATAATGAATTAATAAGATTAGTTACAGACTTGTGATCTAAAAACTGAAAATTCTCGGTGTTAATTGGAAATGAGAGAAATTATTTGTTTCTAAATGAAATACAGAAATGGATTAGTTCTAAGTGGCTGTACTTGAGCAGGTGGGTTGCAGGAGATGACCTCTAAAGGTCCCTTCCAACCTCAATCATTCAGTGAGCTGTATATAGGTGTATAGGTGTCAGGTTCAGAGGTGTGCAAGTTCTTGTCAAATATCCTTTATCAAATATGTTTCCTAGTTAAGAAAGAAGCACGTTGTACCATGTTTGTGGGGGGAGGGAGAGTATGAGACAGGGGAAGAGTGGCAGAGGCAGAAGCATGCAAGAAAGCAGATGGGGTCTGACAAATAATACAAATTTTTGAATTCCTCATTTCTGACAATGCACATAAAATACCTTGGAAATGAGTTGAGGACCTGATCATATAGCAGAGACCAGAGTCCACTGTGTTTTCCTTTCATCCATACAAGGCCATAGAAAATGGTTAGTAAATAAAATATTTTAAAACCTTTTTATATCAAGATGAAACAAATATCTATTCTTTAACATTTGTGATAAGATAACATTTGTGAAAGCTATCAGCAAAGCTTTTGGCAAAGTGTAGTTTGTAGCAATATAAACTATGCAGAAAAGTTCATGAAAATGAGTTTAAATTATTTTCCAGATAAGAGTGTGCACATTTGTTACTGTTGTTCTGTGTTACTGCATTAACAAAGTCTTACCACTCCTTATTTTTCTTGTTGACAAAAGTAGTGGCAGATTAAAAGTCAGTTTGAATTCAGGCATATAAGCATCATTTTCTCTGTGTGTACGCAGCCATACAACTTTCAACAGCTGAACAACCCATTTCAGAAAACATCCAGAATTAAGAAACAAATGCTTATTTTATTCAGTTTGTGAGTCTGATTAAAATTTTTATAGAGGTCTCACATTGCCAATGCAGAAGACAAAATGAAAAGTGATATGAATCAGCTCTTCCTTCACAGTCAATAAAGCTGAAATTAAAAGTGCTATGCACCACAAAAAGAATTACCTTAAAGTCTGACCAAAAATGAGAGTGAAGATTGGTACTAACATGGAATCATGCTTTCTAAGTTTTCTGCTCAGCACTTGCAAATAAGTTAGGTATACATATAAATGCTAGTAGTGTATTTTTGCATGTACACATTTTGATATAGCTCAGATTTCATTCTAGAAAAGATATTACTTGCCTATGTAGAATTATGCAACAGAAATAACACATACAATATATACACCCTAATTAAATATTCCTGTGCAATTGTATCTAATATCATGAGAATTTGTGTTGTACTGTGAAATAAAAGTGATAAACGAAGTGCAAATAGGTCAGCAAGGCTATGATGAAAACATGTAACTAAGAAAACAGGCAGATAAAACAGGAATCAGTTTCTAAGTTAAAACTAATTTTGGAAATAAGTTCATTGTATGTGTGAGCATTGTAGCACGGGAAATAAAAGTAACACTTACTAATTTTAAGCATAGACTAACTCTTATTTTTAAGCACTGTCCTAAAAGTCCTTAATTTTCATTAGATTTCATAATTCTTTATGTGCGGTACTTGTAAATTGGTGCTTTTATTACTGTTTAGCAAGGAATGTTTGCTACAAAACACAAGATTTAAGCAGGTCAGATTGATTATTCCTTTCTATTTTCAAGAGCTGTGAGAAAATACAAACTTTTTTTGTCCTTTTTAAAAAAATAAATAAAATAAAATGAATTGCGTTCATTGCCCTATCATAGCAAAACATGCATGTTGCTTTTCCTGTTCTCAGCTTCTCGTTATTTTAACAGTAATGACCTTAACACAAGGATTTCCTGGATACTAATGAACAGTTGAGTTATTTAATTGATGTGATGATGAAATGCTATCAAGTGCTTCTAGCAATATGTAGACCTGTGGAGACCTGTGGCTTATTGATGGTTATTGCTTATAAAACAATAGCACCTGTAAGCTTTTTCTGTTTTATCATTGGTGTTAAATTCACACATGAATACAAGAGAGATGTTTACATCACATTTGTTATTCCAGAAACAAACAAACAAACAAAACACCATTTCGCAGTTAGTAAATATGGATCATGTATAACAATCTTATAAGTGAATAGTAGAAATACAACACGACAAAAATATACATGTATATGCAGAACAATTCAACAAGAACTATCAGATTTGTAACTGAGTGTTTTTCTGAATTAGATTCTTCCACTCTAACCTGGATTTATTAGTAATAACTGTTCAGTGCCTTACTTACACCCGATTGTTTTTTAAATAAATGCTTAATTCCTGGATTGTATCTTAACACTTTTATTTTGAAAAATAAAAAGAAGATATTCCTGTGCTGACATATGACATTCTGTTTCATAGTCACTTGATAGCATTTCTATTTGGTTTCTCTTCTCTTTAGTTTCCTTAAAATCAAAACAGTGATGTGGAAATGACTGAAGCAGCAGCAACTAAAGTTTGCTGCAGAAGATAATATTCTCATCCTTATTTACTTTGGAGAAAGCAGAAAGCAATTAAGCAATTATTGATCTTAAAACGTGACCTGATAGAAAAAAGTGGCAATTTTATTCCCATAAAAAAGATACATAATTTATTGAACAATAATATGTCCTGTATGGTACTGCAAATTGAAAGCATAGTTGCTTTCAACGTCTATAAGTACCTTATTCAGTAATGTCGGAAACAAATGCCTTAATGTAAAGTAATTTAAATAGTTTAAACAGAAACAGTAAGACATTATGCCAAATCATATGTAACTCTAATTTCGTAAGATAAAGATGGAATCTTTATCTAATAAGATAAAGATGGAATTTTGTCCTTCATGAGATGACAAGTTGAAATTTTGAAAAAGTTTTTCAAACCTTGAGTATTAATATTCTTAAGATGATTTGAAGGGATCCCATGATAACATTAATGGGAGTGAAACAGTGACTTCCCTGAGAAAAGATATCAGTGAAAGTATTCTGATTTAGAAATTAATTTAAAATATTTTTTATATTTTCTATTTTTCTTGGAAAAATGGGGTTTGGCCAAAATGACATTGTTTTAGTACTCTCCTGGAGAGAATTACTAAATTTTGCACAGAACAAAAGACCAAATTCACAGCTCAATCTTGTCTACTTCCCTCTTATTTTGATACAAATGCCTCTTTTCTTGGTAGGTTTTCCTCATCAGAGTTTTTTTGCTTGCTCATCTTAGTTGTAGATGTATTGTTCCGTTTGTTTTATAGCCTAGATAGATACACTAGTGTGCTGAATTTCCCTCCTGCATTGCATTACTTTGTACAGAAAATCCTCTTTTACCAAAAACTAAGCAGAGTAGGGAGTCTGGGTCTGGGATACCACTCCCCTGCACACAGCTGTATGCTGTGGTACGTAACGCTTCTTTTAAAGATAGGGAAGACAATGCAAGGTCCACTGCTCTCCAGGGAGAAGATGTTGCTCCATGTGAGCAGCATGACCCGACTGGACCTTGGCACTTTCAAGTACGTTTGTTTTGTTTCTCCACTGGGAAGAGGATTGACCCATAAAGTTTTAAAATAAAACGGGAGTTAATTACCATTAATAATAGAATGTTTAAACCTAAAATACCAATTTTTAAATCTTGTAAAATCACTGGTTATTTTTAGCACAAGACTGTTCTACAGTGTTAATGGAGTTTATAGTCTTAACATTTATTACACTGTGCTGTAGTGGTACGCATCAGTGGTGTCTTATGCAATTGTATTGCTGCCAGTCCATAGACCTATTGCCATTGTTTCCCATAGAAACAAAACATAACAGTATAAATATGAATAGGAGAGAGGATGATTACAGGAATGACTCACATTAACTTACAACATTAAATAAGAAATTTTGGACAAGACTTAAACTGTTGAAGTTCTCTTAAACAGTCTGATGCCAAACATGCAATTTCAATGAAGAGGAATGTGTAGAACTTGTTGTCCAAAAGGTGACTTCAAGCATATTTTACTTCATATGATTATTACAGACCTGATTACAAATAAAATAAAATAAAATTAAATTAAAAATTCTTCACAGAAGGGTCTATTCAGAATGTACTATAGAAAAATACTGTAAAATACGCTGTTCTCAGTGTCTGAATATCTTTCTTGACCTGATGATGCTTTTGAATATTAATTAGGCCAAGAAGACAATGATTCATCTAAAAAGAACAAGCTTTTTCTGTTTGTTAGAATCATTAAATTAAGTGGTGAACATCTGTATAAAATAAGTGCTTAAGTTAGTATGACAGTAGTATTGTCACATTTTGAGATGGAGGAAAAAGTAGATATATTAATTAGAGGGAAAGAATTCTGAACCAGAATTTGTTGAAGTTTTGATATAATTCCACAGATCTTGAAGAGTGTCCTGTGAAAATTACATTTCCCATGTCTTGTATGGGTCATAGAAGTGACTACCTAGGAAAAGAGACAAAGCTTTTGTCATAAATTAATTTAGTGAATTGTGCTGGAGTCTGTCAGTCTCACTAGGCATTAAAACACTGTTTTAATTTCAAGTTATGCTTAGCACACACAGATTTGCCAAGGATATCTTCCAAAAAGTGCTTCTGAAACATGTTCCAGTTGAAGTTCATGTATAGTAGCATCCATAAATATCTTCGCAGAGTTATGTGATTTCACCTACCTGTTAAATTATCCAAACAGGAAGTAAAAGGAGGCCAGAATCACTACTGACAATGCCTTTTTTTTGTTTTGTATTGGCCTTTTTTCATGTATTTTGGCAGCTCTTCGAGATGCTGGTAAACAGTCAATTAATAGTGACTGGAAGATAGAGCATTCAGGAACATTCAATATTGCTGGGACCACCGTCCATTATGTTCGAAGAGGTCTCTGGGAGAAGATATCTGCCAAAGGTCCCACAACATCACCTTTACATTTACTGGTATGACAATGTGGGTTTTGTTTTGTTTCGCCTTTTTTTTTTTTTTTTTTTTTTAACCTGATTCCTATCCTATAGTGTGGGACCTATTTTTTCCAGGCTTCTGAAGATAACGGGATCTATGAGAGATGTACCTGCTGATCTGTCAGCCCAGTTCTAAAAAGTTCTTTTAAATCCAATAATAAACTTCATGTTATTGAGGCAGAATGGAGGGCCTCAGAATTCCTACAAATTTCATACAAAGCTGATGTGCAGCTTGAGCAGAGAAATTCAAATTAGGATCAGATATTTTCTATCCTCTTGGCACACTGGCTGACGCTACAGCACAGTATTGCCATTTTAGGGTTGTAATCACCAAATTCTCCATTGAGTAGTAGAGTTTTGACACATTTCAGTGTAGGGAAGGCGAAGTTGATAGCCAAAGAGACAAAAACAAAAGGAAAAATGAAGAAATGATGAAGAAGTACTTCACAATTCAAAATCTTTTAAGTGTAAGAAATCATTTTGTATATCCAAAATAGTTTGAAATTTGATTCATCTAGGAAAGATATCTTTTTTAGAGCACTGGAAACATAGGATATGTAATATATCATTCCCCAGATTTCTGGTGTATATATATATATATTTTTTTTACAATTTTACATGGAGAACTTTGTGACTGTTATGTTAAATAAAATCTTTTTTTCCCCCCATTGTTTTGGGTTGGATACTTCTATTAATTAGTTTCATCTACAAAATCTATCAGAAGGGTCTAAAGGCTACAGTGCATTAAGTCATTCTGGCATGCTCTTCAAGATTATCTCTTCTCAAGTCCAAGTTTGTCTTCAATAGTTCCTGCGCACATAGAAAGATTTTCCTTCTCTATAATTACAGGTGCTGCTATTCCATGACCAGAACTATGGTCTACACTACGAGTACACAATCCCACTGGATCCTCCTCCTGAGAATCAAAGCTCTAAAGTACCAGAGCCTCTTTTCATGTGGACTCATTCTGGCTGGGAGGACTGTGATGCTGTATGTGGAGGAGGTAAAAATTTTTTAAAAAAGCACACACACACGCTGCATCTACAATATTTGTAATGTATATATATATATATTCATGTATATATATGATGACTAAAACAAATGATATATTAATATTTCAGACTGATGATCACTGCAATGTATTTATTAATAATATCCTCATTGCAACTTGTATGATTCCTTAGAACAGTGGACATATTTCTGTCATGTTCCTCCTGGTTATATTAAAAGAATACTGATAACTCCAGGTAAAGATTCAAACTAAATAAAGTTGGTAGAAAGAAAATGTTAGTGAAGCAACCAAAACTTGATTAAAAAAGTAAATTCAGGACCCGGTTTCCAAGAAGAAATACAAGTGCAAGAGCTAGAACAAGAATAGAAAGTTCATGTGCATTCCACTGTGTATTTGGAACTACTGAAGAAAAACGATCTGTAAAAGACATTTCAAACTACAGAAAAGCTGAACCCCAATCTCAGATCAAATATGTACCGTTAGTAACATGAGTTGAGATCCAGAAGCATATGGAACAAATATTGCAACAGCAGATATTAGTATGCTGATGCAATAGTTTTCCTATGTTTATGTTTATGAACCATAAAAAAATGTGAATTTGGAAAAAACAAAATGCAAATATGAAAACAAATATTGGAACATGAGCAATATTACTGTAACAAAATCCTTTAAAATTGGTAACTATTTAGAAGCTGGTTATTAGAAAAGGTGATTACAGTGGGAAACATGTAAGAGTGTTTTTGTGAATGCTACCTATAGAAATCTGTTTACATGTTGTAAATTAATTAGTCGGGTTTACATGGTGAATACTAGATTGATTATTGATACCTGTCTTTCCAGCTTACAACATTGATAATCACGGCTGCTGTGATCAGCAGTCCTGAAAATTGCTATGCACCTTGTAGTTCAAATAAGAAAGCCTGGAAATGCTTTGCCTTCTCATAACAGCAACACAAAGAACACTGTGTTCTAGCTACTTTGACTCTGTGAACAGTCCTGGTGTCACGACAGATTACTGTAGTTTCCATAAACATGCCTTTTGTGGTTTGGTAAGAAAGCTTCTTCCCTGAAGGCATTTTGTACGTGGTGCTAGTATCATCCTCTGTTTCTCCATAGTGCACTCATACTCACTTGGAATATTCATGCTTTTTACAGTTTCCTGAAATATTTTTAGAATAATTTGAATGCTACCACAATCTCTCATTATTGCCTCAGTTATTTCTAAAGTTACCTATCATCTGGAAAAGTCCTGAAGTGCAGTATGTCAGTGATTTTTTTTTTCTACATTAATGCTTAAATAAATATTGAAGTGTTTTACTGTAATGTTTATTTATCATATTTTTTTCTGTTGTAACTGGCCATCACGTTTTGTTATTGTTTAAAATAGCTGAGTTAATGCAAAGTTCCATGAAAGGTATTTTTACTGCAAATATTCTGAAATACAAGTGAAAGATTTTTCATACCTTAGGCAAAACAACTTTAATTCTTCTTTTAGTTCTTTGGTTTAATAAGAACTAACAATGAAATTGAAATGATGCATATTGTACCCTGTGTAAATATTTGTGCTTGAAATTTTAACACCAGTATTTTGATAAATCTGATTAAAGTATATAACAATTATCAGTAGTTTTCATTAAATGTTTAAAATGTATGTCAGGATGAGAAGTATTCATGAAGCCATGTGGCTTTGTGCATGTTTATACATGTAACTCGTCTGTAACCTCCTGTGTTGCAGAGAAGCTTTGTTAGTATGGGAGGGAATATGAATACACAGATGTATATGTAAATGCACAAAAAAATGTCAAACATTTCAAATGCTGTGCATGATATATTAGTTACATGTGCTCTCACGTACACAAACGCTGTGTAAAATGTCAGTTGTGGTCAAACACATAATGAATATTTATAGCTTCACTGCTCAACCCACAGACACATTTCTGACCACTAGCAAATACTGAATTCTTATGTCTGCCCTGCTCCTGCACACACCCTGTTTGTAAGTAAACTTCCAGATAGAAACAGGGTGTTATAACGTAACTATAGGAACAAATGGTTATGAAGTTATTTTCTACTAACTAACATCTTTAATGCAAGGCTTGCTAGTTTCCTAAAAATTATGCTCCCATCTGATTACAAGCTACTGCTTGTTGTAAGTATTACGTTAAATTCTGATTTCTTACCCGTTCAGCTTCAAGAGACACAAGGTCCCAACCCATCCATCAAAGCACAGTTTGTGTAATAGAACATGCATTACTCCACAGGCAGTACCCAGCTTCCTAAATGATTACCCTACAGATCAGATCAGTTATATGGCTTCTTTTCTTTAGCCCACTGAGAATGGTGCAGTTGGAGAATGGTGCAGGCTCCTTACCAAAGGCTTTATGAGCTGAATCTCTTTGGCTGAGAGCTGGCCACATGTGCCAGCGTACTGCTAAACGGGACAGAACTTCTAAACTACTAATCAATACAGAGGGCAGGACTTGTTATTCCTTTCCTTAACTTATATATTAATGGAAAAGCATATCTTCTCCTTACTGTGCAATTTTTCTGCAAGTCATTCTCAACACTAGGGTCTTGGTGGTTGAGAAGGAAACAAGAATGCCAGTTAAGACTAAGGCTTTGGCCTATGACTTGTTGCAGGAATAAAGCAGCAATACTCTGTTGACAGTGGTGTGTAAATACTGGAATAAGAAAATACCTTGTTCCCTACAAACTTTAATATCTCCATTGGACTCATTGCTACATTTGTTTTTCACTTCAGATTAAGGCATATGTAGGTTTTACACTTCTTTTTTTCCAAACTGACGATAAAATAACTGTATCTGATAAGGATACCACTGTCCTTCCTTTATTAACAAAGTTGCATATTCCTGGTTTCTCCACATACCTGCTTTATTTTTTTACTAGGTGAAAGAAAAACAACAGTCTCTTGTACAAAGATTATGAACAAGAATATCAGTCTTGTGGACAACAAGAAGTGCAAATATTTAACAAAACCTGAACCACAGATCCGAAAGTGTAATGAACAGCCATGCCAGACCAGGTAATACTGATTTGGTTAACTTACACTGTCATAAATAACTAGAAGTAAAAATCTCAGGAGCTACAAAGACAAATGACTGCCTCTGGCATTGAATGTGCAGTAAATACATAGAACAAAATACAAAGAACATACATAGGAGAAAAGGTTATAGTGTGAAATATACAGAACACTGAAACATTGGCTGCTGTTTCTCCTGAGTTTTAATGAAAGAGTCATTAAGTACATGTCTAAATCAATTCTCATTCAATAAAGCAGCTCATTACTTTCCTCGATAGGAGTTCTCACTGGCTGATGTGTACTATGAATTGAAATTTAATTGCTGTTTATATAACAATGGATTTAATAACATGGTTATAATTAATGATGTATTGTTATATTTTGTTGTTGTAGCTTAGTCGGGGCTGTACTCCTTTAAAAGCACTCAGAAATATCTGAGTGCACAAAGCAGTAAATAAATAAATAAATAGATAAACAATCTGTTAATCTGTTCATCTCCACTGATTTAACCCAAAGTGTAGAAAGCCTTCCCCTCACTCTTCTACTACCACTGCCCTCAATCCCTTGTCAATATGCAGACACTAGACTCTGACGGTTGAATGATGGAAGAAGCAGAAAGAGTTGTTTTTCTCTGAATTTCACCAAGTGAGGCAGCTGCAGCATATGTCCTGTAGAGTACTCCTCCCACCCCTCTGTCTGGCATACCTGCAGCCAAGCTGGCAGCTTGTTCCTATCAGTGGCTGGCCAGGATGGTGTGATGGCCCGTTTTCAGGGTTTGCCATCTTTTTTTTTCTTAATGGCAGCTAAGAACCACAACTAAGGAAGTCCCGAGTTACTGTGCAGACTTGGGACTTAGGGAAAGGTGTCTGTCACCTTTCAAGGTATGGACAGCAGCTGGCGATAGTCAGCTAAGAGTTCTGGGGGTAAGCACTGAGATGGATCTACATGAGTCATCTGGAGGAGAGGTAGGTGGAATTTTTGAAGACAATGCAAAGTAAATATAATACATATATTATTAAAGAAAGTAATGCAAAATGAACCAGCTGACATAGCTTTTTTGGATAGGATGAAATACTAAAATAGATGAAATGCAACTTACACATTTTAAGCAAGACTGAACTACTGATGTTTGGATTTCCACAGACATTACACAGTGGACAGATTTATATTTGATTATATGCATAATTGGCCAATTTCGTATTTTATTATATTAATAACATGGTATACTGAATAGGTAGAAATGAAATAGTCTGATCTTTTTCTAAGGCATTGTCAAATATGTATTTTTAGCATTCTGTACTTTTTCCAGCTTATTAAATGAAAAATTGTAGGTGTTATTAATTGCTGTCCTGAGACAGGTAGAAAAATACCATGATCCAGATTTTACCACAGTATTAAGGATTCTTACAAAACAAATAGTGTTAGCTTTCAACAGAAACTGAGCTAGGACATATGGTTGCATAACTTGTTTGTTTCTGGCAATCGAAAAAATATCTTAAAGTCTATTGCATTATCTTGACAGGCTATGATTTGTAAATTGAGTCTCTGGACTGCTAATAATAATAATAAAAAAAAAATAACTTAGTTCAATGTTTCGTTTTCTTACAATAATTGTCTGACAGATGGTTGGAACAGATTTGTAGAACTTTGGTTTACCGAAGACTCCCTTGCAAATCTAGTCTCCTGAGGTATACTTGTGTGCTGCATTAATGGCAGAACTTTTTGATTTTTAAGGGCATGTGGCCATAGTCTGGAGCTACAGAACATTTGGGGAAAATTATATTCCAGAGTGATTACTTTCCAGGTATGCGGGCTATGCCAAGCTGCATCAACCTTCCCTGTTGCTGTAATTTAAACTATGTAACCTGAGTTAGGCCTGATCCTAAAGAACATGAAGAAAACCGAGCTTCTGTACTTCCAGAGCAACAAGCTTTTCACACAGGAGCGATTCTGTATTAAAACTTATGGGACCTTCTGTACTTCTGTACTTCTTCCAGAGCAACAAGCTTTTCACACAGGAGTGATTCTGTATTGAAACTTATGGGACCTTAATTGAAGGGCATATGCATTTGACAAATAGGTAGTCATATAGATAGACAGAACATAAAAAAAAAATAAATACTGTCTGATCCATCATATTTGAAATGTGTGTGATTGTATTATGGAACTTTTCTAATTGGAATTATAATGACAAGAGAGTACTCTAAAAACATAGAAACAATGGACTGGGAATTAAATGATATGAAGATTAACATATTATTTAAATGTAAGTTATGCTAGATTAGTAATCAGTCTGTTAACACAGTTACAGACAGTTAACTTAAAAGGAAAGAGAAAATTTGTAAGTATGTTTTGGGTAACCAAGTAGTGCTAAGCAAGGGAACAGATGACCTAATAGGACTTCTTCCTTCCTAATTTCTTCTTACTGTATTGCCTGTATTTCTTTGTAGATGGATGATGACTGAATGGACTCCATGTTCAAGGACATGTGGAAAAGGGACCCAGAACAGACAAGTAGCCTGCACACAGCAGCTAAGAAATGGGACCCTGATCAGAGCAAGGGAGAGGGATTGCCTTGGGCCAAAGCCTGCTTCTGCACAGCGCTGTGAGGGCCAGGACTGCATGACTGTGTGGGAGGCAGGAGTCTGGTCTGAGGTGCTGCATTTATTTTTATAAATAATCCACAATGATTATTTATGCCTTACTGTGTTCTGAGAATGAGATTTTTTTCACCAGCAAGCGGCTTAGTTCAGCCTAATGATTTTCAGGTTCCTCATGCAATGACTTGGCAAAAGGATCAGGGACTAGGAAAACAAACCATGTAGAACTACTATATTTTACCTAGTTAATGTCCTGAAACAGTTTCATTTGGACATTTTTCAAGCACATATAATCAAGTATATCCTGACCTTGGTAGCAGGTAACTAGGGGCAAATGGATTTAAGGCAGTCACTTATCAGCTACCAGAACTTGGGTTCAGAGTGTGAGCATCTGTGAGATACTGTTGTACCAACAGATGTTATTAAGAAGGTTGCTGCTGTTGAAATGCAGAGAGGCTATGAAGGCAGTTGTTTGCAAAAAGGACATTTCCTTCCATTCCTCTCTCTTCTTACCTCTTTTCCTAAGAACAGCAAAAACAGTGAACCTGTAAATATAGAACCTGTAAATAACACAATTTTGGATCCATTGTATTCTGAAGCATTGCTGTTGAATGTAGTTACTATTCAAAAAGCTTTATTATCTTAAGATATTTTAATATGTGTGTCCATTTGGTTTTCTTCTAAAAAGCTTCTTAAAGTAGTTGACTGCAGAGGAAGAGGGGATTTGTTATCATTGTCATCTGGACAAGCTGAAAGTATTTATTTAGATCTTCTGCCTCCATTGGAAGAATACAGCAATTCTAAGTGCTTCCCACACTACAAGCTGTGCTATGAGTGCCATCAGGCTCAAAACAGCAGCTTCTGAATGTGGGTACAGAGCATTGTTCAGGTTCCTGTGCTCACTTGATCCTCAAGTGAGAAAGAGCTATGACATAGGAAATGTTTTCAAAGAGTTAAAAGAAAGATGTTAAGGTAGAGATAAGAGGAGCAAATAGCCACAGTTCTGGTTTGGTACAGAGGTTTAAAACACAAAAGTTAGTTGTGGGAAGAATGGTATACACTTCCATTTATTCTATTCCATTATCACACTTTCCAGGTGTGAGAAAGAAATCCACTTTTTTTAGTTGGTTGTTATATGACAAATATATATGACATATGACAAATAAGTAAGTATATTTCTTCTGGAATTAATAAATATATTTTGAAGAGTGAGGTGTTTCCCATGGCGATTCCTACTATCACTGTTATATTGGAAGTTAGCCATTACTGCTTCCTGCAGTTATAATCAGTTTGGCAAAGGATAATTTTGATCTGCAAGCAGTGGGATGATCAAAACCAGTGATAATGTTTTAAGAAGGAAATGGCATAATTTTTGGCAGTGTAAATAGGAATAGTGGGGAAAAAAAACACATAGATTAAGACCTTCTGTGCAACTTGAAGACTTGTCACATGCTATATATGCAAAGAATTTGAATTCAGTCTGGATTCTTGTGTAGATTTACAGCATTTTCTTTTACATTTTAACTTTTTTCTTCTTAAAATAATCTGTTAGCTACTAGTGAAATTTATTTGAAATTGTTTCATGTCTTGTTTGCATTATTTATTATTTAGATTCTCTATACATTATTTAGATTCTCTTTCATTATATCTCCCTTAATTCTTTGAACAATGATTGCATAACAGTTTTACTGCAACATTTTGCATTTGTTTCATCATAACTTTTCAAATGTTTTCTTATCCAAATGCAATTTTTAAGGCTTATTTTTTTCCTTAAGGAAATAATCTTTGATCAAATTATATATTTTCAGATGAAAATGCAAATATAATCATTCTGATGAGGAATTTTTGTTCATGTGTTAGTTTTTAACAAACTTTCTATCTATGCAATCGAGGATTAGAAATCGGGAAATCACTGAAGTCCTGAATTAGATATGGTATCTTGGCAGAGGGCATTAGAAGGAAATAACAGGGGGTAACTATGCCTTTTTTAGAAAGCTGCAAAACGTCTTTTTTTCAACAGTGCTCTGTAAAGTGTGGTAAGGGAGTACGGCATCGGACTGTGAGGTGTACAAATCCCCGCAAGAAATGTGTTTTGTCCACGAGACCTAAAGAAGCAGAGGACTGTGAGGACTATTCCAAATGCTACATCTGGAGAATGGGAGACTGGTCTAAGGTGAGTCATCCTTAATACTAGCTTCCCATAGATTTGCATAGATTTTGCAAACTGAATTCTCTGTAAGTATTGTATCTATCAGATGTGTAGGACCCTCCCATTTAAGGGAACAATAAGACTGCGAAACAGAAAATAACTGAAACATAAAGGCACACTGTGGCCAAAGTATAAATAAAAATCAGGAATGTGAAGACAGCCTGAGGTGCATCTTCTATATTAAGCAAATGTGATATAAATTTACTGTTTCTAGCAGGCAGTCAAAAAAATTATGGAATTAAAGAGTAAGGGATGCATTCAGGTATCTGTGTTTCAAAGATACCTATCAGGATTACTCCATTTTTAGACCTGTTTGAAAATATTGATAGCAATTGATTAAGCAAATCAGCAGTAATCATGTCTGTAATCTTTCTTTATTTTCAGTTTAATGTATTTTCTTGTCTGCTTCTGGCTTGATATCTTACTGAGAGAATGTATCATGTGCACTGTATACTGTGTTTGGCTCACAGCAAGAGCTTCCTGAATATGTCTGGATTATACCATACAGGCTATCAATTGGCTGTATGTAGTACATGCTTTGGTGAGATGCTCTATTGTATTTATTCGCCACTTCCATTTCTATTATAGGCTGGCAGGAACCTAAAGGTTGCTGTTGTCTGTCCTAATTCTGTCATGCATTTCCCATGATAATTTGGAATCTGTTTCAAGTGTTGCTTAACAAAATGTTTCTGGCCAAATAACTTAATTTCCACTACTAAACATTTAGAACAATTTGCTTTGGACATCCCATCCCCCGCTACCCCTCCATGCCTTTTTCCCAAACAGGGGTGTTTGCCATTTAGATGTTACCCAACTGTAATAAATTCTAATTCTTATCCTCCACTGTAGGTCCATTCAAACTCATAGTTTGCAGGTTTCATTAATTTGTATTTGCACATCTTATTCTTCCATGTTTCTTATAAGATATACTCTTCAGCCTCATAAGGATGCACCTTCACAGAACCACAGAATTGTAGGGGTTGGAAGGGACCTTGAAAGATCATTGGGTCTAACCCCCCTGCCAAAGCAGGTTCCTTAGAGCAGGCTGCTCAGGTAGACATCCAGACAAGCCTTGAATATCTCCAGAGAAAGAGACTCCACAACCTCCCTGGGCAGTATGTTCCAGTGCTCCATCACCCTCATTGTGAAGAAGTACTTTCGCATGTTGGTGTGGAACTTCCTGTGCTCCATTTTGTGGTCATTACCCCTTGTCCTGTCCCCACAAACCACTGAAAAGAGGTTGGCCAAATCCCTCTATCTCCCACACTTTTAAACATCTATAAACATTTATAAACATTAATAAGATCCCCTCTCAGTCTTCTTTTCTCCAGGCTGAACAGACCCAGGTCTCTCAGCCTTTCCTCATAGGGAAGATGCTCCAGACCCCATATCATCTTTGTGGCCCTCCTTCAGCCTATTCGATTTCCATGTAGACCATTTAATATCTAGGAAGCACCTCTTACTGTCTTTTTCTGAACACCTGATGTAACTGTCAGTAAGCCATTTCCATGCCATGAGGGCTTTGATTTCAATGAGATACATAAGCACAGGCCAAAAAGCATCAGAAAATATTGGATAGATCTGTGATCAACTGTGGTTTTGGACTAGGAACCTACCTCAACATGTGATACAGCTTAAAATATCCAAAACATGCTGAAATTCTGAAAATGACTCTTGAGAGTCGTGTTTGTTTTTTTTTTGTCATATCACAGACCATAGTTCAGAGAGATTCTAATTTTTTTTTGCTTCTGTTTGTAACTTTTGCACACGCCTCTTCTACTTTCAGTGCATTAAAAATTACTGCAGAAGCTGTTTAACTTGCTTGTATGGAGAAGTATTTAATATATTTTTAGTTGTCTTTCATGTGATGTAACAGCTGGAAACAAGGACTAAAGCCAACAGAGTATGACTAGCCAGTCTTCCAAGAATTAGCTGCAAGTACTCTGTGGGCAACTAGTGTTTCATAGAATTCTGCTTGGGAGCTCTTATTTTATGACTATGGGGTACAAATTGTTACCATCACATTACTGTTTATTCCATTCTCTTGTCTTATTTATGAGTTATTTTTCATATTTAAAGGATAGATGATTAAATGGTAGTGTCAAATTATGGGGGTTTCTTTGTTTGTTTGCTTTTATACTAGTGATAATTTAAAATATTTGATATTTTGGAACACCCTCATAGAAACTAGAGGATAACCCCCCTGTCTTAGCTACTTCAGAAACACAAGGTGTTATAGCCTTTTATTTTTAAAGCAACAGCCAGAATTAATCTCCAATAGTAGGGTTACTTTTACATGAGGATGTGTTTGGAAGTCTAGTATTTGCATCTCCATACCACAAAACTGCAGTAAAAACTTGCATCATTTAGCACTAGCACTAGCAGGGAGTAGACTGTGGAGAAATGACCATCTGCTTTCTTGAAGCAGTCGTTCAAATCAGCATTGCTGAGGCTATGTGAGGATGCTCAGACAGTTACGCTGTGTTCCCAGTGCCCTCTGGAGAAAATAAGGGCTTTATTCTCTAATTCACAGAACACTTTTCACAAAAATCCATGTCACAGATGAATGTACAAGAACATATTTCTTCCTGTTTAAAATTTGCTGACATCTCAAATGTTCTTTCCTACTTCTGTCAAGGCTCTAACACTGTCACCTAAATAGTACTTGAAACTTCAGAATCAGAAGATGAGGAAATATTTCATACAGAATTGACAAAAACTTTTGAACAGTAAACATGCAGCCTGAGAGTGACTTATGCAGCTGAGATTTTCCAAGATTTATACCAAAAAATAGATGCTTTAATTTCTCTACAGAGACATGAGTTCAATTTAAAATATACTTGGATTTCCTTTTTTTTCCCTGTTACTATTCTGTTCCATTACTAGAGTACATAGCAACATGAAGTCATGGCATACATATTAATATGTCTGCAATGGGGGAAACAAATGGAAAGCTCAGATAAATGTTAATCTTTGCTCACTGTTTGTTTCTACTCAGAGGTTCAGTGCAGCCTTCTGTGTTCACTGTTTTTACTCTTTAGGATCATTCTTGACATTGACAGAAGGCTGTTTCTTTGAGCAGAGCCAAGTTCCCCCAAGCTAATGCCAAGACTTGGCTTGAAAAATCCAAATGACGCTTCTCACACATTGAAACAAGAGGCTTAATGTGATCCTTATTGGCTTTGCCGCTTGCCTTGAACTCTTAAGGCATAATTTTAAATGAAGCTTAAATTGAACTGTTACTGAAAAGATAACATTATTAATAATCATGGTAGTGTTGTAATGGAGTTAATTTGTTTTAGAGGTACGGTCACATAGAGATCAAATAATTCTTTTACTTAACATTTTAACAATACCAAGATCAAAGAATATTTTACCAAAATTGCAGACTCCAGTAAGTCAATAAATACATCAATCTTTCTAAAATTCTTGCTTAATTTAAAAGTATGCTGTATAATCTGGACTGCATGGAGCATTGAACTCCACAATAGCTCTTAAGTCAGCAAGGTGGCTCAATATGCTAAATATGTCTGTTCAGTTAGACTCTGTGCCTGCCTCACTCATGAGTGTGTTGAGAAAGTAAAGAATAAAGGCTCAAACTGAGCTGCTGGATCCACCACCTAGAAACATTAGCAATTACATTTTCCCAGTAAAGAGTGTCTTTGGAATATGATGCTGAACAACATAAATGTTCCCTTCAGGTGAGGAAAGATAACCATATCTAATACAGGCCCAAAAGGGGCATGTTGTAGCTCACTCTTAACAGCAGCCATGTTCTTTACTAAACTGCACATTTACCACCCATTTCAAGGCTATACAAGCTTTAGGTCATCCTCAGGGGAATTCATCATCTAAGGAGAAACAAGGAGACCAGAAACTAAGGAGAAGCATAAAGGAGACCAGATAAGGTAACAGACTACAAATTCTACAGAAAGATTGGGCTAAGGAAGCTGGAGAGAAAAGATGCACTCAGGAGCAGCTGAAAAGGAAGCACCAGCTGAGTTCCTAAATAGAAATGTGGGTATGTTTATGAAGAGGATACAAATACAGCTTCTGTAATAATAATCCCAATGGTTGGAATGTAGTTTGTTTTCACACAATCACAGAATGGCCAAGGTTGGAAGGGACCTCATCTAGTCCAAATCGCCCTGCCGAGCAGGATCACCTAGAGCACATCGTGCAGGTTGGCATCCATGCACGTTTTGATTATCTCCAGAGAATAAGACTCCACAACCTCTATGGGCAATCTGTTTCAATGCTCTGTCACCCTCACAGTAAAGAAGTGAAAGCTTTTTCTGTAGTCTGAAGAAGAGAAAATGGAGGATCAAAGGTTGATTTTATTTATTTATTTATTTATTTGTTTATTTATTTATTATTTTTTTTTGTGTGAGTCTAAAGGACATCTGAAGCAACTGCTTCATTTTTATACCAAGAAATCTCAGAACTCATGTCCTATTTCAATTTTTTTTTTTAAGATCGTACATGCAGTGCCCTCTAGACAGTGGGGGTGGGGGGAGGGGCGGGAGGAGACAGGAGGAGAGGAAGTAAAGTCTCCAGCTGTTGCACGGAGACAGAATGAAACCAACAGTTCACAGAGAGATCTCTCAGCTGAGTGGTACAAAAAGCAGCTGTCAGCAATGATGATTGCTACTCTTTTGTCTGGATCAAAAATCATATAAAAATGGGGAAAATTAAAAAAGCAAATTCGGTTTTGCCAATTATTCAACCACATGGGGTATTCAAACTTTAAACATTTACAAAACATTTACAAAACTGCTAAATTTCCATAGCAAATAATCTCAAATGATTTGGTCTCCTTTAATTGAAAATTCAGAGTTAGGATGTTATTAATGCCACAGTTTTCCTGACAAGGTAATTAGCTTTAGTTTTATTCTTTGGATCCTAGTCCAAGATTGTTAGCTCTTTAAATTATGTGAGTGGAGCAGTGCTGGCCAGAAGTCAAAATGTGACACTATTAATAAGACTATGGACAAATGAAATATGTGACTTTGATGTCAATTGAATTGAAGTCAAAATAATATTGTCATCTTGTTGATAATGTTTATATTGACTTAATTATACAGTAAGATTCCAGCAAATGAGGTATGCCTGTTTCAGAAAAGAAGTATGAGCAAATCAAATGGAAGATACCAATATAATAAAATGAGAGTGGGGAGGTTTTTGTTCATTTCCAAACAATCCTGTAATATTAACATTTTTTTTTCAGATAGATAGTTTTCTCTTTCATAGATCAGTTCAGTGTACCATACTATTTTGCCTTGAATAAATATAATGTCAGTTTCTAGAAAAACAAATCAAGACCACCCTTCATAAAAGGTAAAAGCACTGACAAGACTCAGGGATTTTAAAAGTAGACATTACCCATTTTGAACATGCATAAAACTGTGCCTGCATACTGTGCTTACAGCCCATGCTGAAAGGTGCTTGCAATCCTGTCTGACAAGAGGCTTGGTAGGCAGAGAATTCAAATAGATAATCAGAAAGAAAAGAACGAAAAGCATTTTAATTCCACCTGATTTCAGCTAACCTTTTTTCTACTCTGTGTTGTAGGATGTTCTCCAGTAGAAGGTACAGCCTTTATATATTTGTTTTGAACATGCCCTTCAAGAAATTGAGTGCCCATAGCAATCTTCTCAGGGTCTACAAGAGGCAGTATAATGCAAAACAAAGGTGAACAAATGAGAAACAACAGCGACAACAAACTAACCAACCAACCAAACAAACAAACAAAAACTGATAGCCAGCAGAGGATGCTTGGCAGATGGCAACATTTAGCAGAGGCAAATCCAGCCCCATGCTCAAGGGGTCTGTGCAGTCACAGTCTCATTGCATGATGCGCAGCATGCTGCATGGTGCCATGTGAAAGAGTTGTATGAGGAAAGAGGTTCACCTACATTTCCATTGTTGTTGCCTGTTAAATCTGTACCTTCCAGAAGAAGTTAACACCGATGAGTTCAGGAATTGAATTGCTTTGGACTGTGCTGATTTTTAAACAGTTTTCGGGGAGGCATGCAGAAATATGTGTAAGAAACACAATTGAAACACAAATGAAAAGGTTGATTTGTAGGATAGCTTCATAAACATTAGCAGTTAGAGGAGGTGTAGAAAATTCTACAAGACAAGGAAATCTGAAATACATCTGGATATTTCTTACTCTGTTGTAGTAGAAGTAAAGTGGTAAAAATCCTGCTAAAATAGGTAACTGAGAACTTCACAAATTAATAACATTTTCTTCCATTTATACCCATCAATATTTCAGAAATAAATATTGTTAGTACTAGTATTAGTATGCAGTAATGGACTTTGAACCTTTGGGCAGCTTTACAAATTTTCTGGGCTGTTCTTCCAGCCATATTCTCTGTGGTTCTTAAAGACTAAACCATAGCTTTAAGTGAAGCAGTTTTGCTGCCATTTGCCTTACCAATTGTCACTCTTCAGATCTGACAGGAATAATTACTGACTGGGTTCAGGCTTACTGGTGAGAAAAGGATGTATCTGTGTAATGAAAGCAAACTTTTATTTCCAGTGAAGTTGAAAACTTGAAATTTCTATGTCAGTTTGCATGAATTTTAAGAAATTCAGTTCTATATTATGTGGTCCAACTCATCTTAAGTTGAGTAAGCTCTAGATATCCATGCTGCACACAGATAGAACATCTCTATTTTGCCATTTTCTATTGTTGACAACTAACTGTCCTTTCATGTTCTGTAATTACCTTCTGTATTGACAGCTTGTCTAGTTATTTATTGAATTACTAGATTTGGGAGTCTGGCATTGCCAAATATGATAGATGTGATACATATTTTAGTGGTGTACTAAATTCAGAGTATCCACTGATCTTTGTGATTTGACCCTTTTCTTACCATGCAAATGACTGTGTTTGAGGAAATTATTCTTCCCACAGTCTCACTGGAAAGTGATGGTCTGGGGGCTTAGCATTCTGAAAAGGGCTGCTATTCCATGTTAACATTAATGGCTTTTTTCAATGATGCTGAGAAGAGAATCAGTAATCTATAGTCCAGAAACCAGATAAACTTCAGATTTCCAAAATACTAATCTATAACAATATTTTTAATATTTTAGGAATCTTCTTTACCTACACACGATATGGTAAAAATGTGAATGCCTAGAATGATATGAATATTTTTCGAACATGCTTTAAAATTAAAAATTAATTACTTCAGCTCCCCCAAATTAAGCTGAAATGTTTGCATTGCATGACAAGTCATACAAGATACTGTCAATTGGGTAAGCTCTGGTAAAGAGATTTTTTTGGACCAAGTACTTTAAAGGCTTCTTGAAATGGTACAGAGTGACACAAAGGTATGAATTGAGGAAGGAAGTTTGATTGAATTGTTAAACACCATGTCCTTTACTTAAAATCCTCACAGAGAAAAAGATCCTACATGTGCATCTGTATTGCAACATTAATCTTTGCCACTGGATGGCTGTTGTTTTTTTTTTTTGTTTCTTTGTTTGTTTTTTTAAGTTAAGAATAAGATTAAGTTAAGGATAAGATTGGAATCAGTGTGGAGCTTGTTTAAAAACAAACAAACAAAAAGAAAAACTCAGCCATAACTATTAGAGCTAAAAGTACAAGAAGGATGCCTTTGAGTAATGGTTAAGCATTTCTGCTACAGACAGGATAGCAGGTACACTCTAAGGCTTTCCCATTGCTGCCTATTGACATTTGGACATTGTGATCTCTTGAAGGTAAGAAGCCCAGGCAAAGGAAGCAGATTTACATGTATACCTGATGGGAGATGTGTCATGCAGATATACAAAGGTAGAAATTACAGAGCACTGCTTTTCACCACCTCCTTTGCCACTGCCTACTGTCTTCCAAGCCATTCTAGTACAGACTAGATCAGACCAACTACCAATTCCCAAACTTTCTGGTTGTGATCCTTGCAGTGCCAGGCCACGCGTTACTGCTACAAGGGACTTATATATGCACATGTATGCATATAAACATCGATTTAAATAAAGAATAACATACTTAGGAATTACTGAACAGCAGTAATGTCCAATATTCAGGACTTAAACATGTGGTCTCCCAGAAATAACAGCCAATTTTTGTTAAAGTCTCCTCAGAGCTTTGCACAGGCAGGCTTCTGGAAGGCTAACACATAATTCACCAGGGAGATAAATGGTGCTTGACCAGTGAAAGCTTTACTTTACACTTATTTATACCATTACAGTGCAGAGCTTCACAGCCCAACTGTGTATCACAGAGATCTCTACTGAATGATGAGTTAACAGCAAGCATCCCTTCACTGTCCTTGTGCTGACACTAATTCTCCCTCTGTCATGCCTGGTCAAAAAAGGTTATTCTCAACAAAATTCTGTAAAATAGGGACTACAATGACCATCAGAATTTCACAGTTTCCCAAGGAGCTGTGCTGAATTTATGTGCAAAAAATACCATCAGATAACATCACAAATAAATAATAAGGAAAGGAGCTAATAGAACAGAGAAGTAACATGGCCTATGGGGGCCAGGGAGGGATACAAGAAAAACAAGAACACCAGCTTCTCTTTTATTTTCTTAGACTTTAAACTGAAATGAGTGTTACATACATACAATCCATGTTCCATGTAAGAATCTACAATCTACAATGACTTATGATATACTTGAGGCTATAGTGTAAAACAGTAGGTATTATCTCAGTATACACCTGAAAACACCAAGGCTTAGCTGGCATTTCACAGCTAGTCCCAAATCTGGAGAACAGCAGCTCCCTGACATTTTGAACCATAAACTTATTTCATCTTTTCAGTGTAGACTTTTGCTGCATGTTCATAGCGCTGTTTTCTGTTTCTTGTTTTTACTTGGTGATATGCATTGGGCAAATTATTTCATCAGTCTGTTCATGATGATGCCTAGATCCTCTTCTCTGATAGCTGACAAATCATTCCAAAACTGTCAATATGCACAGGAAAATCCAGTCACTCAATCCAGTGCTGAGACAGTCCAATAGGCGTTCTTTTGCCTGGTGTATCTCCATCACTAAGATCATCTCTCTGTCCTTCCAAAAGTTTTCTTCAGTGTCTCTGACTGTATCATCTGCCAATGTGTAATTCATTTAGCTTGTTGACTTGGGTTCTGTTAGAATTTATGTAATCCTTTTGCTCTTGTGGGATCTAGATGATTTCTATGTGCTGGAAAACTTTTTTCTTTCATGCATTTTTTATCCTATCTTTTACGCAGTTAATGTAAATACTACTACTTTAGGTGAATACTACTTTCTTGAGACAAAATTGATCCTCTAAAAAGTTCTCTTTTTGCTACAAAAATGTATATTGTTGTTTCTTGTTTGGTATTTTGTCTTATTATATGTGATTCTCGCTTTTTACTGTTTTCTAAAGATTTCTTTTTGGATACTACCTGAAAATATTTTTACATTTTAATATATTTTTTATTTATTATATATTTATATAACCAATCTTGAAAATTATTTTGAAATTACTGTTTAAATTCATTTACCAGTTTTAATGAATTGCAGGGAATATTATAGATTTTTAATTACTGGAAGAAAGATTTACTTTTCTGCCTTATCTGTGCTGTTTCAGGCTGTTGTTCAAAGATTTATGTTTAATCTCCAGAGTTCCTTCATCTAATCTTGCCACAAATAACTCCACTCATGTTGACATAAAACAGAGTTCACCCAAAAGTAATGATTGTTCTTTGGTAAATTTATCACAGGATCACAGCAACTCAGACTGGTTAACATTGTCTATTTCCTGGCCTTCTGGTAGTTCTCTCAGGACATTCATGCCTTTGGGTGACATCATCACACATAATGAAACCCTTTCAGTTCTTGAATTTCCTATTAATATAGAATTTTCTGGAGATCCATATTCTTGCATTTATTGTGTCTACATATTTTAAAGATAAAATTAATCAGCAGAAATTTTGTTGATAATTGTTAGTCATTTTCTAATTAATTTTCCTTGTTACTCTTTTAAGGATTTTTTTTTTTTTTTCAAAATTAATGGCCTATATGTGAGATCATGGTATTTCAGCCAAACAAACAAACAATAAACTCTTAAAGTTCAGTTTCCTAATTAATTGATGTTTGTTTGCTTTTTTTTTTTTTTTTTTTTAATATCATTCACATCCATTTAACTTAGTAACTTGATATCACTTCAGATCTTCATGACTTAAAATTTGGTAAATTGAATGGAATAAAGTCATTGTTAGGGATGAGCTCTTTCATTTTTACTTCTACTACTGGAAAAAAAAATCAAAAGCACTACTGTTTAAAGTCAAATACTTCATTTTATATGGTACACAACAGCTTTTTACATAGGTTTCTTTAATTTCTGAAATATATGAAAGTAGAAATTTCTGAAAGAGAGGAGTTTCATGAAGATTTGTTCCTCTCCTATGGCATTTATGTTTTTAACGGTTTCTTTCAATTGTCTTTTCATTAGCAATGCTAATGAAATGCCTTTAACTAAAGGTTTGTCCTGATGAGTTTTGATTTTCCCTGGAAGGTTTTCTACAGAACAGCCTCATGATATATTAAATTCTCAAACTTAAAGCCTTAAACTCAGAGGCTAACATTTCAATGATTTTTAAGAATTTATTTTGGACAGATTTTTAATAATCTGTCCAATTAATAATAATAATCTTTCCAATTAATAATAGTCCAGTTAATTTTGTAGAAAAAATAAATAATTACAAGATCTTCAAACCTAACTGCTTCCATATTGTCATATTCTCGTTTGGCTGTTGAATAGTTAAAATCAATGGAAGGTTTTCTTCTGTGAAACTGCCATATCTAACGTGAAAGTCCGAGATGTAATAATGTCTTATTTTCGACTACACATTAATAGCAGTAATATATACAATATGCTACAGAAATTAGTTTTTACCAGGTGTCGGCAATACAAAATTTAGTCTAATGCACAGAGGGTGAGTCCTCTTAAACAGTTTTGTATAATCATCTGTATAACCAGTTTTATCACGCAGCTCATACAAATAACTGTATTCTTCCAGTTTCTTCTCTGACATCCTTTAAAAATAACATATAGCATTAGACAAATATACAGTACCTACAGAATTGTTAAAATATCTGTAAATTGTTAAAATATCCGTATCTTGTGACAATTACTCCTTGCAGGGACAGGACAAGGAGTAGTGGTCACAAGATAGAGCACAGGAAGTTCCGCACCAACATGCAAAAGGATTTCTTCACGGAGAGGGTGATGGAGCACTGGAACAGGCTGCCCAGGGAGGTTGTAGAGTCGCCTTCTCTGGAGATATACAAGGCCTGTCTGGACACCTACCTGGGTAGCCTGCTCTAAGGAACCTGCTTTGGCAGGGGGGTTGGACCCAATGATCTTTCGAGGTCCCTTCCAGCCCCTTCAATTCTGCAATGCTTTGAAAGATATTGACAACAATTTACTAGTTCTGTAAAAGTGCTGTTCACTGGAGTTGCTTGTTTCATTGACAGAAGAGCAAAGATCCTTAAAAAATGCTTCTCATACGGTTAGCTTTCACTTCTCTCATGTAAGAGTATCACAGATATCACAGGTCTATCTTATCAAAAACAAAGTTAAACATTTGTGGTGGTTTCACCCTTATGGGCAACTAGACTGCACCAGACTGGTCTCTGAATCCCCCTTCTCAATGGAAGAGGGGAAGAAAATATGATGAAAAGGGCTCAAGGGTTAAGGTAAGGCTGCAGCATGGAGATCTGCTCATGTGCTCACAGGCTGCAGAGGGACGGCCTGCTGCACCAGGGGCCTCTCCACAGGGTGCAGGGGAACTGCTGCTCTGTGTGTGGAGCACCTCCTGCTCTCCTGCTGAACTGACCTGGGGGGCTGCAGAGGGATGGTTCTCTCCCATTTTCTCACTCCTCTCTGCTGCTGTGCTGCACAGCATATTTTATTTTTTTTTCCCTTCCTTCAATCTGCTCTCTAGAAGACACACCCAGCATTGCTGGTGGCTCTGGCCAGCAGTGGGTCCCTTTTGGAGCCAGCAGGCTCTGCTTTGACATGGGGCAGCTGCTGGGCTCTGCTCACAGAGGCCACCCCTGCAGCCCCGCTGCTACCAAACCCTTGCCACATACACCCAATACAATTTGGTTTCATCTTTGTATGTTTATTGCTTTTAAAAAACATGAAAGATAAATAAAATAAAATTTATAGAACTGCAAAAATAGACTAATGCTTCACTCAGAAGCATGTAAATAATTTTATGTTTAACCTATATATCTATAAATTAAAAGGTCTTCAGTTGATTTAGCAAGTATATCACATTTATGATTAAATATAAATGTACCTGCCTAGCTTTATCTGAAAAAACAAACAAACAAACAAAAAAAAAGAAACACTCAGTTTTTCTCTTTTCTTAGTTCCAAAGGGATCCACACCTATCTTATGTGCTACATTAATAACTCTTTAGCCTTGCAAGGGATTTCCCCTTCCAAATCCAAGGGTCTTCTTGCATAACCAGTATTACCAGTATGCATTGTGGTATTTATCACCCCTGAATGTGAAGAGGTTCTTGTCCCTCCAGTAGTTTTCATCTTTCTCACAGGATTTGTTGTACCCTAACATTATCTAGTCTAAATTCCCTATTACATACAGGACTTTGTGAATTAACCCAATGTTGCATACCTTGAGGAGGAATCTCAGCAGGCTTCCTGAACAAACTAGTAAGTAGAACTGTCCTAACAAAAGAGACTAGATTCATTGAGACGCTCAGGCTTACTCAGTCATGAAGTGAGTGATCATGTTTAACTAATTCATCTAAAAAGAAATGGGGGAACTGAACCTAGGTGTCACCTGTGGACAAAGAATTTGATATTTCCAACTTGAGTCCAGTGAGCCTGCTAAGACTGAAGCCTGACAAACCCTACTATTGATTCAGAGTAAATGATTAATGCCAGTCTAGAGCATTGTCAAGGGAGAAATTTTCATATGCTGTCATAGCAAAAATGATTTTTTTTTGTTGTTGTTTCCTTAATATTCATGTTAAACCAAATTCCTTGTCATATTCCACAATCAAATCTTACTTGTAAACTTTTAGTTGTTTCTTGTCTTGTTACCAAAGGCAGTTTCTCATTTTCCATGAAAAAATATAATTGATTTCTATTGGAAGCTAACAATGGTTAAAAAAATAGAAACAGAAAAGAAAGATCCGGGTTCTTTAGACCAAGTGATGAGGACTTCCTACATATAAATCTTGTCTGTAGCCCAGCTTATCAAACGTGGACTTCAGCTGTCTGTCTTCCTTTCAACTCTTATGTCTTTTGAACATTTACATAGTATTAATTGACTCTCAAGAAAGAAGAACTTGAAAGAAAAAGAAAAATAGAGAAAAAAAAAAGAAAAATAAAAATAAGTAAGGACAGCTCAAGCTTGCTAAACTTAGCAGAGACCAACAGGAGTTTTTTTTTTTCAGCTAAACTTAGCACAAGTTCTGAATTTTAAATTTGGCATTCATATACTGAGGTGTTGGGTGTGTCAGAAATGAGAGAGGCATAAAGACCTTCCTGGAAATGATGCATAGGAGAACTCAGACTTCATCTTATGTTTGGATCTATTAGTCCCTATTAGTTGTGCTACTCACAAATGGTCTTATTAAAAAAAAAAAAAAAAAAAAAAAAAAAAAAAAAAAAAGGTTAAGTAAACTGCAGATAACTTACTGTATCTAGTAACCTTTAAAAATAAGAATATTGTTAAACTCCATTTATTGAAAACAAATGCACTACCTTACCTACTACCTGCCTTCAAAAGTGAACTTTATAAAAACAAAAGGTACACAAAAAGATTGCAGACGTGAAAGCAAATACTAGTCCTGTTGCTAATATCTGATTGCTTGCTACCCTTGTTTTACACTCACTTTATGAAAAGGTTGAAACTGCTTGAATGCTGGAACTGATGAACCTATACATAAATGATTAGGAATGCTCTGCTAATAATTTCCAGTAGAACTCATCATTGAGTTTCCTTATGAGCACATCTCTCTCCATTTTTAATGCTACTTAGACTTGTAAAACCCTTTTATTGAACAATCCACTTATTCTTGAAAATAAATTGTCCAAGTCAATTCTGTTAATATTGCCACAGACTGGGTTTTTCATTGTGGATCCTATCAACCTCTGCAGTGATTGCCTGTTGTCTTGGCAGAAGGATGCAATTTGACCATTACTGTCTGCCAGTGACAATTTTTCCCTTAATTTAGGAATTCCTACTTCGTTCGAAGGCCAGCTGGAAGCAACTAAGGCATTACAGCACCTTCTTCAGCTGTTGGCCATGGGAATATGTATTCTCTCCAGAATATATATCTTTGGCAGGGAACAGAAGGAAGGAATCTTGGGTAACTGGTGTGCATGCCAAGTATAAGGATTGTTATATTTAACGCCTAGATTTCTGTCCTTGAAATTATGTCTAAAAGAAGTTCAAAAGTAGGACAAAATTCAAATAGGGTGGGTAGATTTTATTTGAGAGAAAAAAATAATAATAATATAAAAGTCTGTTAACTATATTTATCCAGGATTTTCTTGTAATCTTTAACAGGAATATTTTACATGTCTTGCTGCTTGAACGGTTTTACAGTACCTTTAGGAATGTGTCCAAAATGCACAGATTAACAGCCACATAAAAAACCTCCGGCTGCATATTAGAACATTTAGTCTAAACCTACAAGCACAGTTGTCCTACGGGAATTTTGCTAATCAGTTACATGGCCTTAAAATGTAGGTCATCTGAACAGTGAAAATTAAACTGTAATTAACCACCACAAAAATAAAGTGTAGCATGTGCAAGTGTGACATTTGGGAGATGTGGAGAGAAGAGCTCTAGAAAAACATTCTCCATTCCCTAGTCACAAAACTTGTGGGTTGAAACTAATCGAAGATGTCCTGGATCCGTAGCAAGTTGCTACAGATTTGTTTGGAGTGGCCATTTTCTGCAAATTTTATGTACATAAGCTTTACACTATATATATATATATATATATACATATATATATATATATATATATTTAAAATTGTGGAAAATATAATCAGTTTTGTCAGATGGACTGCTTTATGATTAAATTCATAGCATAGTATGTGAAGGTGAAAGTACTGTTGTAAATTGAAAATCTTGTTACAGTTTTAAACTTGGAAACTGCACAAGTATACAGAAGCTGTGTAGCTTTGACTACATACTAGCAGTGCTACCTAAAATGTGATGCCTGCATATC
Source organism: Anas acuta (assembly GCF_963932015.1). Classification (NCBI taxonomy): domain Eukaryota; kingdom Metazoa; phylum Chordata; class Aves; order Anseriformes; family Anatidae; genus Anas; species Anas acuta. The sequence continues at coordinate 44,347,572 of NC_089017.1, read as the reverse complement.
CACTGAACAGTATTTCACTCTGGGCAAACATTTTCAGTGAGAAAAATCCAAAAGTGAGGCAAAGTTAAGAGGCATTAGTGTACAGAGCTAGATGTAAAGATGTTCATGCAGTAAAGTGAGTATTATAATGAGGATCAGAGTTGTTGCTCTGTGTTGCATCTAGCTGGTTTGCAGAAATTGAGGTGTATTCTGGAGAAGATGGAACAAGTCTATACCTTTTCAGAGCCATAAAGAAAAAATGTTGTGAATGCCTTTTATCCTCCAATAGTCATTTGCTGCTCTCAGTTATCCCAGCAGCTGGATGGTATGTATGTAGTACAAATTCATTTACATGTCAGGATACTTCATGGAGACACGCAATCTCAGTTCGTGGGTGTCACTAGCAAATGCCATACCTGAAGTGTGTTTTCCCTACTTTTATGCAAATAAGATGTTATGTCTGAAATTTTTCATTTTATTTCCATTTGCTTTTAAAATGACTAGAAATATTTATTTATTTTTTTTCTGTTTGTATGTGTCCCATGTGTAAATGTTTTTATTAGATATTAAATTTCACATTACTTTGAACATGAGATAATATAGCTATGGTAAAGTGATTTTCTTCTCATTTTTTTCTGGCTTCCAATTAATAGAATTGTTAATTCTGAAGTCAGACAGCACTGCTTCTTCTGATATGTGAACAGGGTGGCCTAAACTAATGGGACTGAATTTGAATGTTTTGGATTGCAGCCGTTTCTCTTCACAGTTCTCACTGAACATCTTTCAAAATTTAATAAAAGCTCTCAGTTTTATAAAATATGAATAAATACAAAATTAGACACTTCTGTGAAGAGAAAAGTAGATAAAAGGGGAGGGAAGGTGAAGGGAAATGTCTTATTTCTTGCTTTGCCACATACTTCCCATATGAACTGAAACGTATCATTTTAGTATCGTTCAGCATTGTTTTCCTCCTCTAAATGATGGATGATAGCGTGTGGATCATGCAACACAAAATGAATTGTTTGGAAGCTGTATACATTTTTTTAATTAAAAACAACAACAACAACAAACAAACACCACCACCAACAACAAAACACAGTGTAATGCTTCATAGAGCTCTTTGAAATATCCCAGAAAAGTTAGCAGCAGCTCAGTCATTAAAGGGAAGTTAATTTGCCAATTAAGATTTTAATGCCAAAATCTTGCCAATTTCTGTGTAGATATTAAGGGTTTACACAATGGTTACCTGAGAAAGAACTGTCTACTCGTTGAGTATTGTCTCAGATGCATTGCAATCAGCAGAATCTTTCAGGTTGGTGCTCATTTGATATAAATAAGATGTGGCTGCAGCCAGAGTGCTCTCCACAAGGAAATCTCCCAGCTTGCCCCTCATCTGGAAAGTCTGTACACAAGCACAGGTCCTTCTATGGAGATACTGCACTTTGGTAGCTTCCTGGCCTCACTCCTGGCCTCTATCCATGGCTGTATGCAGGGTGACCAGAATGTTTTGGGAAGAAATGCAATTTGAGAAATACATACCAATCACATAACATCTTTAAGGCATTTCTGACCATATTCCTGATCTTCAAGGAACAAAAACAAATTTACATCCTCCCCACATGCTACCTATCTGAAGTATGGAGAGAGGAATCCATGAAGTGGATAGAATTTTGGCAAGATGAAAAATCAGTGTTCTGGCTGCTGCTGACAATTAAATTTGGGGTATCTGTATGTGTAATTATGCATGTTTGTCATGTGTATAATGTTGGCCATTATGGGAAGTCACAGTATTTTTAGCTGCACTGTTTCCAGGTAGAGAATTCAGGAAAAGGAATTATGTTAAGAGTCTTTTTCTCATGCAGTGTAAAACCAGAATACTGAATTCAAAGTTGATGAGAGACTTCTGCATGTGGAAGACTTCAATACTAGCTGGATTTTGTTCTGTAATCAGCATATTGGTTCATTTGTTAAGTGATGGTTTGTATTGAATAGATAATAGTGTTTTCCTAACTGAATGTCTTTGCAAGCCTTGAACTGTGCAGATTGTATCTGATTAACTTTACAAATAATTACAGAAACTTTATTGACTTAGTGGAGCTACTCCTGATGTACATCACTGAGAAGCAAAATCAAGTCCACTTACTGCATCTACAGAATGCTATTTCATGTGGCTACAAGCTGAAATGTGCTTTCGATGTTATTAGTCACAGAATCACAGAATCACAGAATTTCTAGGTTGGAAGAGACCTCAAGATCATCCTTTCTGAAAACACTCTTTAAATATGTATCTTAGTCTTTTGTACCTCTTTTGGTATGAAACATGAACCTAACTCCCCTGGAGCCCCGTTTCCCATTTGGAATGTGTAAATCTTTTCTCCTAGTAACAGTGCTTAAAATGTCACCCAAAAGCACATAAATGACAAAAGGAAAGGGTATAAAACACTTCAGTGCTTCCTACATTCAAATTTTTTTCTTTCTTTGAAGGCTTGATAAAGTCTACATCTCCATCTCGAGAGAGGCTGGTTGGGAAACCTTTGTTGTTATAGGTTGCTGTTCCTCTCCTTGTCTTTGTACTTCATTTCAGTATTTTTTCCTGCTGCATCATGAAGCATCCCAAGGAAATGTTTTGTAAATATTTACAAAATTGAGATTTTTTTTTAGAAAAAAAAATATTATCAGGATTATGTGGGTGTAGTGGTATAAATTTTCGGCTACTGCTTATGCCATTCATTGCAAGAGGTTGATGAATACTTGAAGATGTTCTGTATTATAAATTTCTCCAAAACTGAATGAAATGTGTCGATGTGTGAGTGAAAACCACTAGCACATAAGAGCAAATTGCAACATAATTTTATTTTCAATGAATTTTTAATTAAAGCAATGGAACATATGTCACTTCAAGCCCCATTAAATTTTGTGAATAAAAAGTCAGTGAAGGGGAAAAGGTGTAATTTGTTTGCTCAGAACAGGTTTTTTATGCATTTGTAAAACATTGCCCAAGTTTGCATTCTAATTTGTTATGTTACTGTGATAAAAGTAGAATATTATGACTTAGCCGTTTTCTCACTTCACTCCTTGTGGCAATAAGATGGGAAGGCTGATTGAAGGCCAAGCAGCCAGTCACGGATTGCATGGGTTTTATTTGTCAGACACACATGAAAACATGGAGACAGAAAGCAAAGGCAGGAGGAGGAGGCAAACACTCAAAACTTCTCAGTGGAAAGGACAATTTGCACTGACAGAAAGAGTAATGGCTTATTTCAAAATGCTTCTCTGCGTCAGCATTGTTGTTTGTTCCATCACTCTCACTTCCATTATAAAAGTAAATTAGAAGACAAATACAGGAGAATGGCCCTTGCTCCTTTCATGCATTTCAGTTTCATCACTGGCTCTGCAAAGTGGACCTTGACAGCCACAGCGTGCTGGAAACATGGAAACACTACTTCAGTGGTATTTCGTTTTGGCCTGTTGTTTCATATAGGAGTTGACTTTCATATAGGTTACTGAATAGAAGGCAGAAATCTCAGATTGCTGGTAACTGAGGTAACAGCCATTGACTTCAGCTGGACTAGCATTTCACCTCATGTTTTGCAGGCAAAAATACCTTTCCAGTGAATGTCTGTCTTCTGTGTGTTTCAGTGCTCCGTTACCTGTGGCAAAGGAATGCAGTCCCGAGTCATCCAGTGTATGCACAAGATCACAGGAAGGCATGGCAATGAATGTTTTTCCTCCGAAAAGCCTGCAGCCTACAGACCCTGTCATCTCCATCCCTGCAATGAGAAAATTAATGTTAACACAATAACATCACCCAGGTTAGGTAAGCAGCCAAAATGACATATTCTTATTTGAAATTTCTGTTTAGTTCTTTCTCTGTAGAGCAATGATGATGCCAACTTAAAAGCATATGGCTGGGACCTGGGAGAAAAAAAATTCTATTCAGAGACTTCTCTCTGTGCCTCAGTTTTCCAGCATGTACATGAGAAACTGTACCTCACGATGGTAAAGAGTTTTGTTAGCCAAGGAAGGACCATATTATGAGACTGCATATTATGGGCACAAAACATTCTAGATGAAAATATGTTTATATTAGAGCTAAGAATTTATTTCTTTATCCACTCAATTTTGTCAAGTACTTCTAAAGTAAAAAAGTCTCCGATTTTCTCTTAAAAACTCTTCAAACTAAGTTCTTATGATATTTTTGAGATTAAAGAGACGCTGGTTTCTCAATACAAATATTTCTTTCCTCTTGTCATTGGTTCAGATGTCTATAATCTAAGCCTGATGCATTAGGATATATGAAAGAAAATTGCTAACATGAAGAGATTTGCCATTCCTGGAAGAACTCATGTCTCTATTGATCTTAAGATTTATTTATTTATTTTTAATGCATACCTACTGAACTGTTAATTCTGTTAACTGTCATTTCCTGCTGGGGTGTTGATGATGACCTTGCCACTAACTCTGTAAAATGTACATGTACATACTTCCTGATCATGACTAGGGCACTGTTGAAAGGCTTGCTGTAGGACACTATACCCTTTCCAGATGATTTTCATAGCCCTTGTTAAGATAAACCCTACTGTCAAATGGATTACTCCTGCATGGAAAGCAAGTCTAACATTTCAGGCTGTGTGTAATCCTTCCTTTGAGTCAGCAAAGAGTATTTCTCTTTGAAGTTGTTAACCCTCAAACATTTCTGTGTAGTGGTCATTGTTTCATTTTGTTGGATGAGATGACAGATGTTGCTTACAGAGCTCGCCTCTACTATTTCACTGTTGTAAAGCTGCCCCTCATACTTTATCCTTCTTTGTTCAACTGATCTCACAGAAGCAAGAGGCTTCTTTGCATAATTGGCACTCTCCACCTGGTGAGGTATAAGAAGCTTTGTGTCACAGAGTAAAATGAACCACAAAGTTTTACAGAGAAAAAAAATATATTTACATTGGTTAAAATCTGATTTAATGTAAAATTCACAAAACAAAAGAAGACAAAACAAAGAGCTATGTTGTCCTTGTAGAATGGATTATATGAGTTATTAGTAATCCACAGGTCAACCTCATGCTACTGTAGTCAGAATCCAGTCCAGTGGAAACACTGACATCTCAAAATTCATAAGACTATGCTTCACTTAAATATATTAAATATTTTGGCCTCCAGTTCCTTTCGTATCATGTTGTATCATGTACCTCTGGGTTTGGGGTTTAGCTCTGGTGGAAAGTGATATGGATTTCATCATCTGTCTCTATTCAATTTAAAATATGCTCTCAGTTTCGGTTTTGCTTCTATTAAAATGATTGACTTCTTTCAGTTCAAAGTTTTTGATTATTTTTGGGTGGTGTGTGTTTTTTCTGCCCTATATTTACCTGTTTTCCCATACTAATTGCATGTATGCACTAGTTTGAATAACTCAGTTATTCAAAATTGTTCTATTATAAGCAGTGTAAGAGGCCTTGGTAAGTGAAACAGGTGTATGAAGTAAAAGATGGCTTCAAAAGAAAAATGAGAATAGACATGAAAATATGCATATTTTGTACAACCAAAAATTAGGCTTCTGCATATGGATGTTTTGCTAGAGAGAACCGTATAGTTATAACACTAGCAGAATAACCCAGAGAGTGGTTTTTCAGGCTTGTATGATGTTCTTATCATTTTAGAAGGCTTCTAATGAAGAAGTTGGTATGTAAAGATTCAGACAGAAAGCAGTAATAGAATACCAATAGCAACGTGAATAAATGGGTGAGGATAAGCTATGAAAGGTGTGGAAGTAAGGATTAATATAGTCTGACTTCAACGTGGAGAAGGGAAGACACTGAGTCATTAAAAAGACAGTTATGCAGTCAGACAAATGTATTGGAAGGAAATTAAAAAACAACAACAACAAAACATTTTGAATATATGGAGAGCTGAGAAAAAGTTCAGAAAGGTGGGAAGTGTGCAAAATGAAATAATTGGGCCTGGACAGGTATATTTTCCAGTAAATAAAGTCTCAGTGATTACATGCTATCAATTTAATTTTTCTAGATAAAATTTATTTGCATTATTAAGTGTAGCATGGAACTTGCTAACTGTCTTCAACCCTCCACACTGAAAAGAGTGCCTCTCTGTGTGGTATCCAAAGTATCCAAGCTAACAAGACAATATCATTTTGTCCCTTTTAACAAATAAACCAAATAAAACTATAGGTCTACTAGATGTTTTACTTATAAAGAAAGATTAGGTATGACATCATGTAGTTTTGTTCAGTCTCCATTCATTGACAACATAGTAAAAATTCTTGATTTCCTGAAAAAAAGCTGAATTAGGAAACCAGCAACAGCCTCCATGCTGTATTTCCTTGTGGTGGTTTTACCCTGCTGGGCTGCTGAGCTCCACCACAACTGCTCTCTCACTCCTCCTCCTCAAATGGAAGGGGGAGAAAATATGGTGAAAATGGCTCAAGGGTTGGGATAAGGACAAGGAGATCACTCAACAACTCTAGTCACAGGCAAAACAGACTCAGTGTAGGGAGATTAATGAAATTTATTACCTATTACTAACAAGCTAGAGCAGTGAGAACTAACAGCAAAATAAAGAAACCTTCCCCCGTCCACTTTCTTCTAACTCCTTCCTCCAAATGGCACAGAGGAACAGGGAATGGGGGCTGTGGTCAGTTCATGATGCCTTGTCTCAACTGCTCCTTCACAGTTACTGGACTGATTTTCTTTCCCAAACTGATCCTGCGGGGGCTGCCCACAGGCAGCAGCTCCTCCAGCACTGCTCCCACAGGGTTCTGTCCACGGGGTCCATCCATCCATCCCCCAGGAGCAAACTGCTCCAGCACGGGTCCCCCACGGGTGGGCGGCAGCTCCCCCCAGACCCCCTGCTCCTGCGGGGGCTCCTCTCCACGGGCTGCAGCTCCGGCCCGGGGCCTGCTCCTGCGGGGGCTCTCCATGGGCCGCAGCCTCCTCCAGGCCACATCCACCTGCTCCAGCGGGGGCTCCTCCACCCATGGGGGGGCTGCAGCGTGGAGATCTGCTCCATGGGGGACCCATGGGCTGCAGGGGGACAGCCTGCTCCACCAGGGGCCTCTCCCTGCACAGCCCGCAGGGGAACTGCTGCTGCCTGCCTGCCTGCAGCACCTCCTGCCCTCCTGCGGCACTCACCTGGGGGCTGCAGGACTGCTTCTCATTCCTCTCTCCTAGCTGTAGTTGTGCAGCGTTTTTATTTTTTCCCCTCTTTCTTAAATTATCTCTCCCAGAGGCGCTATCAGAGTCACTCCCTGACTTGGCTCTGGCCAGCGGCAGGTCCCCATCTAAAACTGGTCCTTATCTACCATGGGAACTCTGCTCACAGAGGCCACCCCTGCAGGTTCCTGCTACCAAACCCTTGCCATATAAACCCAGTATGTCCCTGCATTTTCCTGACTGCCACGGATAGAAGCCTTTCCACTTGTACATTTCCCTGCTAACCACATTCTGGTATTATTCAAGCTGAGGCTTCCAATTTTTTCAGTGACAACTTCCATCTGAGTTCAGCTTCAACTGGAACTACTGCAGCTTGTAGCTTCGCTCTGCAGCCCCTGCATGGCCTTGGACCCATCTTCAGCAGAGCTGGGTTTATCTCTGCATGGGGCAGAAATGTGGTCTTAACTGTCTTGTGAGGAGGTAGGTGCATGACATGCACCCATCAGTTTCAATGCGACTTAATGTAAGTGATATATCAAGCTTGCCCTAAAAAATTCAACTGTTGAAAATACTGAAAGCGAGAGGATTTTTGGTCTTTCTGTTTTTGTTGAAAATGTAAATCTACCCTCCTTTCCTTACCATGAATATACTTCTGGTATCATTGTCCATTTTGTTACCTGATTCTTCCCTAATAAATGTAAAAGTTACATGTATTTGATTTTTATTTTCATTGCTATTTTTTCACAGCTGCTTTAACGTTCAAGTGCCTGGGAGACCAGTGGCCTGTGTACTGCAGGGTGATACGAGAAAAGAACCTGTGTCAAGACATGAGATGGTACCAGCGTTGCTGTGAGACATGCAGGGACTTCTATGCGCAAAAGATGCAACAAAAGAGTTGACCTCTGTCAGGCTGGCTGGCTCTCAGCTCTTTGCAATGTTATTATTTATAAACACACACAGATGTACACACACACAAGCACATACGCGTACACACACATGCACGCTTCTTCAGACCAAATATTATCAGATTACATATAATTTAATCAAATTAATTTATTTTTGCCTGCCAGACATTCTTAATTGTTTTGGTTAGACAGCCAACTTGTTTTATCCTCTGAGGTTTGCATAATTAATTTTTATATGAACAATTTTGGATACATTTATTAGATTTTTTTAAAGAATAGTAACTAGTATTTTAAATGTTTATTTTCAGTAGGATCATCTCTCTGTTGCCAAAAAAAGACACCATGTTATCTTGAATTTATTTTAATTTAGCTGAATAGTTTTGTTGTATATGGAAATAAAGCCTTTTTTAATTTTATTATATTTTTGGCATTCAGAGTCAGAATGATCTTGTGTATTTTGCAACAGATGTTGAGGTGAGTAAGCTAACATTATTGAACAGGTTATTACAGAATGTATTGTGAAATCAGTTCATATGATTTAGAAACATACTGTTGGGGATAATCTACTGTAACTTATAACCTTTTATAAACAAGAAAATTAAAATAGCTAAGTAGGGATTTTGATCATTCTCATGGACACATACTTGAACACAAGTATTGAATCAATGAAACACTGTAGAGATTTACACTGAATCACTGTTGCACTGTTTGAGGTAGTGTAGAGAAATGCAGTCCTAGAATTTGTACCATCCTATGAATCCACGTCTGTACTGTTTAATGTGTCACTTGATTTTAAACGTTTTGAAAGAAAAACCCATGCCCCTCTATACCTTTGTGTGTCCTCTTGCAGATTTACAAAAGGAAGAGTTCTTCCTCCTGCCACTTTTATGAATTAATCTGTTAAACACTTCCAGTTCTTTGTCAATGATTTAGAAAATAGCTTTGTAATACTACTTTAGTGTTATCTTTGTTTTATGAAAAAGTCTTTATAAAAATAAAATGTTTTACAGTTATGTGAAACGTTATGAAACAGCTAAAATTTTCCTTATGAGAAAATATTGTACATGATTCACATGATTTTTACGTTTTCAATAAAAAGTAATGCTTCTTTTGTTATTTGCATTTTTGCGGTTTGGGGCATCCATGTCTCGTAGCAGAATCCGTTCAGCCCTGCATAACAGCATGTACAGCTTCAGTAATCCCTACAACATATGCCTCCCCACTATTGGTTTAGGCACTTTTCTGCAGCTTCAGACATACGTTCCATTGCTTGATCCTTGATAAATGAAAAGCTGGTTATAACAGAGTAATATTGAGTGGAGGACAAATTAGTTGTCTCAGGTGAGTTCTGCACCCACTGAATGTAGCTGTGGGATAGGGGTATGTCCTCTACCTCTATTTTGCCATGCAGACCATTAGTCATATTCTGAACACATAGGAGAGCAAACCCTGAAGGCAAGACAGCTGGGGAAATGAGTCTGAAAGGCATCATAAGGTGTAGTTGGCAATCATCATAAGTTAACATGAAGTTGCCTCCCTTCAAAATTGCAGAAGGGGAGATTTTTACTCCCACGCTGAAGTGACTACAGTATTAGAGTATTTAGAGTTATTACTAGATTACTAATTGCTAAGGTAATTAGTGTATTGCCGAGTAACAGACCTCTCTTTGGTAACTATTGTGTATCATATTAAAATGCTTGTTGATAGGCAAATGTAGCAGATTCAGATTCCAGTTTCCACTCTACGCAAAAAGGGAATGCATCTTTAGATAAGTGATTGTGCATTTTAATTCTCTCCAAAAATTCTACTATATAGATGTGATTTGTACAGCAGAATGATGTTTTTTGAAATATAATGAGTGAAGTCAGTGTGTTATAATCCTGATGGCTCCAGCTCTGATTTCTTCAGCATCTGTAATACAAAATTCAATGCATGTGAATCATTTTGAAGCATTTCTGTGTTTACGTGGTAAAAATGCTTACTGCTTCCAGCTCTCTGTGAATTTGAAAGCAACTTAATTTTACTTTTATTGTTGTGATACACACAATTACTATTTAGAGAAGAAACATAAAATCAAAAGTCTGTTTAGGGAGAAGGCTCAGTGCGTGCACCTGTCTGCCTTACAGAGCTGTGCCACAGCCCTGGTGATGGCATGCAGCACTTTCCAACAGTGTTCGGGGAAGCAACAGCCTGCTATGCTAGAGGACAAGCTTACTTGCTTACTTTTTTTTTTTTTTTTTTTTTTCTCCTCAACAACAATCTTTCTGCATTGATGTTTTCCTTCTGGCCTGATGAATACGTAAAATTTCAACTAATGAATCTCAAATCAGTCAAGATCAGCTGGCAGGTAGCAGTGAAGCAGTGAAACTCACTTTGATTCACAGGGGCTGGGGTAGGCCTCTGGCACTAAAATCCCACTTACACACAATTTGGTTGGATTAAGTGTGATTTAAGTGGTGCGCAGTACTTGTGGTAGCCTTCTGTGCAGTGGGGATACTTTGTCTCAGATACATGCTCGTTAAATGTAGTACAGTAGCTACCACTCCGTATACCTTTCTTAAATAAAAAGAATACCAGAATTCTAATCGAATGGCCAGTTATTCTGGAGAGTATTTGTAGTTTCATTCTGGAGGATGTGTTATTGTTTGGTTGGTTTTGTTTGTGGGTTTTTGTTTTCATTTAGTTTCCATTGGTATCTTCATGACAAGCAGTCTTTTCTTAAGTTCAAAAAGCGTATTAAAACCAGATTGCTTGCCTGCATGAGGAGAGCAAAAGAGGCGATCACTGAGATTCCTGGAAGAACCTAATTGTGACTTTATGAAACTGTTTGCCACAGGGTATAAGATATTCTTGCAAACAGCCACTCTGCCAGTGGGCTGGTAAATTGCAGTGTAATTCCTGTCTATGAAAAAGGGGATCTCTAGGGGAGATACCTTTGAACTGCAAGCCAAGGAACCTTGTGTTCCTTCCCTTGTTTGCAGTAACAGCCTATAACAAAGAAAAAGATACCTGAGTGCATGGGAGAGTCAGCATGGCTTCAGTGGTGTCCTGAGCAAAGAAGATCTGGTGGACAAAGAAGTTTCTGACAATGTTTCATGTTACAGGACATTTAGGAAACTACACAGGGCTTGCAGGAGTAATCTCTATGCCATGAAAGATGGTGAAAGAATTGAAAGCAAAAGGTGGAATTTAATAGCCATCTTTCAGGATGGTTCCCCAAGGAATGACACTGGTTTAATGTTGTTCAACACTTTCATCAATGACATGAGGAAAAGAGTAAAATCTGAGATCACCAGCTCTGGATATGACGTTATGCTCTTCTAGTTAACTAAGTATTAGTTAAGTTAGCACAACACTAAAAACATGAGTGAGTAGGCAAATATTAGCCAATAAACTTGGTGTGGGCAAATGCAAGGTAGTACGGCTGTGGAAAACATACTAACTTATGCCTACAAGGTACTGAACTTGCAGCTGACAGTCATAGAGCTGGAAAAAGATTATAGGGTCATCAGATATTGTAGTCTGAAGTTTTTGAATCTATAGCAGCAGAAAAAGCCAAAAACTGTATGTCATCAGAAGAAAGTGCATCATTTTTCCAATTTTTGGAACTGTGGTATATCCACAATTCAAACCCTGCATTCATTTGTAGTCACTGCTTCTCAGTAACAATGTAGTGGAATTAGTCAGTAATGCATAGAAAAAGGCAATAAATAAATAAATCGAGGAGATGGACCGGGTGGCTTATGAGATGGAAAAAGTTGATACTTCAGATTGGAGAGTAAAAGGTTGAGATGAGCATTATCAAGTTTTAAAAAATCCTGAAGGTGACAGATATGCTTCATGTGGAGCTTTTTTTCTGCATTTTTTGTTCACAAAACCCTGCAGTACAACAAAGATGACTTCCTTGATAAAACTGGTAGGGAAATTAGCATAAAACACATAAAAGTTATCACTTCACACTGATGGTTGTGAGGTTCTGAATCTTGCTTTTCAGAAGATTTGAAAGCAATTAGACAAATTAATGGGCAAGAAGTCCATAAAAAGATGCCTATGAAAAGATACTCTAGTACAATACAATACAATACAATAATTAAATTCAAAAATAAAATAAAATAAAATAAAATAAAATAAAATAAAATAAAATAAAATAAAATAAAATAAAATAAAATAAAATAAAATAAAATAAAATAAAATAAAATAAAATAAAATAAAATACTGTGGATTCTGGGAGAGTAAAAGGGACTGGAATGCAGAAAGTTGACAGGTATACACACTATACCCAAGTAGCATCTCTTCTTGCCATTTAAAAAGACAGTGATGCTGAGCTGGGACCCCCCTAGCCCAGTCATGCTTTTGTTATGTTCTCACATCACATCTAATGAAATTAAGTAGAATCATGAAGTAAATGATTCATGAATCAAGTAAATTAATGAATTTACTTGAATGAAGCAAGTAAATTCAAACAGATGCTCACCATCTTGTATGCTACAGTAACACAGAAAAATCCTGTCTTCAGCAAGAAGCTGGAAAGGTATATATATTCATAAAAGAAGGCATGGTTGTACATATTAGGTATTGTAGAACACTAGCTATTGCTGTCCTAGGTGTCCACAGGGAAAGAGGGGACTACATGTCATGTTAAATCTAAAACATAAATTCATGGTAGTCACTGTGTGCTGTATAGGTGTGATACAGTGTTCCAGGGTTTCATTACATGAAGGGAAAAAAGGTCTAAATTAAACAGCACATTCCCCAGTGGCATGCTTCCCCAGGGGCATCTACCTAAAAGCATGGTCATTACTGCCTTTTTTGTGGCTGTTGGAAAATACTGTAATTGGAGTTTCTACTGGAAAGGCAATGGATTAATACTTTTTAATGAATGTGCTGCCAAATAATTGCTAATACATGCATGCAAGGAAAAATCATGAACTTTCTATATGGATAAGAAGGTTTTAATCCATATGTATATCAAATTAGTCATTTATTGCATTAGGGCCTCACATAAGTAACAAAAAAAAAAATCTACTTTTTAAAATTTCTTTTAAAATGCTAGAAACACAAATGCATAGAATCAAAGTGGATTGATTCTATGGTTTAAGTACAAAGCTAAAATTTTCATGGTCCCCTAATTCCCAGCACTTAATTTGATCCAAAATAGGCTTTCCTGGATTTCAAATAATATGCTTTCAAAAAAACTATCCTATGTGGCTCTGTCATAAAAAAAAAAAAAAATAAGCATGTCTTACAAAAATTAAAAAGTCTGGGAAAAAAAAAAAAAAAAAGTAACAATAAATGCTCATATTAAGTTATGTCCATGATGAGGAATTTCACTACATGAAAATCAAAAGAGCTTCATACTTCTAAAATGCTGATGAAAGTACCAAATCTCAAAATAAAATAGTGAAAGTTAAGGGACTGATTCTGCACCATTCAAGTCAGTAAGAGTTTTTCCATTCATTTGAACAGAAGCAGAGTCAATTCCTTGAAAACTTCTGTTATCAATTACTTGCAACAAACTGGCATTTCCCACAGTCAGGAAGAATTTGCTGTCAAAGAAATCCCTGCATATGAAGAAGTGCATATCATAGCTGCCGTGGTGAATGGCACCAACCCCCACGGCACAGTGAAGCCTGTTAGTGCTGCCACGGAGGAGGAGGAAGACTGGCTTTGCACTGGGAACTGCTTCTAATTTTATGAAAAAGAGTTTGCTTTGAAGTGCTGTAAGCTTGACATTTTTGGCAGGTCACTTGAGGAAGTGCTGGTATGCATTTAAGTGTCTCATGCATCTACTCACTGGTACTCGGTTAGCTTTAATGAGCACATATGTATCTATCAAAATAGACCTTGAACTTGAAAACTTAAGCTAGGCACTTAAAGAAACATGTCCTGTCTGCTCTGCCACTTCTAAACAACCTTTTATCAATGGTAGATGATATAAGTGAGCCTGACACCAAACTGGGGTCAGATACAGTTTCAGTAGACTGTCGTATCCTTCTTCACATCATTAATAATAGAAGGAGCATGCACAGCCAGGAAGCAGAAGCTTGGGCTGCTTTCATTATTACTCTACAGGACAGAAACATGGACCTCTCTGTTTTGCCAAACAACAACCATCCTGATAAATTTCTACAATTGGAGGTGAAGTCTTTAGTGAAAAACTCTGCCTTTCTGCAAGCCAGCCTGCCAAAATTCCCAGAAGCAGCTTTACCTGGAGTGCAGCAGTGGCACAACAGGATTTATTTACAGGTAAGGTCTAACAGAGGCAGACTTTTGTCTTAATTTTTCTATGCTGTTTTGGGGGAACTGGAGGCAAATGATGTGAGCTTGGCATTTCAGCTGTGGATTCAGCTTCCCACATCTCTGATTCTGCGCTACGAATATCCCTGGAAGTTTTCCTATTGACTTCAGTGAGGATCAGGCTCCAGAAAGACAGTTGGTCTCTTCAGCAGTAAGGCAGTCCACCTAATTTACTTCAGTACATTAGGCTTTATGCTGTTTGTGGTAGCATTTTCATAGCATTTCCCATAAAAGCCTACTGGAGTCAAATACACATTAATTGTACTAGGGGGCTAATGGGACACCCTCTCTGAAGAAATTCGAAGTATGAGAAAGATGGGAAAAGAATATCAAAGGAGATAAAACAAACAAACAAACAAACAAACAAAAACAAAAAGAAAAACAACCAAACAACAAGGGACTTAAGTCTGAAATCCAGGCCACATCACTCAGTGAAAAGGCACATTAGAGGGAGCAATAGAAATTCATGTTATTGTCTTGCTAGCTTGTATATGTCTACACAGTTCATTGTAGCTTCTTTCCTTTGCCTTGTTTTAACTCTTTCCTCTTTGACCTTCCTGTCACCCTGACAGATGTCTGTGGAAAGTATGAAAAACAACGACTGTGTTAATGCAGGTTATTATGATGTGGAGGTAGCAGCAGTTTCATAGTAAAAATGCAAATGCACACTGCCTAGCAGAGGCCCTGGAGCCTGCAGAGTAGACGTTCATATCTGGATCAGCAGCCGTACAGCTGCATCAGCTCACACCCCTCTGGGCCCCACTTGCTACACACACCACAGCACTCTTTTCCTGCTGCCCAGGGAGCCCCTCGCCTTTCCCCACCCCTAGCCTGAGCAAAAGCTCCAAGGTCTGGTTCTTGTCAAGGGATAGAGACGCATGAAGGTGGCTGGGGGGCTGCAGAAGGGTCTGCATCCTGAGCATCCTCAGGGTGGCAGTCAAGATTCCCAGGGCAATGAGGAACAGGAGCCAAAAGCCAATGGGTGTGGAAGGGGAAGAGGAAGAGCCTTGAGGTCTCCCACAGCAACTTCCAGTTCAGCTTCTTCCTTCTTGGCCTCTTCTCCCCATCAGCTACCCAGACCCCTTCCCTTCCTCCCTCCCTCCCAGAGACTGCTCCTATTGTATGCTCCTTGCTGGCTCACCCCCCCAGGGCGAAGCTGTGAGGAAGAAGGGGGCAGGCAGGGGGGTCCCACAGTTGCTGCCGTCTCCCATGCACGAAGCCTTCGCCAAGGGAAGGAGCCTGCAGGATCCTAAACAATGGGATTGTGGAGCAATGCTGGCCTCGCTCCCCACCCCGCCGCGGCCCCTCTTTTGTGCAGGACAGAGGCAGCCACACACAGAGCCGCCTCCACAGTGGGGATGCTTCTCCCTATTGTTGCTGAACAGGAGGCACTGAGGCTGGGCCAGGGCTGCAGCACTGTGGGAGGACTGGACCATGCGGGGAGCTGTGTGCCTTCTGCTCATGCTCTGCCCTTCACCACAAGCAAGGGGGATCTTGGTGAGGGGATGAGGAAATACAGAGGGTGGGCATTTCAAGGGAAATTCCTGTGCTTGCCACGTGTCTCAGAAACACAGCCTGTAATACAGTACATTTATAAATGTTGAACCTAGGGCACAACCTATATTTTAAGTGCAATCATTATTGAATGCAAACTGTCCAGATAAAATTCATTGTGCCTTATTCTCTCTCCCTTATGAACTCGCCTCTTCTTTTTCCCTTTTGCTGACAATCAAATAAAGGGAAAAGAACTGATGAGTTCCAGACGTTAGAATAAACACGATGGCACAGCAGAGAACTAATGGCACAGGAATAACATGTTTTGCTTTAAGATGAGAGAGCTAATGGGGTTAAGGGTTAGTTAATTCAGAAACGGAAATGGGGGGGTAGGGGGTGGAGAGTGAGGGAGGGGAATTCATTTCAGAACATATGTGCATGACCTACAGGCTCCCAGAATTTTTAAACCCTGAGAGTAGATGAAATTCCTTGCAGAAATTCATTTTCTTTAAGAAACTGTTGCTGCTCAGGACTCCTTGCATACAGTGACTGCTTGGTGGTGTATCGGTGGCCTCTTCCAGACCTTTGGCATGAGATCATTCAAATTCAAGTGCACTTAAGTGCTTATGTGTTTTCCCCACCTATGTTTTAAAATATATTTCCATTTTAAAAAGCAGACTGTTTATAACAAACAACTCATATTTCTGACCAAAAAGTTGCCACTTCTTCCCCTTACTTTCCTCTTCTGTGTCAGGCAAACTGAACAGCTTCCCTTCTCAGTGTATATTTTCATCATCTACTTCAAATAAAACAGACCATAAAGCGGTTCAGGAATCTTGGCCCTTCCTTGTGAAAAGCAGCATAAAAAGCACACACTGTTTCTTCCACAAATGGCTAGCTGCTGACTGCTTTCTGATTGCCCTGAGAACTCCCAGCCCTGCAGGATGCTCTGCCCACAACACCTCGAGGTGCTCATAGTACAGGGGGTGACTGATTGCCTGCATCTGCTCCCGGGAGCAAAGCTCATCACTCTCCTCCTCAAGGCCTGTCCCCTTGTTTTCTGCCTTTCTCAGACTTCCCTTTCCTGCTTGAGCTTTCCCCTTTTCCCTGTTTCTGGAAGAGCATTTTGTCTTTGAATACTGTGTCACTTTTCATTTCTGCTGTTGCTCAGGATTGCACAACTCTGAATAACTTTTGGCCTGCAAGTATTACAGTTACCATGCTAATTGCACTCCTAACCCCTCCTGGTCTCTCATCTGAGAGTAATGCCTGTGTGTTGCATTTGTACACTTCTCAAGGCACTTGGAGAGGAGATTACCTCTTAGCTAGGTGCTGGGCTAGTCACTAGCCTGTCCGTCAGCTCAGACCTGCATTACATTCTCTCTCCTATTCTTCCCTAGATATCTACAACTGGCTGCAGAGACCAGCTGCAAGGCTGGCAGGAGCATTGGTCTGACACCATGCAGCAGTTTTTATATGTTGTACTCACAGCCCTGCAGACCTCCATTAACAGCGACAGACAAAACAGCTTCCTTTAAGTAAACAATTAATTACTGTGGTAGAAGTACTCTTGTTGCTGCACTGTGAAAAGCATCGGTATGAATGCCTATTTTTCTCTAAATTGTCCTGGGTCCTTTCATGTCAGCTTAAGTTTTTACAGAATTACGGAATCACAGAATTGTCTAGGTTGGAAGAGACCTCAAGATCATCGAGTCCAACCTCTGACCTAACGCTAACAAGTCCTCCACTAAACCATATCGCTAAGTTCAACATTCTAAACGTCTTTTAAAGACTTTCAAGGATGGTGACTCTACCACTTCCCTGGGCAACCCATTCCAATGCCTAACAACCCTCTCAGTAAAGAAGTTCTTCCTAATATCCAACCTAAAACACCCCTAAAACACCCACCTACTGATCTCCTATCCATGTCAGGTGGGTCCCCAGCTTGCTCTGCAGTACCCATTACTGTTTCATGTCCCCGACAAGCATGTCTGTGACCCTTCAGGTCTGTTGAAAAGAAAACATGTATTCTTGGGAACCTTTAATGTGTGCAGTCTGATGTTTTGCTTCTTGTATGTACTCACATAGGCATGGTTACTGATTGCTTTCCTGGTTATTTTTCCACAGCATCCCACATAACATCCCCCCATAAGATCATCCCCTTTTTTTTAATTGATCAAATGCCTTATCACAGGAATCCTTGGGTTACTACCTATCAGCTTTCTGTCTACCAGACCTTTTGTTCTTACATCAGAAAAGTGCCCTTCCTGTTGCTGGGAGAGCTCCCCAGGGTGTGCTGTGTGGCTTCTGCAAAACAGAGAGTTACAATTTTAAACAAATCACTTACAAATATAATAATTGCCCTGCTACGCACTTTCATGGGGATTGAGGATGTTGTTACAAAACAACTCCTGCAGTTCGTGGTGGCCTTAGATTTCTGAAAGACTGCTTCGGTAAAGCTGTTAGGCACAGCTGCCCACAGACAGCATTTGTTGCTTTCATTAAGTATCAGCCCATCTGCAGCCAGTAACAACAGCTTGCCAAGGGACACAGAGCTCTCATTGTGCGGGAGTAAAGAAAAGTTTGACTTGCACGACATAACATTCTTTAATCTTTTGTTGTTGTTGTTGTTTGTTTTTGATGTCTCTTTGATCTCCTCTTGCAGGTGGATTGGCTTTGGACCAAGGCCTGGCCTTAGTTATTGATATCTTGGTTTTAACGGGTCATTACCTTGGTACTTGATATCCCATATCAAAGACAGAGGACAGAAATGTTTGACTTTCTGTTTCAGTGGTAACAACTACAACAATAGTGGCAACAGAAGGGTAAACTCAAGACAAATATGAGATTAAAATACTCCCTAACAACATAGATTACTGTGTAATTTACAGTTATGCATATTGTCAAGTACTGATATGTATAATTTGCGTTATGAAATAATCAGCAAGAAAAGCCTACTGAGAAAGCACATTTTGATCAAGGGTTGGAACTAGCTTCAACTCTATAGATCCTCAGGCTTTTCAGAGCATCTTCTTTTTATGCATGTCAGCTCTCTGGATCTGACAAAGAGGGACAAACTGCTTGTGGTGAGAAATGAGTTATAAACAGCAAGAACTTTCTTCATGAGTTATATGTACATCAGATGTAGTTATCTGTATGCAAAGATGAGTATTTCTCATCTTGTTAAACGAGTATTTATTCAATATATTTCAACTATAATTTCATGGAGCTTTTTATAACTACTGCTTCTTTAAGCATTTGCTGTTGTTTTCTTCATTTCAGTGAACTCTAATATAAATTTCCTCTGTTTCAGAATTTTATCAGTTCTGATTTAGATCTCTTCCACCCTCATTCATGCTGGCTCCTCAGGCACAGTACATACAATATTAATTCTTTAACACACTTCAGTACTGAAGTTTACAATACTTTTATCTTTCTTTGAATATTGTTTTTGTGAGTAAGAATCAAAACATAGAAGTCTATAAAAACTGCTGATGGTTTGAATCTTAAAATAAATGTATATATTTTTTTTTTTGCTTGAATTAATACATGGAGCCATATTTTTATTTTCTAACCTTATTTTCTCTGTTTCTATAAATGCATATGTTTCTTGCAACCTGTTCCATGCTTATCTGTACTATTTATTTGACCTACATTTTCTTTTGTCTGTGCCTTAGTTTTTTCTACTTCTGTTTTCCTAAGTAGTCTCTAGGTCATATCTACTGCAGAAGTTTCACAACCAAGCCTTTGGCCGCATTCAAGTGTACTCTGATTAACGTTGCACTTCAGTGTTTGTTCTCCAGACCTCCTGCAAAATATCTAGTACCACAAATCCCAGTCCAGTTCTCACAGTAAAACTCTGTTGCTCCTCCCTCATATTTCTCCCTAGCATTACTCCAGGATAACACATTCTCATGCATTGCTGTCCATGAAAAGCAAACTAGTCTGGAGGGAAAGGGCTTAAAGTTTTGTCAAAAAGAACTCTCTTTATGAACAATTCTGCATCATGCCATCTTTTGCAAGTTTTGGAGTTTGTTATTTAAAACAGCTTTACAAATTGCTGTCAAGTTGCATTATTTTCACAACATTTTAGCCTAGGGAGTCCAAACATCCCCTGGAGAGACAGCTTGCCTTCCTCAGCAAAATATTCTTCAAGTTCAGCTATCTAGCAGGCCTGAGGGAGGCATCATTAAGGTCATTGACAAATTTTAAATAAGAAATAAATAAAACAAAATAAAATAACATGCAGTCAGAAAGAAATGACAGTTAAAAACACCAGCTCAGCTGAAATCTGGCCAGTACAATCCAGAGGGTTTCAGTGCCAGCTGTAACTGCAATGCAAAGAGTAATACTGTCAGGGGACATGTCAATGCTAAGGAATGACATATGGAAATTATGAACTAATGGAGGAACTGGGAGGGCACTGAGGATCCACCCACCTACTAATGATAATTATTGATGGGAAATATTCTTAGTCATTTGTGATGATTTAGTGATAAGAGTGCCAGTATGATGCTTTCTACTAGGGTTTCTTAGACAAAGCCTGTTTCTTTATCTTCTCCTTTCCTTCCTAAAGGAAAGCAGCTCCCCCACTTCCTTCTACACCTTCGTGCTCCACACATCCCATTGTGTCTGCACAGACCCAAGTTACAGAGCTCGTGATGACCTTTAGCAGCTGGCTTCCACTAAAAGTGGATACACCAGCTCACTGAAGTGGCAGGCTGTTGCTCAAGCAGAGGAAGCAAGCAGTTTGCTGTCAGTTTCAAAACCAGTGCTGTCTGATAGGGGAGCCAAGCAGCTCTAGAGGCAGTGTGAGGAGAAGGCAGCAGCCCCGTGCTCCTGCTGGCAGGCCTGCCTGGGCACCAAGCCAGACCATGACCACCCTTGTCTCAAGACAGGACAGAGGTGCTGGTGGGGAAGCATCATCTGCTAACAAAAAGAGCTTTGTATGCTGTGGGATGGTACTGTATGGGCAGTCCTTAAGCACAGGACAGATACTGGTGTGAGAGCAGGGCTGTCAGAAACAGCTCTCTTAGGAAGCTGAGGTGTAGCTGGAACCACCCATCAGCTGCAGGTTAGTTCCAAGTCTCGGCGACAAGGTTGTGGTGAAAGAGAATGTTGAACAGCTTGAACTGTAGAATTGGACAGCCTTACCGCATGCAACTAGAGATCAAAAAAGAAGGCATCTGCAGTCTTACCAGCTCCTAGATAGACACTTAGCAAGGTTTTAAGGAGCACCTTTTGAGTTCTTCAAAAAGCAGATCCCACCAGAGTTGTTGCTTTACTACCCCCTGTCCTAAAACTTCTGATTTAATTAATAATGTGCAGGGAAACTGTTTAGGTATTCAATTACCGTTGAATTTTGACAGTGCCTGACTTGGGACTTTCCCTCAGTTACACGTCATGCCTCTCTGACATCCTGACATGGGTCTAACATGCAATAATGTGAAAAGAGCTGCAACTTGCACCCACTATTAGATGTGCAGCTCCAGTAAAGACAGTCAGTTACATGCCAT
The DNA here is from genome assembly GCF_963932015.1 of Anas acuta. Lineage (NCBI taxonomy): Eukaryota > Metazoa > Chordata > Aves > Anseriformes > Anatidae > Anas > Anas acuta. The sequence continues at coordinate 44,326,218 of NC_089017.1, read as the reverse complement.
CACTGTGTGTGTCAATCTGTTTTGTCGTTACAGCTCTGCTTCTGCATCTTACTCATTTGGCATCTGTCAGAACTATGAGCTCCGCCACTGTACACCATGGCACCATTTTGCTAAAATACAGGCTTTTCTTTGGCAGGTATAATAATGCCAGTTTCTATTTGCAGAAAAGTTTAATGTCCACATTGTACTCACACGTTTTCCACAGAAGGAAGAAATCTACACAGAGTGAACAGTAAGGCTCCCTTAATGCACTGTAGATTTTTGCCAGAAGAAAAATTGTTGCACATGTAATTTTAAGAATGACTCTGTTATATTACAAAGAACTCTGGGAGGGGACCTGTGTCATAGGTAAATGAAGAAGAAGGTCAACTTCTGCTCTAACTTGTGCTTTGCAGAGAGAAAAAAAAAACATCACTGAGCTGCCTGGCTTGGAACTGAATGGCATCAGCCAAGAAATGATAGACAAAGCCCTTGGGAAACACATTACACCCATCACCCTGAAATCCACAATCAAGAGCAATCCCCTGTATAGCGATATCCAGGTGGATGACGACTGGGAGGAGAAGAAAAGGACACCTTCCTGGACTGTGCAGGACTATGACAGACATTCACTGCATTCTAACTTGGCCAGCCACATAAAGGTAATGCACTGCTGCACTGCATTAGTCACGTGGATTGCTATGAACTGTGTGTAGACACAAACCACCATGCAGTGTGTTTGGTTCTTTTGGTAGGATTCCAGTAGTAAGTATGGACAAGCTTTCCTGTACAAACATGACACTAGCCTGAGTGTGATCAAAAAAAAAAAGTCTACATACCTGGTTAGATGTCAGAAATTTTGGTTCAGCAGATCATGACTTCTAAGCTACAGAAGGTCTTGAACCACAACACCCTGCTACTGAGTTTCTCCATCTATATAGGGCAAATCTGTAAATCAGGTACTTAAACAATAAATAGCCAATTTCATAACTTTTCATATGGCTGTTTATAACATCCTTCTGTTATCAGATAACATACTTTCTCAGCCTTATTCATGCCAGGCAGAATCCTGCCCATATGTGAGTTGACACAAATCAATTTTAGAGTTACTTTTTTTTTTTTTTTCCTTTGTTTGTTCATTTGTTTGTTTTTGCTATCCCCTTGTTTTGGAAAGGGACTCAGATCTGCATTTATAAATCAGCATCTCTTCTTGAGAAGGGCAACATGGTTTCTTCTTCTTCTTCCATTTTTTTTTTTTTTATTATTATTATTATTTTTTTTAAATCTCAATGGCTGGTGTCCTACATTTGGTTCCTGGCTGAAAAGCATGGTTTTAATTTTCCCCAGAGGAACATTTGCAGCATCTGGCAAGTAGTGTAACCTATGTTCAAGTGAAAGTCTCTTGCATTTGTGTTGTGATGCTTTAAATTCATTAATCATTATCTGATGATAGCCAAAATACTTCTAGCTATGTTCTAATGACTTTATGTGCAAGACAGAGGAACTGAGTTCATTTTCTGGTTTTTCTTTTAGGAAAATCCTAATGATCTACAGTTCTGGATGGGGGATATATATACTCCTGGGTACGATACCCTGTTAAAAAAGAAAGAGAGAGAAAAAAAGCATTCCAAATGTTGCCGAATCATCCTGCTCATGATACTAGCTGTTTGCATCCTGATTACCATAGTCACGCTCAGCGTTTTACTTACTTAGTACAGCCAAATGTTGTTGATGGGAGTTTTTCAATAAATATTTTTATTAAGCTATTCCCCTCCCTTGTTTTATTTGAATTCCAATTTTTGTCACAAATACAATTTGTTTGACATCACTATTTTACAATGTTCCTGTACCACATAAGGAATTGATCCTGAAAAGATACAAATACCCTGAGCATAGCAGAATGTCTCCTTATGGGTATAATTAAAAAAAAGAAAATTATAAACATGCTACTTCTAATAATGCCTTATTCTTTTGACTAGTGATTTGGTTTGATGTGTGTAGTATGGTCCATATGGCATGCAAAGTCAACCAGTTGATTATTTATTGTAATAAATACCTACCCTTTTTATGATAGCTATTATTGGAGCAAAGGATGATAGAGTGGCATTCAAAGTATCGTAAAGAAATATAAATGAAAAATTTAGGCATTACTTACTGACTGACTGAATTGTTGCAATGACACTGCTCTTACTAAAATGTTAGCCTGAATGCATAAATATTTCCTTTCACTTTTTCAGAGAAGAAAAACAAACAAACAAACAAACAAAAAAAGACCTTGAAATCTTTGAATTACTATTGAAATAATTTTCTGGGATCTGTGACAGCGTTTCTTTACTCCTGCATTCTGATCTTTGATCATGTATCATCTCCATCACCCCAAAAGACAGAGAGACAATATTTCCTTAACAGCTGCCACGACAGAAAACTGGAGTTAAATCATTGGAGTGCTAAAATATAAATGAATCAGAATACACATTAAAAAGATTGAAGGTATACAGCCATACTGTTAAACAAGGTCTTTGTAAATAAAATAAAATAAAATAAAATAAAATAAAATAAAATAAAATAAAATAAAATAAAATAAAATAAAATAAAATAAAATAAAATAAAATAAAATAAAATAAAATAAAATAAAATAAAATAAAATAATAAAAAGACAACTAGGTTCATACACCTCAAAATAATCCAAGAGGATGAAAATACAAGATAAACTGATGAAATAAAAAGCAAGTGAACAAAGAGAGAAGCACGTAAATTATTTATTTTCTCTCTAAAAAGCATGCTGTGTGCTGCAAACCTTTATACTTATACACCAGGGCAAAGGGCTGTAAATATTGTTGAGCTGGAGATCTCCCTCACTCATACAAGAGAATCTCACAGATGCCTGAAGGCTAGAAAGCTGGCTTTATTCCAGATCTACCTCTCCACACAAGAAATGCTCTGAAACACTTCAGGAATACAACTAAGGTTGAAGGGTGTATATTGCCCCCTGTGAGCTCCAGAAAGTGTCCTACTTGCAGCAGCTTTACAGTACTTAGGTCAGGATGGATTCATTTTCAAGCACAGTGAGATAAAAAAGTAAAATAAGTGTGTTTAATTCCTTCCTTCCTCACCTGGTCCAAGTCTGAACCTAGTTTGTGCCATAAATACTTGGACCCTAGACTAGCTTGTGCCATAACTGGGTCGAAGTGACCTGTTTAGCTGAAAGTGCTTTTTTTAAAAGCAATTTAATCTGGTGACCAGCCAACAGCAAAAGTGTAGCAGCATTTTAAGGCATTGGCATAAAATTAGTACCTGCATTATAAAACTGAACATTGTTGTAAATATATTGGGAAGCTCAACCTCCTGTCTTGCTGCAGTTTTAGTGCAGATGGGTATTGTTGTCTGAACGAAGAGAGCCCCTTAGCTTATGCAAGTAAAACTAAGGAGCATTTTACAAGGCTAATGGCTGACATTATGAAGTAATTATTCACATTAAAGCAACAATACTTAACTGTTTTTTCCAGCCCAAGTACATATGCTTTAAGTGCATTGCATACAATGTAGAAATGTATTTTTCTAAATTATTGAGGCCTGTAGGCGGGAAGCCTAAAAGCAAAAGGCTCTGTAATTTCCAGGAAAACAGCCAATAATGAGAGTTTCTTAACTGCATTGCTCTCTGAGGGCTTAGCAGTAGGGATAAAATCGTTTTCTCTGCTAGTCCATTACCGGCTGTTTCAGCCTGGTTTCGCTGCTGTCATCTAGTGGAGAGTCAGAAAAGAGAAAAAAGGCCTCCAGGCGAGGTTTCGCTGCTTTGGAGATTTTTTTTTTTTTCCCTCCAATTTTATGTGTGCGTTTGTGTGTGTGTTTTACTTTCCCGCCTGCGACCGTCCTGTGCGGGTTCCTTTGCTGCCACCTGGTGGCAGATAGCCGGGTCCCCACGCAGCCCCTCCGCCCCGACACTCACACGTTTTCTCAATTATGGATGTGCAGAGCTGTTAAAAAGTGGGAGACAGAAAAAAGCCCGCTCATCTCTGCGGGAGCGTCTGCGCTGCCTTTATGGAGGAGGCCTGTTGCTGCACACTTGAAAGGGCATTCGCAGGGGGACGGCCCATCATTGTCTGCTTAAATGTGAGCTGTATTCTATAAACAAGAATTGAATGCTTTGGAGGGGAAAAAATTGAAAGACAAAGACGTCTTTTTCAAGTGGGGGGGAATCCTCCCTACAATTAATTTGTCCAGGATCAATTAAGGAGACACCCCCTTCTTTAACCATTTGATGCAATGTTATGTTACATGTGTTGTACAGGAATTATTTGTGGGTTGGTAAGATGGCTTTGTGTTGCCTCTTTTACTGTGTGATTTTAATTTTTAATTCCTTAGAGATGAGGGCTGAAGCAGAAAAGTCTTCATCTAACATTTATAAAGTAGGATTAGGATTGGTGTTTGGAAAACAGAATGTTTAGTGTATTCCAAAAGTGCTTTTAAAACTGGATGAATAAAACAACTCTACTAGGTAATGACATTCAAATGGGACATACAGCATTTTTTCCATAGTAAGTAATCTCTGAGATCTAAATTCATCGTTCTGTTCCTGGCCTGAGAGAACGCTTACGCATACACTCTGCTTGACTTCAATGGGATTTAAGCAGGTGCTTAAAGTAAAGAAGTCAAATTTGGATCAGAACAGGAACAAATGTTGGCAAGTGTTTAAATTTTTTATTCCAACAGTAATCAGCTCAACTGCCAGCAAAGTCTCCTACTTAATAGCCAGTAAAAACTCTAACATGCAGCACCAGGTTGATACATTGATATCATACCAGTACCTATTCATAATATCTAGAACAAGGGTGTAACTGCTGCAGAATACTACCTTCGACTGGGAAAACTGGTGTTTGCAGCGAGATGTAGGAGGAATTAGTTCTTATAAAATGTGCAGCTGCAGTCTGGAACTAAATAGGAGCACTAGTTCACGCAGGCTCTGCCAACATATAATTGCATAGGCAGTTACTGTATTTCACAAGTGACTTTAGAAAAACTTACTTCCTTCTCTCCAGCAAATAAGGATTAACTTTCAAAACTACCTAAGGGTTTTTTTATTATTATTTTTATTTTTTTCAACTGCTCTCTAGTCTCTACTACATCTTGGAAAATTATAAGGAAATTCACAGCTTTCCTCTTCCTCTGCTACATTCTTCCTCCCTTAAAATAGTCAATAAATGTGCATCTGAGTTCTCATTTCATTTGTTTTTATCCAGTGAAGTTGTAGAACAGGGGCTCATGCTTGGCTGTGGAGCTCCAACAGGTGCTGTTTGGATAGCTGCAGTTATTTCAGTAAAGCCTAGAGCTGACTCATAAAAAGGATTTTGTATGGCTTGTTCCTTCAGTAGGCTATATATTTTCACACTTTCTATCTTATATTTTTCCTTCTCTCCATGCACTCATAAAACAAAACAGGTTCTAAAAGAGAAAAAGGAGAGGTAAAGAGACGCTTTGTTTGCAACGGATAAAGTTGGTCTTGCTAGGATTTGAAAAAGCAAAATGCAATGTGAGATGTCATATATTATAATTTCATCTGGGCAGGGCAGAAGTTACTCCTTCAGTTATGATGTCCTGGTGTGATTATGCTGAATTGGTGTCACATGGTGTCATAATGCTAAATTTACATGTATTTAAACAATAAGAATCATAACAGCAGGACATGTGTATATGTTAAATATTACACTCACTATCACTGAAAGGTTGGGATGGTCCCCACAAATTCCCCCAACCAAGGAAAGTGTCCCTCTGATCAGTTCAGATATGTTTCGAAGAGGGCCAGACTCCAGAATCTGCTCCTAAGAACCTGGCTCTGTTTGGTTATGCTCTTGTAAAGGGATTAATTAACTAAAATTCAAATTTAGTTTAACTAATAAGAACAAAACAGCCTTCCAGCACAGCAAGTATGAGGTTTCCACCAACTATTTTCTTATGTGATTTTTCTGTTTAGAAAATCTTTCTGTACTTAAAAGGCCTGAAGTGGCAGCTAATTGCCTCCATAGTGTTACCTTCTGTAACAGCGATGGCTGTAAGATCAGGTGTAATATCTCTTTGTCATTCAATGTAAACTTTAAACATTTAAAGCACAGTATTTTAGGTAGATTATGCTTTTTGGCTTAACAACAAAAATTTCCACTTATATTGTTTCCTTTATAAAAACAGTTGCTTTTTGCTCGGTGTGTGTGTATGATCTTCTGGAAAGCTTTACCTTGTGGACAAAAAGACAAATCCAAATCATCTCTATTGACTCAGGCGTCTGCTATGACCTTGCCAGCACAGCCATAAGCTGATTATTTGCATTGTATGGGAATGCACTGATAAGTACAGGAGAGACTCTTGTAACAGTGAGCTACTGTTCATAGTAGATTTTGAGAAGTTTTCCCAGTGCTTACTCTCTTTCATGACACTGAACCAGTGACTGGTAGATGCAAATTCAGTGTACAGCTCATTTCTCAGCTGCCTGGCAGCACTGCAAGCCTAGAATCGTAAGTCAAGTTTGACAGGCCTGTGACCTTTTCAAGTCCATTGGCTGGATAAAGAACAGAACAATGGCTTAGAGAAAAAGAAATCTATTCATGAAATAGTGGTCTATAAATCTAAAGTTGCAAAAGATTTAAATTGCAAAATTCATGGTTTGGGGAGTATTTTAATTTCTAGTGCCCCTACCCCACACCCCTGGTGCTCCAGACAAGTATGTGACATGTCAGTTGAACTCATTTCAAATGATAATCTAAACTATGCCTTGAAAATGACCAGCCAATTTTCAGGTGCTCAGCTTCTCCAGGCTTGTCCAACTGCAAACAGCTATGGGTGAAGTTTGCAGCTGCCCAAGTGCAAATATCACAGAGCACTGGATGTACGTTTCTCAAAACCCAACAAAATGCAGGAGGCAAATTTTTGCTGTGGTACAGATATACCTCAAGTTTGAACTGATGTGGAATATAAGCATATGTATGGTTTAGGATAAAGAGCTTTTGCCCAGATCCCTGAGAAGGTATGACACTGATTCCTCCCTTTTGCAGCTGCTTTTCTGCAGACTTCATCCAGAAGCAGCCAGTCTGGCCAATGACACTGCATCCATCCCCAGAGCCAGTATTCTTTCTGACAGAAGGACTTGTCAGGATGGGATGGTGACTGCATCCTGGTCATAGGGGCTGACTGCATGAGTCTCTGCAGTGGGGCACACTTCAGACTGGTCTTGATACTCCTCTAATGCTTATCTGGACATATTGAGTCCCAGAGTCAGAAAATCCAGTTATGAATGACATAACATTAACTTTTTTTTTTTCCTCCATCCCCAGACCTGAGGTAACTCATCTGGTTGAGAAAAATAAACATTGAGCACTCTTTCCTGTGATATATGATGTTCAGTAAGGCAACCCAGCAACAAAATTCTTGCGCACAGACCTATTTTCAATGCATTACTGAAACAAGCTGGCTGACAGTTTTTGTGTTACAAGAGAAGGGAATGGATAGTTAATAGTATGGCATATGGTATTTTCAGGAGAGCACGTAAATCCTGAGCTGATGTTCATTCTTGTTCCCACCCACATATTTAGCTTCACAAGCAGCTCCAAACAATCCAGCATAAGAACTGTTCTTCCCAAAGAGGGCTCGTTTTCCTCTGGGATTTCCTTTGTGCAGATTGCGCTCTTCTTGGATGTATTCCAAAAGGCCGCTTCCAGCTTGAAACCAGTTTGCTGCAGCTGTTGCAATAAATTGAAACTCTTGTTGCTCTACGTGTGCTAATCTGGGAAGATTCTTGATACTTGCTGTAAGATTAGCCTTGTTGGAGGAAACGGTGTGGAGGTCAGGTGTAAGGAAGAGCTATGCAGCTGTTGTACCACACAGCATTTATCTGTTGAGTAGCATGCTTATTCACTTCAAATTTGGTGGATTTCTGTATTCTAATGTCTACAGGTGTGAGAAGTAAATGTCCAGCCTTGGACATTTGTCTCCAGCTGTCCCTTTTAATGCCTTTAAGTAACAGCATTTCTTCAGAAAAGGAAGTGGTAATGAAGATCCATAGTGATCATGACAAAGGATGGTTTTATTGTGGAAGATGTTTGCTTTTATTTCTTGCCTGATTTCCATTTTTTTCCACCCACATCTACCATTCTTTTTCTGAATTCCAAGCACAGCAACTTTTTGAAAGCACTTACAGAATAAGACCGTCTAAAGTTCTGGATATAGGAACTGTAGGTGAATAATGCTTGGTGTATGGCTAGCACTAAATTAGCATTAAATTGATAAAAGAATTAGCATTAAATTGTTAAAAGGAAGATTGCAGGCTTTTTAGAGCAGGTAATGTAAATAAGCAAAGAGCCTTTGATCTTTAAAGTTGCATTACTTCATTTTCTTTTTAACAAGCATTGTCATGCATGCCATCTCAGCTCGATGAGAAGTGAGCTGAACCAAGTATTAGTAAATTGTCTCTCAGTGAGGAGCTGTTCATGGGGTCATTAAAGTTGGAAAAGACCTCCAAGATGATCTGATTCAACTGTCAGCCTACCACCAATATCGTCCACTAAACTATGTCCCTAAGTACCTAATCTGCTTCCTTAAACACCCTCAGGGACAGTGACTCCACCACCTCCCTGTGTAACCTGTTCCAATGCCTTGGTCTGCCTCTTTCTGAGAAGAAATTTCTCCTAATTTCCAACCTGAACCTCTCCTGCTGCAAGTTGAGGGCATTCCCTGTTGTCCTGATAGTGCCTTCTACTTCTCTTTTTCTTTCTCCTTCTTACTCTTCCTGTTTCTTAAGAAACTCTACTCATTTTTAGAACTTTTCCTGTTAGATATGTGAAGACAAATGAACATCAAGAATTGTAAAGTTCTTTTGCTCTGAAATGGTCTACATTGCTGTAAAGGTCTTACAAATTATTTTATCTTCTTTACATCCCATAAAATCTTCTGGAATGCCTACAATATTGAGTTATCATATAGCACAGTTCTCAATGATTGGTGAGAGAGTGTTTTAATCAGGTAAGTGTTGGTTTGGTGTTTTTTTTTTTTGTTGTTGTTTGTTTAAAAAAAATAGGGGGGGGGGGGGGGGGGGGGGGGGGGGGGGAGGAAGAAAAGCAAAACCTGCAAGTTTGTTAAGATTAAGCTGAGGATAAAGAGACAGCCATGACATTAAATTAGACTTTGTCCTTGGTTGAAATGTGACACAGAAGATATCTAAGTCAAAACAAAAATAAATCCTGAACAAGGCATACGGAATTAAGAGAGATCATACAACAGTAGCTCTGACTTTGTGCGTATGGGTAAAAATATAAAATACCAGATGTAACTAGGTTTGAAGTATAAGATTGTGTAAAGCTCAGAACCAGAGAACAACGGGCTGTCTTAGCAAATGAAGTAAAGATACTTACTGCAGCCTGGATGCCAATGCATTAAACTGGCAAGTTGTCAAATCCCCAGGCAGTAGAAAACAAATGAGTAAAACCTAGGGTTTAAAGGAGTGATTTTTGTGTGGAAATGAAAGTTACAATATATAACAAACTACTGAAGGAGAGAAGAATTTGCCATGAATCTAAAAGCACATCCAACCTTAGAATGAGCAAACAGATTCTTCAGGATTTTATTGACAAAGAGAAATAGACATATGTGATAGTAGGATTTGCACTATGAACCCCATTAAATTTCCCCCAGACTTCTTTCATCTCTCATGGGATTTTTACCTGTCACTACTCCAAACTTGCTCAAGCCCACTAATTCTGCAATGTAGTACTCATGTCAAAACAGGTATCAAGGGTGGATCTCCTTATGCAGAAGGACAATACCCCCATGCTAAATGCAGCCTCATCAGGGAGAAAGCTGTTTTGCTTTCATGGGACTTGTTTACTGCTTATGTACAAAGCAGCATCCTGAACACTCTTATGCTTGAAGAATCTTTCAAGTATAACTTGGAGAACAGAAAATATGAATCACTGAGTGTGTTAAAGGTGGTGATATGACTCTTGCCCCTGTCACAGGATTAAGAGTGAAGCTATATAGGGAGAATGGCAAATCTTAAACTTTCACTGTAATATATAATCTCCTGTCTAACTTTGCAGGAGTCTGATATGTGATCTATGCCTCCCTGTCACAGGTATGTTCCATTCTTGCACTTGACATAAGTCTTTCTCAGGCTTATGAACCGCCATTGGCCTGGATGTGACCTGTCCCTGAACTGGACAGCTCATCAGTAATAGAGTGCCAGGTGGATGCTCACAGCCATGACCATGAACAAAGCATGGTACAGCCCTAAAACACGTACCTATTGAAATCCCTCATAGGGAAATGACGGATCATACTGGAGGTCAAAAACAACATGAGTTTGTCTACAAGCCAATCACTATATGTTATAAATACAGAGGCTGGAAAAAGCCTATTTGAGCTCTCCAGGGATCACAGAGAGCTGTGACCCTTGATCTTCCCCTGAGCTCGGGTGCCTCATACAGCTGACACCTCAAGTATCAAAGCTCATCTGCATACAAACACAAATGAGGGAGAAGGTGAGTAAAATTCACCAAAAGAGGAAAAATATAGTAAGAGTGTGACTGAATTTAAAACTAACTCCCAAATACAATGCAGTAAGCGTACTTGTGAGAAGCTTGTCATTCTCCTATCTTTAGCTAAGTCCCTGTTTCTCTCATAGCAAATTCTGTTGAATCATTGTGATAAACTGGCTGATGATTAAGTGCTGTTAAGAATCATATAGTCTGATCTTGTGATTTGCCATGAAAGCGTTAATAAATCTTAAATTGCTGCTAAATCAAAGTGTGTAAAAATCTATTTGCACCAAATTGGTGTCATCTGCAGGATGGCAAGCAATGTCACTTACTACTTACAAAAGTATAATATTAATTTTAAACTTGTCTTCCCATGAGAATTGGCCCTTGATAATTCACATGACTGGGAAGCAGTAGAAAATAAGCTAAATGTTGTAAATAAGCTAAATGCTGCATGTAAAATTATAGGAATATGCCCAGAAACTTCATATTGGGAAGACAGGACACAACCTATAAAAGGCGAGATTTTCAGGATGAAATAGAGGCACATAAAACTACTGAATTGCTGATATCGATAAAAACAGAATAACTGCAAAAAGAACGTAAGGAAGCTCAGCTGAAAGAACAAAAGTTAGGAGAATGCACTGAAATTATGTTAATACAAGCTCTGACCCACCAGTATAGTTCAAATTAGAAAACTGTAGTATCTCCTGAGGAATGGGATGGTAATATTTGAGGTTACTCCTGAACCTCTTCAGTTTACAGCTACACTCATTATAAAATCCAAAGAAACTGGTTGACCTCAGGGTGGTGGATGTGGTAATATGCCTTGGAAAACAATCCCCTAAGAAACAATTCAAACAGCAAGTTTACAGGAAAGTACAATGAGAGACTGAAGAAAACTGGAACAATACTTATGGAGGGCCTGCCTAACTAGGGGAGATAGGATTTTACTGAATGGCAATGAGGCTAATGGATACGGGTGCCCTAGTGCCTTTTTGAATGCTGGCCCTGACACCTGCATGATTCCCATTCAGTAAAAAGTAGGGGGACATTTTGGGCTGGTGGAATACACTTACTGGAGAGAAAAGAACTGTCTATTACACGCATTAAATCCCTGTGCAATCTCTCTGCTGCAATTATGAAAGCTGTCTGTATTCAGGCTATTCCTGAGTGTTCCCACATGTTCCCATTTTGAGAACTGTAGACCACACTAGGCTAAAGCCATTAATTAGGGGAGCCCCTACCACGCTCAAACCTTATCTTTCTGCAAACTGAGACCAGATCAAGAAGGACATGTTTCTTAATGCTCAATTAACTGTAAGGGTTATCATTGGTGAAGCTGACCAGCAAGACATACTTCAAAGACATCTCCCCATTTGGGCAGAATTGATGCATGATGTTATAAATTATGGGTGACAAATGGGAATGGATGATGCATCACAAGGATTAAGGACTCAAGTTAAAATGTCAGGTTAGACAAACACCCCAAAATGATCCTCAAAATCCTAGACACAAGCCCACTGCTTGACAACGGAAGCCTGGAACAAGGGATGAATTATGGAAACAAGTCATGGCATAGGGTGTTCCCAGAGCTGTTATTCACAGACAACTAGATGGAATCATTCTAAGCATGATAGAATTGATAAAAACTTCTCAAAGGTAAGCCACTGCAATGTCACCTGCTACTGCTCCACTCGAAAGAGCTTCTTCAGGAACCCCTAATTCTTACTGCCCTCTGTGAAAAAATACTGGAGGAATTGCAGGAACAGAAATCAAAAAACGGTAGACCCCAGATGGCTATTAGACCTGTCTGTCCAGAAAGTTGATGCTTAGCAATGCGTAAGTGATTATGGACTTTATATTATGCTTCTCATAGTTCCCCTCCAGCAACCAACTAAATTTATAATACATACAGGGGCACACATATCTGTACTTACGCAAACTGAAGTAGTCATGTTAGTATTATGACAACCTAAAGTTAAATTAACCAGCACTAATGGGGGCAGCAAACTGCCCCACCACTGAAGTAAACATTTGACTTCTGGGCAAGAAATAAATAACCTCCGTTTGCTTTGCGGTAGAAGATGACTATAAAACTGTTTGTTGTTTTAGTTGTACCAAGATGGCAGCTACAAAATGGTAGTGCCTGGTCACTTAGATATGAAGTTACAGAGTTGAAACTAAAACTGCTACTCTCCATCTTCTTCATGTGGCACCTACACTCCCTGATTCAAGTCTAACTAATATTCCCCAATATCTAGCATTGGCTGCTGCCAAAGATGGAATTTCAGCTGTTATTGTGAATTTACAAGTCTCAGCAAATCATTTTTGGCACACATCTCCCCATACAATTTTCTAGAATGGCCTGCTTGTGAATGTGACAATAGATGGTGCCTTATGATTGATTATGTATTTCTCAATGCCAATACTGAACCCTTAAAAACAGCAGTCCCTACTATTGCAAATGTAACTGCCACTCTACAGGCAGTCACTCATAAATGTATGGGAGTTCTATATATAAAGGTTATATTCTTTATTCTCCCTTGCAGGAACAGGACACACTGTTTTGCATTTACTTGGGAAGGGGTGCAGTACCCTTTTAATAGGTTTCCCCAAGGTTATAAACCTACTATAAACACTACTGCTCATTAAGCAGAGTTTTTACAGCAAGTATCAGTTTCATCAGAAACCTGTTTCTATCTGTATGTAGATGACATTCAAATTGGGGGTGATTCTGAAGGGGCAGTAAGGACAGATGCTGCCTCTGTATGGGAAGCCTTGAATAGTGCTGTAGTTGTACCACTAGCAAAGTTCCAGGGACTTGCCCCAGAAAAAAGATTTCTAGAGACCTGATGGATTGCTGGCAGTGCTTCAGTTCCTCCTGGTACCTTGGAAAAGACAGAAGCTTTGCACCCTCCACAATCCAAGAAGGAGCTCCAGCAAGTATTGAAAATGATAGGATACTGGAGAAAGCATGTACCTGAGTTTTTGATTATAGCCATATCCCTTTATTCCTTTCTATGGAAAGGAAAGGAATGGGAATGGACTGAGGAACATAACGAAGTTATGAAAACTTTACTGAATGAACTGTGAACATACCGATCCCTTGGGCCAGTGCACCCATCTGATCCTATTGTTGTAGAATGGGGCTCAGCATCTGATTTACTGTAATTTGTTCCAAGTCTGTCCTAATGACCTGAAACAACCTCTGTTGTTTAGTTCAACTGCATTTAAAGAGACAGAACAACTATCTTCTGACTGGGAGAAAGGGGTTTTACCCTTATTTACAGTCGTGAAACATGTTGAGAAAATACATCAGGAACAGCACTTAACAACTAGAGGACTGCCTAATTTAATAGAGGAAATTTTGAAGGGAACTGCTCCTCCATGAGGAATTGTTCAAAAACTCATGCTGAGAAAATATTACGTTTATCTAAGAGGAATCACTGACAATATGCAATTAACTGAAGGACAAACCAAAGATTCTAAATCCCATATAACTACAAATAGTGATCCTTTAATTTTGCAACAACCTTTCAAACCCTCACCGATTCTAGTTGTCTTACCCTTAACTGAAAACATGCTGACCAAAGGTATTTGGTTCACAGATGTTTCAACTCAAAGAATAAAAAGTATATAGCCGTGGGCCTTGTATCACCATCAGCAAGCAGGCAGTGGAAGACAGAAAAGGTAGTGCACAAAAAAAAAAGAGAGAGAAAAAAAGAGAGAACTCAAAGCTTTGTACTTGCCACTCAAAACAGAGCCAAAGTAAAATACATAGACTCCTATGATGTTTGAGCATGTGTCACATAGTGGCTCTGTCAACAGCAAACCTGGAAATACATGTAGTATATGAATAGATCCCCAGTTTGGAGAAATGAAGATTGGCAGTTGTTTTTAAACATAGCCAGGAACGCAGCTTTTAAGATGGGATGGGTAAAAGCTTATGCTAAAGATAATGAGCCTGCCACAAAATGGAATCAGAAGGTTGTTGACTTAATTAAAATTAGGAAGATCACTATACATCCTAAATGGTATTGGCTAGGAGAATTTTACGTCTCAAGTTAGGACACAGTCACAAAGATGCCCTTTGCAACACAAAACCCAAGGTTGGCCCCTGTATGGGAAAGCATTTGAAACCATTCTTATTGGGTCCCCTCAGTGTTGACTCAGATTACAGACTAATCATTCCAATAAAGCACCATCTGCACATTAATGATGGAAAAAGCATTGTGGTCTACCTAGCAAGTTGATTACATTGAGCCTTTAAAATCATCCACCAGGTACAAGTATATTCTGACAGGAATAGAAGTGGTGTCTGGACTCTGAATGACTATGAAATGCCAAACAGCCAACAGGCAAAATACTACCCAAGGTCTTTCCTCATGATTCTCAATTTTGTCTACCCCTCACTCCATTCAAAGTGATAAAGGCTTTCATTTTAATAGTAAAAAGGTGCAAGAATAGGCAAAGCAAGAAGGAATAAAATAGGTGTTCCATACCACTCCATACTATCCACAGTCCAAAGTATAGCATATATAGTATATATATATATATACACTATATATATATATATATATATAACAGTGTAGTTAAATGAGCCAATGGGTTACTGTAAAAGCATCTTTAGCCATATGAAGGGAAATAAGACAGCTGTCTTTCAAAAACTCAGCACCAGCTGAATAAGTGGTAGGGTGTCTTTGGAAGTCTAGTTATTCATGCCTTCTTAATGTTTCCTTTGGATAAGCCTCTTGATAACTGGCATACCTGGTGTCCAATGAAACCAAGACAGCCCATCACAGTAAAATTACCTTCTACCAGACTAATTTAGTACTGATGACCCTAATTAAGCCACAAGGATCTCTGGCATGGGATGCCAGTGATAAAGGCAAAGCATAAAATTAGTGCCAGATGGATTTATTCTGCATTTTAAAGGGGATAAGCTGTTCGGGCTTCCCCACAGAGACCTGTCTACCTTTCTTTCTTTTACAGTAAACAATGAATCATACTAACACCACAGGAATGACTAATCTACTGGATGTTGGCATTTTCATATTGTTTGTCTCCTCATTGCATTAATCTGCTGGGATCAGTCTTGACAGCAATTATGACAACAGCTATATGCCCCTACCCGTTCGCTTGCTAATTGGAGTGGATATACTCACAATTACCAAAGCACAAGATCCTTGTGACTATGTATTGGTAAAATACACTGGGAGTTTTGGACTAAAACAAAATTTAAAAGATTTAAATATATTGACCATAGTCATACACAGAACCAAGACATATTTGAAAAACTAATGGAGTTGGGATAGGGAAGGTATTAATTGAGTTCACCAACTCTGGGAGACATCAGGAGAAGAAATAAAAATAGGATGCCAGGTGATCAATGGATCTATTCACCAGAAACAAACAAACACTGCTGTATGTCATGCAGTTTCAACTTGAGAGAAAGCAGACAGAAAATTACATAATACAGCAAATTGTACACTGGTACAATTTTACCTTAATACACCCTATTTTTCTAATTTTGTCAATAGGCTTACTGTGGTGTAGGGCTAGAATTTATATTCAAAATGGACACATGCAGAGTGTGGGAGTTGTATATGATGGGCTCATGCTTACATGGATTTTGTTGAATTTGCACCTAACATCTACCTCACTAGATCCCTAAATTTATCTGCAGTAGCACTACACTATTATGTTTCTCTTTCTAGATGGGAGTGGATTTAAAACAAAAACAACAACAACAACAAAGAGAAAGAGAGGATTTGGAGCAGTGGACCACTGTATTCTATCCATCTTTAAGGGAAATTAAAGAGGACATAATTTTAATAGGAAGCTGTATTGAAAATCATACTGAATGTACAACAGCTTCATCCATTACTGTAAAATATGCTGGAAGTAGAGATGGACATGTTCCTGATCATACACACATCTGTCCTTTTGGACATGAATGTTGGTATAAATTTACCATACCTCATTAGATAGTAATGTGCCTTTGGGTAGACCCCAAGTCCTGCTCCAGCTTAAGTCTCCAGTATCAAGCAACCACCACCCCCAGCTTGGCCTCCTATTAAATTGTCTCCTCACATTTATGACACTGGCCCTTACATAATTAAAAATACAGGAAAACAGCAAGTTTTCTTTAATCCTCATTGGCTCTTAAAAAGGGTAGAGCTAACACAGCACATCAATGTGTCAATAATTAGAACAGAGTGTTCTGCCTTTTTGGGAGTAGCCTACTCCTACTGGTTGGCATGGTTACATGGATGATCCTTAGAGATCACTGGAATAGTAGAAACAGGGCTAGGAGCACCTGGAACAGGACTGGGAGTATTGAATAGCATAGGTTCCTAATTCCTAAAATTCCTAATGAACAAACTAAGTGCTACTGCTGTTGATGTAAACAAGTCAGAATACCCACTAAAATAATCTTTGTTATCCCTAAGAGCAAGACAATGGCTCTTATCTGACATTCTGTATCATTGGGAATGAACTGAAGAAAATGACCATCAATTAATTGTAAATGTCCTTGGAACAACCCAAGGTATAGAATCATAGAATGGCTAATACCTCTTGCCTTGAGATGTATGCAAGTGCAGTTATGGATACAGTCCATAGTAGCAGCCATTATTAAAGAAAGTAAAGGAGGAACCCTACCCACTGAAATGTGTGAAGTTATTTGGGATAATGCATTAGAGTTTGAAAGAGTTTCAGTTGTGGTGGCAACTAGTCAATTTTATTTATTATTTAGAAGGTGATAAGATTATTACCTTTGTCCTCACTATATGTAATGCACCAGTCAGTACATATTATATACCCAAGCATTGCCTTAGAACTAAATCATAATGATACCACACTATATCCCTTAGAGCATAGTCTGTAGGCTCATCAAAAGGATGAAGAGTGGCAGACAATTGATACAAATGCGTGCATTGTGCAGGAACAAAAAGGTTTCATCTGCAAAAGTAATGCTCTCAAAATTCAAGACATCTGTTTGGGCACAGAGCAAGTTTTCTGTCATTTCAAAATACACAAGCAACAAAGCTCCTAGAACTATGGCCATGTATATCAGAAAAGGATGTGTATGCATGGGAACATTGTGTGATTATTTGCTAATAGATGATATTGTTCATAGTATAACCAATCACTCTAATCTATGCATGTGTAACTTTTCCATGACCATTGGTTATGATTTTAATTTCTCTGTATCCATAATTATCCATGAAGATTTGTCTTTTGACTACATGTTATATATTGAGCTGCAACTGACACCTATTGGTATGTACCTGCCTTGAATCAACCGACTTCTCCATCATCCTGATTTGATGAACCTACAACAACAAGCACAGATATCATGACAGAAGACTCTTCTCACTGTCCATCATGACAGTCAAGGAGTACATCAAGCACAGCACAGAGTCAAAAAGGATGGAGAGTACTGATGGTGAGAAGTCCTGTTTGGTGGTCTCTTATGGCACCCAAAGTGCTGAAGCTGATGCTACACCCCCTTGTGATTTTATTAGTTCTTACTGTATTGTGCTTACTGTTAACCATTGCCTTATATGTTTGGGGGATAACTAGATAAGCTGTGCTGCTGAAGATAAAGTGAATTGATTGTAGTCACAGGGTAGAGTATGGCAAGCACATTTTTTACATGTCCTGCTCATATTTTACTATTTTACGTGTCCTGCTCAGGCTTATGAACCACAGTAGGGCTTGATGTATCTGTTCTGTGAACTGGATAGCTCATCAGCAATAGAGTGTCAGGTGGATGCTCACAGTCATGACCATGAACAAAGCACAGAACTGCCCTAAAGAAGATACCCATTGAAATCCTTTATAGAGAAATGAGGGATAACATTGGAGGTCAAGAACAACATGATAAGGAATCTGAGTTTGACTACAAGCCAATCACTTCATGTTATACATACAGCAGCTGGAGAAAGCCTATCTGAGCTCTCCAGGGGTTGTAGCAGGCTATGGCCCTTAGTCTTCTCCTGAGCTGAAATGCATCTCAGGGCTGACTCCTTGAGTGTAAAAGCTCATATGTAGGCAAATACCAACAAGGGAGAAGGTAATTCACCAAAAGGGGGAAAAATCTAGTACAAGAGTGACTGAGTTTAGAATGCACCTCAAACACCATGCTGTAAGTGTACTTGTGAGAATCTTGTCATTCTCATATCTTTAACTAAGATCCTGTTTCTATTGTAGCAAATTCTGTTGAATCATTGTGTTTAATTGGCTGATGATTAAGTGCTGATTAAGTGCTGTTAAGAATCATACAGTCTAATCTTGTGATTTACAGTGACAGTATTAATAAATCTTAAAATGTTGCTAAGTCGAAGTGTGTAAAAATCTATCCATGACACTGCCCTGTGCTCAGGAAATCATGGTTTGAAACACAGCAGAGCAGCATGAGAGTTCAGGTTAGTACCTTCACATCAGTATAGTGAGGTTGACCTCTAGAAAATGTACTTCTCCAGCAAATAGACAGTGAAGCCTTGTGCTGTTTGAGGAATACTGCTCTCTGGGTAGTAATAAGGATTTTTATGTGATATTCAATTAGTCTAAGGAAAAATATTTGTGAACTATACTTACTGATTTAAGTACCAGCTCTACTATCATTCTCAGTGTGGCAGCACATAAAGGACACAAGTGACAGGGCAGGGCTTATTGGATGTTAATTCCAGCATTAGGTGCTGAATTGCTGAAATCTGTTTTATCTGTTTTATCTGTTTTATCTGTTTGTGTTTTTTTTTGTTTGTTTGTTTGGTTGGTTGGTTGTTTTTTTTTGTTTGGTTGGTTGGTTGGTTGTTTTTTAATCTGTTGTTAGCTGATAAATACAGACCAGTTTTGAAATTCACAGTAACAATTTCTTGAATGAAAAAAGGCAGAAATAATGATTAGCAGCATAGATATTGCAAGAGCAAAGTAATTCGGATGCTCCTTGCTTGCTTATATTTCTCGTACTGGTGAATAAAGACAAATACAGCTAATAATAGACTAGATCACTAAGTTTTATATAAAAATTTCCTTAGGGCATGATATTGAGTGTTATTTGCTGCCCATATCCAAGGGATTCCTCATCCTGAATATTTTCTTACTGCAGTTCATAGCTATACTCTCAGATGTATCACAAGCCCTACTAAGCTTATTCTTTTCTGCTGTTTGCTTGGTTGGTTGTTGCTGACTGGACCTCAGTCTCTCCCCCACCCCCTTCCTTTTTACACAATAGAATTGAGGAAAATGGCAGCGGCTGTGCTTTGATGAGCATCCAAGTTGGAGTTGTCAGCATGGACAAAATGCCCTGCTCATTTGCTAATGCAGGACTCTGCAGCTGTTTCTTTCAGGTGGCCTGCTTATGGCCACACTATCACTCCTACAGTTCACTGCTCCTGACAGTCTGGAAAGATATCTACATCGTAAAAGTGGTGGCATAGCTTTTTTTGAGGAATTATTTCTAGATGATTGTCGTGTTAACCAAGGAAAACCTTAAATTTACCCTTCTTGCCCTAGGGGAACTCTCCTGTCCCTGCACACAGACCTCTCAGAAGACCTTTGCAGCCCGTCTCTGCTGTAGCTTCTGTAGCTGAGCTGGTGAGGCACAACATAACATTTGGTACATAAAACATTTTTGATACAGCCCTGTAAGTAATTCATCTGCTCAGCCAGTGGCTAGTTTTGCTTAGGACAACACATAAAGATTAGGAGCCATGTGAATTTTCTAGCTACTTGAAAAAACAGAATGCAAACAGGAAAACAATAAAGAGCAAGTTCTCTCTTTTCTTTGTGGGCCATAAACACTGCCTATTTTGTCTAAAACAACACCCTGACATTCTGTCTTGAAGCAAAACAGTTCAAACAGATTTACTCTGTGCCAAGTTGCTGGCCAGTCAAAAATGCAGAGAGTGATTTAAGAGCTATTTAATACCACTTAGAAGGAGTTCTGAAGGCTCTGTCACCAGGGCTAGTGGGGTAAAGCTGAGCCAAATGCTCTATGGGGCACGATACCCTGGAGAACAATGGACTTCCTTAGCAGAAATGAAGCAAAAATTCATTAAAAGCAGCCTACCGTTCTCTGCCAAGAGCTGCATTTCCTGCACGGTGGTGTTCCTGCACAGTGCAGATTGCTGCGGGGCGAGGTGAGCCATGGTGCCAGGTGGGAGCGGTGACAGCCAGAAGCAGCTGGTGGCTGTCAACCATGGGGTCTTTCCACCTCCCTGTGAGGAGCGGGTCCGCCTCTGCTCCTTCTCAGCATGCTTGTGAATATTTCAGCCTGCAAGGGGAAAAATAAAGCTTGTTGTATTAACTGTGACATGCAGGCAGCTTTCTCCCTGCCTTTGAAATAAGAGGCCAGTTTGGCCACGTGCCCACATTTTAAGCCCCAGATTTTATTTTTCTTTCATGGTTTTCCTTCCTTTTGTGACTAACCCATTTCCACGTACAAACATGTGTGTTGTTCCATGCTTTTATTTAAACTTAAATTGTTGCTGCCGGGGGGGTGGGAGGTGGGGACAGATGGATAGATGGATGGATGGTTGGACTTTTTTTTGTTGGCATTGAGCCATTGAGGCATTAACAGTGGTACGGAAAACTGAGTACACTACCTTGGAAGTCTAAAGCCTTTTTGTTTTTCATTCATGTTTTGTAGAACCACAATTCTTTGAGACAGCCATGTTAAAGAAAGTTCGAAAGAAAACAAGATATGATTTTATGGAAGCCTTTTTTTTTTTTTTTCATGAGAAGTATTTATTCATATTTGCCTGATGATCAATGAAGTTTTAAGACCTTGACCACATGGACATACCTCTTTGAAACTTGGGGTAAATCCATAAACTTTATGCCATCTCAACCCAAGGCTGCAACCTAAACTGAACTATTCTACATCCTCAAGAGTCTCTCTGAGTTCCTGTATGATGTTTGACAGTTGTGTAAATGGCAACTTCCCAAGAAAGCAAATTTCTTCCTTGCAATTTTTACATAAAATATAAGTAGCTCTGTAAGCAGTTGGATATTTTAATGCAAATTTGCCAGAGCTCAAACTTGAGACCACTGTTCTGAGGCCATCAATGCATATGAAGAAACAACAACAAAAACTGAATTTCATAATTTTTCTCTTAACTATTACCACTTCTTCAGTATAAAGATTAATTGAATGGGTAAACTGTATTCTGAGCTGTGTTTAAGTTTGTTTAGGCTTTAGAAAGTCATTAACCTTTTCATTTAGAAAAGTTTAAATTGATATATTTTCAAATATACTCTTCCCACAATCACAATAGTATTAAAGCCTTTGGGATCTGTGCTTCTAAATGTGCACCAGCACTTTTACCTTGCAGACCCTCTTACATTTTCCAATGATAGGGCTATTGTAAACAAACAAACAAACAAACAAAAAACAACAACAAAACTTGGTAGCATCCTATTAATTTCATGCACAAAATGAACCATCTACACTTTTTGCAGATGTTCCTTTTGGGATCTTACAATCCAATGTCCTAGTTTCACTAGTATTACTTCTCAGCTAAAAAGAATATATTCTGCAGAATTTGAGCTGGCATGTGTACCTAAATAACCAAGACGTGCCACAAATTACACGTTAATCAAATGAAAGGGAACAAAGGAAACATTGGATGACTCTGTAAGTGTTGTATTTAATTTGGATAAATGCAGTTTTCATTAAACAACGAAGGTAAAAATCCTTGTGTATTTTTTAAGATTTACTGTTTAAATAGAGCAATTGTTTCCTCATAGAAGTTCACTGAACTAAGTTTATGATTGATGTTTCTTGCATACCTTTACTCACAAAAACTACATATAAAAAATGTTTTAAAATTGTTTTGAGAATTTTGAGTCTAATTATAAAACTTCTTGAGTGTAATTATAAAACTTTAAGTATACAATTTAACTTTTCCTTTAGAAAAACAAACAAAAACAAAACAAACAAACAAACAAAAAACAAAAACAAAAACTGTGTCTATTGTGTCTATATGTGAGTATGTATTTTTTTGGTTTTTATTTTTCTCCTCAGAATTCTGAATTCAAAATTCTCAAGACAAGGTGCTTTATATAAACTGGTTGATATTTATTGCCAAAGATTCAATTTGTATAGAAAAAGGTCTACTATCAGGAATGATCTACTTTTTGCACAATGTATTCCATACTTCAGGAAATCAGTAAATAGAATACAATATTTTCAAAACTGCAATGGAATTTTCAGGAAGTACTTCAGAAGAAAAATAGCTTGTTTGAAAATGCCCTCTAGTAAATTATATAAAACAAAACCTTGTAATAATAAGTTTGTTCTAAAGATGATGTCACATGGAGTTTTGAATTATAAGGAAACACTGCCAGAAACCATCAGACTGCAACCACGGTATTGCTTCACAAGGTGGCACAATTACTCTTTGTATTGTGCATGTGTATTTTTCTTCAGCCACCAATGAAGCGGTTAACGCCTAATCAGTCACCCAACATAGCTGTAATACAGCCTACTTATATTAAAACGCAGAAAGCATCGGTAAGATAGATACTGAACTTACTCATCAGGCCCAGTCCAAAGCGTGTCGCAATCAACAAGCTTTCTGGTGTCTTTAATGGAACTTCAAGTTTCACCACATAATCTTAATTATTGCTTTCAACTTCAACATTATTTTTGTGTAGTTTTCATAGAGTTCACTAACCTTTTTTTTTTTTTTTTTTTTTCCCATATTATTATGCAGAAGATTATTATGCATACTTTCTGGTGTGGTTCCTTACTCCCTGAATACAATTGGACTGATTTACACAGCTGACTTGTCTGCTGGACTTAATGATTTTACACAAGTTGAATAACTTTATTCTTTTTCTGCCCATCACTGTGAAAGCTGGACTTGAAAGAACAAAATATACTGGGAGGAAGGGAAGGGTTTGTTTTGGTGAGATCTGTTGTAGTCACAAGCAATACATTGTCTCTCAACATTTCAGATTTGAAGAATCTTCTCAGTTACACAGAACTCAATAATAGCTATTGCAGTAAAAGATGAATAACACACACATCCAGAATGAAGCATTCTGGGTAACTATAAGTTATCCCGTACACAATGGGACCATAATATGAGCATCTAGCAGGGTTAAAGGAATTAATAGAGTAATTTTTTTGTTCAGATGTTAACTGATTAGTTTTTTGTTTGAAAATGTCACATGGTTTGGTGACACAAATTCTTGGAGGAGGTTATCTATATCTGTTTATATATAAACTTGTCACTCTTGTTGTATCTAATTTGTAGAGTAAGTAGAAGATAATTATTCAGTTCTTCTGGGAGCAATAGCTCCTCACCTTTGTACATACCCTACTGCTTCCTTTCTAGAGTTTTTGTGAGTTTGTTTGTTTTGTTGTTTTTAGTTTACATTTTAATTTCCTCTGCCAATTTTTTTTCCTTTTCTTTTATTTAAAAATGACTTGAACAACCTTCAGAGTTTTTTTGTCACCTACATCTCAGGTAGTGTCCCCCCTTTTGACAAAACAAAACAAAACAATACAATACAAAAAAAAAAAAACAAAAAACACAACAGCAACAGCAACAACAGATTATATGCTATGCATCTCCTTCATGTTGATTGCTTCAGCCTTCCAGTTGTACAGTAAGGTGTCAATGTACAGAAAGTATGACTTCTAAAAGACATGAATCCATGAATCTTGTATATTAACTTTTTTCTTTTTTTACTTTTTTTTTCCCTAAGACTTCACATGTCCAAGCTGATCAAATGGTGCTGCTACTACAACAATTGTTAGAAGGTATTACAGTAAAATAGATTTTGAACTATTTTGTCTCATGAGCAGTTTTTGAAGTTTTTAAGAGAACTACACAGATTTTTTTCTTACTGTAAATATTGTAGGTAAGTTACACTAAGCAAGGAAGACTTTTACTTTCAATCTTAATCTTTCTACTTCCAATCAGTTCTCAGAGTACATTGAGAACAATATGTTTCTGCTAAAGTCTTTAAAAGAGATTTTTTTCCCTTGTGGTGTTTATGACTGTACTTACCTCTTTTCCAGACTGGTGCACAAAACTATCCTAAGTGCATGTGGAGATGCAGCACACTGCTGACTTTCTTTTGAATGGAAGAGTCTATCCTGCCTAACCCTTACATCTACTACTAGAATAGTAGGCCATAAAGTGTGATAGAAGTGTTAACACAGGAAAAATCTCTGCATTCTCTGGTATTGAAAATGTACAAAAAGCCAAAAGAAACAGACTTCTCCAGCCAGTAGTTCCACTGAGATGAACAGGTCTTCAGCTCCCCTGAAACATTCTCTGGATTCCCCTGCTTGAGATGTTTTTGAGAATGTTGCCCAAAGCCACTCAGTTAAATCCAAAGCACAAATCTTGGGATGACAACTGCAGAACAAGCTCCAAACCTGAAAACTCCAGGTTTTCAAGGATTTGGGAAAAAACTCTTCTACAGTCTCTATCACTGCACACTTATAGTTGCTCTAAAGAGCACACCTGCTTCCAGGTGACGGAATCCTGTTGGCAGATGAGTTGTCTATGAGGGCTGGAGCACCTCTCCTGTGAAGAGAGCCTGGGAGAGCTGGGGTTACTTACCATGTAAAACAGAAGGCTCTGGGGAGATTTTATAGCAGTAAGGTCCCTTGCAGTACTTAAAGGGGACCTGCAAGAAAGATCGGAGGGACTCTTTAGTGGGGTTTGTAGTGATAAGAAAGAGGGTAACTGTTTTAAACTAACAGAGTAGATTTAAATTAGATGTTAGAAAAAAAATTATTATTTATTTTGAATTTGGTAAAGCACTGGAACAGGTTGCCCAGAGCAGTTGCCGCATCCCTGAAGTATTCAAGGCCAGGTTGGATGGGTCTTTTGACATCCTGGTCTAGTAGGAGGTGTCTCTGCCTATGGCGGGGAGGGGGAAGGGTGGGAGAATTAGATGATACCTAAGGGTCCCTTCCAAACCTAGGCATTCTGTGATTCTATGATGATTCTGTGATTCTATACTTTCTCATTCTGTGACTTCAAGGGGGAGGATGGTTTGACGGTGGATACTGTGCTCTTCAGCCACTTAACTGATCTGGTGTCAGGATCAAAGCCTATGATGTGATGTGTTACAAAATATACCTGTATTGTAGGCTAGACATCAACATCAGCGTAATGGCACACAAAAGTGTAATGCTGGGAAAGACACATCTTTCCTATCTTCATTGAGTATTTCCTATGGAGGTCAGCCCTTTGGGGGAGAATTGACACACAGCCTCCCAAACCCCTTAAAATCATTTGAGACTATGTCTTCCATACAGACCTATAGGTATTGTGGCAACAGGGGAGGAAGACAGTAAATACTGCTGTCCACTATATAGGACCATTTAGTGAATCCCAGTTACAGGTGTATGGATGCTTCCTGTTCATGAAAGAGCTGTCTGGTCTCATTTATCTGTGTTTCAGGACAGAGCAAGGTAAAACAGCCTTTATAAAATAGATATAAACAGTTTGAAAGATGAGCAAGATACTACAAGTTTAATAAAATTTATGTACAAATAATCAAAGTAAACTCAAGTGTCATAACAGTTCTTCATAAATAAATGTAACAAATGTTGAATTTGAAAGGGTTTCTGTAAATATGTTTTTCACAACCAGGCCTATAATTGATATTATTTCAATTTTGACTTTAATCCAGATATGAATTACAGTAATATGGAGTTCTGTGTTTGTCTTTCTTTAAATTGCAGATCAAGTATATTCACTTCACAAGTGAAAGATGAGTTTTGTAATAGCTGATGCTGCAAACCCATCTTGAAACTAAAACCCAAGTTTCTACTGGATTTTCAGAACTACATATAATTCCAAAAGATATAAAGGCTTTGCTTTCAGTAATGCCTGTTTCACTTCACTGATCTCAGTTTTGAACATGGGTGAGTAAATGAAGCTTCAGAAATGGCCCTGTGGACAACAGGAAATGAGCACAACACTGCAGCTGAACTCCTGCTCCGTTAGCTGTCACTGCTGTGCAAGGAAATGGTAGGAAGACAGTAAGTGTGTAGATATGCCTGAATACACATAAGAAGCTGATCTGTCTTGAAAGAACGGGTTGTACTTACGCAAGATTTGGCTGGGTCCAGTGACCAGTAGAATCAACAGAAAAGACTTCAGTTAAGCTTAGGAGTATGGCTGTGATGGTTAACGAATCGAACCTGTATCACTGTATCATTGAATCTCAGAATTGTTAGGGTTCAGAAAGACCTCTAAAATCACCTGGTCCAACCATCCCCCTACAAACCAATATCACTTGCTAAACCATGTCCCTAAGCACCAGGTCCAACCTTACCTTAAACACCCCAGGGATGGTGACTCCACCATCTCTCTGGGCAACTCGTTCCAATGCCTAACCACTCTTTCTGAGATTTTTTTTCCTAATATCCAACCCGTAATTATTTTTTTTTAAAAAAAAAAAAAAACAAAAAACACAGTATGTAGAAATGCAGATGGTTCTAAGAGTCAGATGTTGCCAGTACCATGTAACAATATCAAGATGAGCACAAACACCCTGGACATTAACAGAATATGATAAAAATAAGGACAATAAAAACTGTTTCTTAGGTTATATACCATTATTTTAGATGATTTCCCAATTGTATAATAATAAATTAATTAATAAATATGTGCTTATAAAAATGTTAAAGGAAAGCTGATAATTAAAACTACTGCTCTGTAAGTGATGTGTATATAACAACATAACAACACTGAATCCCCAAGGGAAATTTCAAGGTTAATGCTTTCATAGGTGCCTTCTATGAGAACGCTGAAATTTCTTTGTCTTATGCAGATAGCTATGCTAGTTCTGATTTAAACAATTTTGTGTGCTGGGCATATTACTATCTTTCACTTAAAGCCAAACACTATGATTCTTCTGTAACTTCATATACCTACCAGGGAGCCATTCAGTGCTTCCTCATGATATTTTAAAAAACAAAAGCAGAAAATTGATTTCAAGCAGGCAAAGAAGCTTTGTTTTGGCTTCAAAGACTCTGTGACACTATTGCAAAATTTTCAGACTTGTCTGATTAGTGATTATTAGTGTCAACCCAATCCTTTTAAAAATGAGTATTTTAGTCATGAGTTTCTTGGTTCATCCAACAAGCAGATCAGTATGTCACCTTATTTTATTAGGCTGTGTTTCTTGTTTGTTTGTTGTTGTTGTTGTTGTTGTTGTTGTTTTCCCCTAGTTTTTTTTTTTTTTTTTTTTTTTTGTGTGTGTGTGTGTTTTGAAAATGGCATTAATTGTCATTATTCTTTGGTAACTTAGAAGACTTTGAATTCACCTTACTGATTGTTACAATATAAAGTTAAGTCATCCCTCAGACTGCTTTTTTGAATTCACACTATGTCACCAAGATGCTCTTAATAATAATACAAAATAGGTATCTAAAATTGTTTTCCAACTCTAAAATTCTCTAAACCTGTCCTTAGTATCTCACAATATCAATAAAAAAATATTTTATGTTAAGGTAGATTTTATTCTGTCTTGGGGAGAACATGCTGTGGTTGTGTACAATGGTTTCATTTGGTTCAAACACACACAAACAAAACCAAATTCATATGGAGAGCTGAGATTCTCATAACTCTGATAATCCAATTAAATGGCCTCTTAGCAGCTACTTGATATCTTGATTTATATCTTGATGTATATCTTGATGTATATCTTGATGTATACATATACTTATGTATATATTTAATATTGCTATTCTATGAAGCTCTCTTTAGAGCAGAATTTAACACAGTTAATTGTCAGAAGGTCTATTTGAAATAACAGCTCTACTATATCTGGAAAAAATAATTTTTCCTTACAATTGCTCTTCAGTTTTCTTTTACTGCTGGCATACTCTCTGTTTTAGCAATGAATTCCTAAGTCAGGAAAGAAATCCTACTGTTTTAGTGGACTTATCTGTGTATGTAGGGTATCGGGGAGTGAGTTAAATAAAGCTGGAACACACTACAGTTCAGTGAGCTTCTTTCTGATGGGAAAACTACTTTCTCTTCCCTGTTCAGCTCTAATCTGCTCCTGGGTTATATATGTTTCGGCAGACCAACCCATACATTTATAGCTTCATTTCTTAATATTATTGACACAGGGTATGGGACTAGTGAGATAAAAGACTGTGCCCAAAGATTCCATTTCACAACCACAGCCTCACTTAAAGTGCAGTTTGCTTTAGTCAGTGATTTTCACCTGTGAATGCTGAGAGGAGATTGTTAATGAAGTTAGTTAAGGCTATCTTGTTTTAGATGCTTTTTTTTTTTTTTTTTTTTTTTTTTTAGCATGACAGACATCTCAGCAAACTAGTTGAATGAGAACATCTAAAAATGTTCCAGAGACTTATCTTCCTTTATTTCCTGCCCAGTTTTGAATTTAAAGCCTTCCAGTAATTCCTAGCAAACTGTTGCTGATGGCTTTAGATTTACAGCTGAGAAGAACATGTCTTAAGACTCCTACTAATGAGCGAGAGAGAAGGTTTGAGAACAACTATCTCTGTCTGCTCCTCTTTGACACTGCAGACATGTAAACCATCCCTTCAGACATGTTGAAGACAAAATGACTGGGTTCTGTGTCATCACAATTACTTTAAAAACATAGTGAGTGTAAAAAGGTGTTATTTGAATTCTGGATTCTGGTGGTATCTGATGACCTCTCCTTCCTGTATATGCTATATATATATATATATATATATATATATATATATATATATTCTTAGTTTAAAAGTATTACAAAAGACTAATATACCTTCATGTTTCTGCAGTTTCTTCAACAAAGGACAAGTGTGTAAAAAGTTATTCAGAGGCTATAAAGCTACTGGGGTGAAATGGGAGATTACATTTTCTACCTTTTTTTTTTTTTTTTTTTTACAGGAGAAAAACAATGCTGAGAGACTCCCCCACGATTACAATTTGAAGTACATGTCACAGTGGACAGAAGGCAGATTTTCTAATTTTCAATCCAATATTTATTGCAAAACTGTCTTTCAAGCTTTTGAAGCTATCACCTAGCCTCGTCTTCTATTGCTTCCAAAGCCATTCAATGTGACATTGATGACATTCTTACCAAATGTATCATAACATGTAACAAGACACATAGCCATGAATTCATGTTATCTGGTTTAACACATCATTTTAACCACTACTTATTTTAATTTGAAAGATATTTCAGGTTTCATTACTTTCCTGTACACAGAAGCAGGACTGTTTTTAACCACTAGATGCCACAGTTGCTCATATAAAAGAAGTCCAGTCTGTGCCTTGGTCTGTCCATATAGAAAAATAAAAATAAAATTCTTCAACAGATTTCCCTGCAGTGTATTAAAACACTGGTTTAGCATTGAGATGAAAATATAACTGCAGGTACACATCTGTAATATTTCTGCTCCAGATACACTTAAATACCCTTATACACTGTTCCTTTATAGCCTATTTTGAAAACACACACTTTAAAGCTCAGTTTCATTTTGTAAGTGTTTAAAATATTTATGGTCCCACGGGTCTCCCTGCTCTTTTATTTTATTTATTCTTTTTTTTTTTTTTTTTTTTTTTTCCCCTGACAAAAATAAGTGCTCTTTCCCCAGCTGTCAGACCTGAGGAGTCAGTGCTGCTGACACTGACTGAAGGATTCATTTCAGTATATGTGAAAGCAATGGAAGTAGCCCAGTGTCAGACACCTGTGCAAGCCCACAACAGTAAGTTGTCTGAAAACTGAGGAGGCTGTGGCAATGGGGTTGTACAGGAGCCCTTGCTGCTGGAAGTAGTACTGTGTACGACTTGCTGGGACCCAGCAAAGCTGTGTGTGGGAGTGGAAAGGAGTGGGAGATAGTATTTTTAAGTGGAAGACTCATATGGAAAGCTGAGACACTAGTAATGCTGATAATCCCTAAAGCTATGGTGACTGCTTCCTGAAGGACAGCTGTACATGAAGTCCAACTCTCACGGCTGTTATCACAGCCTTTCTGAGGCAGGAAATCAATTCACAACCATTGCCAAGTCCAGCAACGCTGTTTGCCATTTAACAGCTTTTAATTTGTTAAATGTCCTCACCTTTTCTCAGCTTTTAAGTGCAGATTAAAGTAAAATACAACACATACAGGGAAATTTAGGAAGGAAGCATTGAGAAAAGAGATCACCCAGGCAGCCTGCCCTCTCAGCTTTCTGCCTGCTACTAGCCCAGGTAGGACAGACCCAGGATCTGCTGCCTTGTTGCAAGTAGGACAGCTCGGGGGGAATTTATGTGCATGGACACATTGCTTGGGCTGTCATTTTTAGTGGTGACAGCTGTGAGTGAACACATACGTGGGCCCGTTACCCACAGCCTTGCTTCTTGGCATGATAAATGCTCCAGCCTGCCTACACATGGAGAGGAAATGAACGATGGGCAGCTTTGGAAAGGAGGCTCTGCCTTGGGGAAGCTGGAGGGTATGTTTTCTGTGCCTGATGCTTGCACAAATCAAAAACACAAAGAACACACAGTCCATTCACTGCATTTTCCAGGAAAAACTGAAAATTACTTCTGTAAGTGACTTCTTCATAGCTAAGGACTGCGCTCATCGAGCTTATTTTTTTTCTGTTAGGTGTGCAAACTAATTTCTATCTATTTGGAAAAAGGCTCGAATCTTTTTCTTTCACTATTCTTTCATCGCTTTTGCTAGCATCGCACAATACCAGCATTCATCCCCCTCCTCTCATGTGAGAATTAATAAAAGGTTAAGTAATAGACAGCCATAGGCTTAGAGAACTACAAAAATGGGTGATTTTGCTGGCAAACGATTAAACATATGCTCCAGTAACCTGGATTAATTTCAGTGAAATTGCAATTTGGGTGCTAGGAACCATTTACCTTTATGGATCTCACACAATTACATTAGGACTGAATATAGACACAGGAGATCAGAGGGAGATCTTAAAACACCGGAATTGCTGCAGTCTGTGTAGGCTACCCAGCTGGCAGCCTGCGGACAGCGCAGTCGGGGTGAAGCCGGGGGGGGGGGGGGTAGGTCGGCAGGATGCGGATCTGCCCCAGCATCTTGGAGTTCGCGATCACGTTCCCGGGCCGCGGCAATACGGGATAAAAAAGATGCGCTCGGGGAAGACGGCCGTCCTCGCCCGCAAAGTTACCAGCTGCTCCGTGCCGGGGAGCAGGGGCAGAGGACGGCCCCCCTCCATCTGCCCAGCCGGGACCACCCTGCCGCTGACACACCGCGACGGGACGGGACGGGACAGGACGGGACGGTCCCGCGGCCGCCCTCGGTCAAGGCGCAGCGGGGCGCCCGAGGAGCCCCAGCGCCCCCCCGCCGCCCCCCGGGGGTCGCCCCCGTCCCCCAGCGCCCCGCGGCCGTAGGGGGGCGCCGGGGGCCGGCGGGGCCGGGCCGGGCGTCGGGGCGGCGGCGCGGGGGAGCCGCCAGCGGCGACCGAAAAAAAAATCGCTTCCTTCCGGAGCGGCGGCGGCGGCTGCGACTTCCCCGGCGCGGCGCGGCGCGGGGACCGCCGGCGTCGTCGTCGGCGCCCTCCGGGGTGAGGCGCTCGGAAGCCGCGGAGGAAGGCGGCGGAGCGGCGAGCAGCGGGGGCCGGGGCCGCCGCCGCCGCCGTGTGGAGGAGGCAGAGCGGTGGGAGGGGCGGGGAGGGACCAGCCGCGGCGGTGACAAGGTGCCAGCGGAGCCGAGGGGCCGCCGCTAGTGCTCCGCCCGCCCGCCCGGAGAAGTTTGCCTCGGGAGCAGCGCGGCCGCCCGGGCCGCCGCGGCGGGGCAAGGGAGCAGCGCCGGGAGCCGCCGGCCCGGGCCGGGGGTCGCCTCCGTCGGGACGCGGCGGGGGGACGCCGCCCCGGCCGCGCCATGGCAGCGCGGTCCCGGAGACCCTGGCTGAGCGTGGTGCTGGGGCTGGTGCTGGGCTTCACCGCCGCCTCCTGGCTCATCGCCCCCCGGGTGGCCGAGATGAGCGAGAAGAAGAGGCGCGGCGCCAGCCTCTGCTCCTACTACGGGCGCTCGGCGGGGCCGGGGGCGGCCGGGGGCGCCGCGGTGGCGGGCGGGCAGCAGGCGGCTGCGGCGGTGCTGGGCGGCACGGGCGTGAGGAGCAGCCCCTGGGCGGAGGAGGGCACGGTGTCCAGCCCTGCCGGCGGCGGGGAAGGGGAGCCGGAGGAGGAGGAGGAAGGCGGCGAGAAGCGGAGCGGCCGGCCCGGCGGCAGCCACAACGGCAGCGGGGACTGGGGGGGCGCGGGGGGCTGCGCCAAGCCCCGCAACTTCCTCTACGTGGGGGTGATGACGGCCCAGAAGTACCTGGGCAGCCGGGCGGTGGCGGCCCAGAGGACGTGGGCGCCCTCGGTGCCGGGCCGCGTGGAGTTCTTCTCCAGCCAGGGCTCCGCCGCGCCCCCCGGGCTGCCCCCGCTGCCCGTCGTCGCCCTGCCCGGCGTGGACGACTCGTACCCGCCGCAGAAGAAGTCCTTCATGATGATCAAGTACATGCACGACCACTACCTGGACAAGTACGAGTGGTTCATGCGGGCGGACGACGACGTCTACATCAAAGGTGACCGCGGGCGCCCCGACGGCCGGAGGGACAGGGGGGAGGGAAGGAAGGAGGGAGGAAGGCGGGGGACCCCCGGGGAGGCGGTGCGCGGTCCCCCGTGGGCGTGGGATACGGGTGCTCCGGGCGTGGGATCCTCGGGGATGCTCCGCCGTGGGTCCCCTCCTCTCCCGTCCCGTCCCGTCCCCTCGGGCGGGGCGGCGCCGCCGGGAGCCGGACTCGTCCCGAAGGCTCCGGTTTGGTGCCCTGCGGAAATCAGCGCTCGTAAAAGTTCTCTCGGTTGGCTCGCTGGCACCGTAGCTGAGCCGTCGCGGCCCCTGAAAGGCGACTTGTAAAGCTGGGGGTGTGCTTCGCCGCGGCCCCGACGCCGTCTCAGGGTTCTGTAGCAGCGCTAGGAAGGATGTTCTGAAACCTGCTTCCTTTTGGTGTGTGTTTGCTGCTGCCAGAAAAAAGGTTGTGTTCTGGTAATAAGAGTAAAATCGCTGTTACTTGTGAAATGTACTGTTCTTAGGTTAAAAAAAAAAAAAAGGCTATAAGCATAAACCTAGGTTAGAGGCATCGTACAAACTGTTGAAAGTTAACTTGAGGTAACAGCACACTTGCCTATTTGTCACTTGGTTTGTCTGAATCATTTAATAGACTGCTTGTTCGTCAGCAGTCATTCATCTGTGAACTACACACACACATGTACATGTGTTTGGTTGAAGAAGTAAAAGGTGTCACCGTTTTCTTGGGGCTCGTTTCCAAGTTGTAGAAAACCTCTCTTTAATTGGATCCAAAGTAAACCTATCCATCAACTCTGAATTTCAGGTAAATATTAAATCACAGTTTCTTGCAAAAATAGGTAAGCTTTGTAGAGGAAGTGTGTGTAAACAATGTAGCACAAGACATAGTTTGGAAAGTGCCTGATTTTCACCAGGATCCTAGAGGAAGTACAGGAAATTATTCTGTATCAACCCTATGCTACTTAATTTAGGTTTGTTCTTGTCTTTACAAAAATCAATCACATTAAATTAACCTGACACTTCCCCTCACTGTCCTCCTCAGCCTAGAACTATATTGACAAATCGTCGCGCTTTAGGGAGTTTTAAACAAGCAGGGGACAGTTTTCCATCAGTATTGGTTGAACAGGACAAGGTTTTGATCATATTCTCATATAAGTCTGAGAAATGTAATCTTGTTCAAGGATATTTTCAAGTAGGCGTGTAATACTGGATTGGAAGTTGTTTCCTGTGATAGTCCGAAGTGCTTCTTGCATTTAAAAAAAAAAAAGTTTGAGATAGAGGAAAACAGATGGCTGGCAGAATAGACAGAGAAATAACAGTAATCTTTTATCTTTCTCAGGTGAAAAATTGGAGGAGTTTCTTCGCTCATTGAACAGCAGTAAACCTCTGTACTTGGGACAGACTGGTCTGGGCAATATTGAAGAACTCGGAAAACTGGGGCTTGAGCCTGGAGAGAATTTCTGCATGGGAGGGCCAGGAATGATCTTCAGCCGGGAGGTCCTCAGGAGGATGGTGCCACACATAGGTGAATGCCTTAGGGAGATGTACACCACTCACGAGGACGTGGAGGTGGGAAGGTGTGTCCGAAGGTTTGGAGGAACACAGTGTGTTTGGTCATATGAGGTAAGTAACAGTATTTGTTGCAAGGTGGTGTTTGTTTACAGGGTTTTGCATCTTGCAACGTAAGTAGCTCTATCTGCCATCTCTTCCCACCAAAATTATGCTTTAATGCGTGCATCAGATTGTAAACTGTAGACTGCAAGGAAAAAAGATAGGAAAACATTCACAGCATGTTGCTGCAAGCATATTTATTTCTACTTGTATTTTTCAATTTTCATTTGGTGACAGTTACTGTAGCTTGTATCTGTGAGCAGCCATGTTGTAAGTATTGCTATGCTATAAGTTGCTAAATCATTGCTACCTTTAGGGTTTCTATATATAATCCTTGGCAGGATGCTGCCATATTAGATGTATGCTGTAAAGGTTGGAGCCCTTTAAAAATTATTTCTGTATAAGCATGTGGCATATCTTTTTCTTCTGCACCACAGGTTTGTAAAATATGTTGTGGTATTTGAAGAGGAATTGCCTGTATTTTCTTAATTATTCAGAACAGAGTTCCTTACAGGCAAAAGCAGAAATAGGGCTATTTTTTCTCTTGTACAGATACAAAATTTGTTACACTGCCCGTGTCTATGATATACTTTCAACAGTATTTTACTTAGTGTAGAGACAGTGTTTAAATTTATTACAGACACACACAGTATAACAAATCTTACTATGCTGCAGTTGGTTTAGAACAAATTACTTCATTCAGTAGCAGCATTTTCTGAAGTAATAAAGATGTGTTGCAGTTCCAGAAAAGTTTGTTTGCAATGCCATAACTAAAATTCAGGGTTATTTCACTGAAAATATTGTGGTTAATAGCAAGAGTATTTTTGTAGATAAAAATAGACTGTGTGCAACTGACAGAAAGGGTGAAGGGTGATAGCTAATATGATGAATACAGTTTTGGTTATTTTGACTGGCTCTTTAATATTAATGTATGCTCGCCCTTGTGGCATTACCTCATTAAGCAGGAAAATCATTTAAATGGGCCACTGAAAGAGGTTATGTGCTATTAAAGACAAAAAGACAGGAAAAATAATTGGTTTTGTGCATTAGTGTGTTTTTTTTTTTTTTTCTGAGAGGCCTGGGAAAAGGTGGCCATTTAAAAATGGGTTTGGTAGGCTGCAGTGCATGAATAGTGAATGAACAATAAATCTTGAATAGTTAGTACTTGGTTCAGTTTTTGGGTGTGGAAATCTTATCCCTTATTCCACTACAGAGGGGTATTTCTAGAGACTACTTCAACAACTATTGTAAATTAGAACGTAAAAAAAATACACCAGTTGCACTATTAGAGCTGGGAAGGTATTAATTGTGCAGATGGGAATCGATGTTGGGCTAGCAGTTCTTAATCAGACTTTTAAACAGTGTGCTACATTGGTAGCTTAATCTTACATTCAGATATATTTGTGCTTTGTCTGTAAAAGGTCATTTAAAAATCCTTACAGGCATTCGATGCCTGCTGATCTGTATCAGTAGCAGAAATATGATTCTGCATGACAGGAGTATTTTGGAAGTTTTTTGTTGTGTTTATTTTTCCTGTTTTGTTTTCTTGGGAGGAGTTTTTGGGAAGAGAACAAAAAAGGTAACATTATCACCATGGTTGTAATTTATTTTGAAGTTGAACATTAGGAAATTTTTGTTCTGGAAATTGAGTGTGAGATAGAGACAAAGTGTAATAGCTGGAGCAAAAAAAAAGTCTGCTTTTTTCTCTTTTGGAGACCTGAGTTATAAGACTCCTCAGAACCTCAGCTCTTTGTGGTAAGATTGGAGCCTGAAAGTTCAAACTTAATGGAACAGGACCATGTGTTTTTATGGGGTCTGGCGCAGAGTGACACCAGTCTTGACTGTCAGTTGCTCCTGAGGACCTATGTCTATATAATGAAGAACGGTAAAACAAAAGTAAACAAAGGTTTTGGACGTTTTAATAGCTGCTTCTCTTTTCTGGCTAGTATTTCTGTCTGTTAGAAGAATCTCTAACCTTGTT
The DNA here is from genome assembly GCF_963932015.1 of Anas acuta. Taxonomy (NCBI): domain Eukaryota; kingdom Metazoa; phylum Chordata; class Aves; order Anseriformes; family Anatidae; genus Anas; species Anas acuta. Next base: position 44,289,575 of record NC_089017.1, on the reverse strand, counting down.
GCCTGTGCAACAGATCCTCCAGAAGATGCAGATGATTAAGACAAAGCTGCTTAGAGTGCTATCCTAGTATTAAATCTGAGTGAAGTAGGGTATGCTGGAGAGAGAGAGCAGCCCAAACCTAGCTATTTTGAGGCATGAAAAGTGGGTGATTCCCGTCTGTATCAATTTAGCAATGATATGGAACAGACCAGAAGTATAGCAGGCCACTTTACTGATTTACTTAAGATTGCTGTTCTAAAATATCTACACTTTATATCTAAAAAACTTGAAATATCAAATTATTTTAGACATGCATTTTCCAAGAGTCTTTTGGAACAAATTTTATTTTTGCTATGATGCAGAGCTGCAAATTTAATATTTTGGTTTCAGAAAAGCTCTGGATATTCTGATAAACCAAAAGGTCCTCAGGTTTAGTTCATGCTTGGGCATAGTTTCATCCCCTTGTGTTGTGAAGCTGGTTACTTAGTGTGGTCTAATATGGTACCGAACTGATTGTAGAATTGCAAGTTGTTAAATTAGACTGTGACGGGGGTTTACTTTTTCCCTAGGTTATTAAAACTCTCACTTTGTTCTTTTCCACACTATTTCGGTGTTAGAAGGGGAATTATTTTTATAGGTGTATGTGCAAAACCAAAGACTGTTGCTTGGGCATTCTGCATATCCAGTTCCAAATTTGTCTTGAAGTCCTCTTGTTGTTTTGAAGTATTAAACTGAGACCTGCTCAACTGCAATATTTTTCTGACCATCACTTTTTCTGACATCAAGGAGGGTTTTGGGTCTTGCATGAGGACTGATATAAACTGGAAACAGTTCCATTCAGATTCACAGAAATAGAAAAACTGTAGAAAAATTAAATCTGTGTGGCATCAGTTACTAGATTTCTTTCCCAAGAAACTGAAAACCTTTTTTTTTTTTTTTTTGGTGAGGATAAAAGAAATTGAAGAACTCCTGAGAAAACCTGAGGCGCTTGATCTTTGACAGGTGGCTGTGGTGGTATAGGTTAGCCTGGCTGCCTCTCAGGCTTTGTTCTGCTTTTACTGTGGAGATATAGCAAGTATGGTGTGTTTGCTTTTATGTGTATGCTAGTTTATATGCTTATACTGGCTGGCAAGGAGAGGGCTACAACTTTGGTTTTGGTTTGGTTTGGTTTTGGTTTAAGATTTTTTTTTTTCCATCAGAATGAACAGGAAAAGAAGAGGTGTACAAACCCACAGTGATCCACTCTTGCTCTGAGAGTAATTTTCTAGAGCTTAATCCTCACTGTGCTCAGCTGGAAGCCAGGGCTGAGGCATGGTTTCCCATGTGCCACGTCTTATGGCTGAGGTGATCCGTCTTGCTCTCTCTCCTGATAGGGCTCCTCCAATTTAAAGTAGTCATCAGATTCCTTGGAAATTAATTTAATAACAGGGTTTCTCAGGCACTTGTGTGGAGTAGGAGGCCCAAGTCTGCCCTGTGGCTACGATTGAGCAGATGCCCTCAGTCAGTGTTACCAGTGGCACGGCCTGAGGGATCACGGCTGCCCACAGAGGCCATCCTGCTCTGTGCCACTCTGCTATGTGGGCCTGTGGTGCTCTGGGCTGGGGGTGCTCTGCCCAAACCTCTGCCTGATGGAGGAACAAAGGGGTGGTGGTGCCAGGGAGTGACCAGGGAGGACAGCAACAGGCTGCTGCCTTAGTAGCAGTTTATATGCAGCTGGCCAAGAGCAAAAGCTCTCAGCTGTAGCCTAGCTGCAGAGCAGTGCCCAACAGCCTGGTGGGGGCTTTGTGCCATGCACAGGTCATTTCCCTCCTGCTTTCTGCACAAAATTGGTCTTTGTTCTGATGTGTTTCTTAACTGATTCTACAGTTTTGGTGATGCAAGGTTTATTACACCTTTAGCGAATAGGGTGTAATATAATAGGGTGTAAAATGCCTCTCTGAAAAGTCTCTGTGCTGTTTTTTCATGTGTTAACAACTTTTGCTTCCCCAAATCAATAATAATAGAGATTAAAGAGGGCCTTCTGTGTTCTCAGAGTCCATTTTTCAAGCGAGCCTCTTTCCTCCACTAATTTTGAAGCCTAGAAATGCTTTTCTGTGAATGAAACGGCTAGCTTGGTGTTACTGACTCATACTTGCTTTATTCATTAGAAAACAAAAATATAGTTAAAAAACTGAGATCATGTTTCTTGCTTTGCCTTTTAGGAGGGCCTTGACTCTTGGTTATTTGGGAAAAAAAAAAGGCTGGTTGCTTTTTCCTCCCACTTTCCTTTTTATTTATATGACGTTTCTGGTTTCAGAAGATGGTTTTGTAATTTGTAACTTAAGTGTATAAAAGAATAAATAGTGTACTTCTCAAAAGGGCAAACTAAAATACAAGTCATAAATTAGGTGACTGTAACAATTCTAGCAGAAATCAAACATTGTCAGTGTATAAATACTGGCTATCAACAAAACAGAAGGATTTCTTCAGAAACTGAAAAATGACAAATTCAACACAAACACGTTTAAAGACCATTCATCAACATAGATGGGACACAGTGTAATGCTAATTTAGTAAGGCTTTTCTTTTTGTAGTCTTTTTCCCCTTTCTACAGGAGAAAATACGCATTCATACAAAATGTCCCTTATACTTTAAATCTTTTGGTAATGCATGCTTTGATATTTGAAAAAAAGTTTTACTTTGACTGTACATACAGGCAGTCCACATTAATGGCTGTTTGCATTTTCCTGTAGTCTTTTTCGTTCTACAAAGTTCTATGAAAACCATAGAAAGAATAGTCTCAGTAGTTTGACTTTTTTTTTTTTTTAATAAAACAGCTATTTAATATCCTATTTGTTGTTGATTCACAGTATTTACAGCAATTTTCCTGTGAAAATGTCTATTTAGATCAAATTGCTTGCTCAGAAAGGTTCCCTTTACAGTGTGACTGGCACTGTGACTGTCTTCTGGGGTTCTGGAACCCTTACAAGCCATCTTCTGCTTCCTCTGAAAGTACTTTACCTCACAGCCAAACTTTCAGTTGAACACTACACCAAACGTAGGCATTAGAGGTATATTTGCCTTTGGTGAAGATAAGATGGTGTTTGGTCATTTGGGTACTGGCATGCTTGATCTTGAAACAGCAGCACCCATACTTAAACATTGGTTTTGGGCAGCTACATTTAATAGTAATATAAATGCAATGATTGTGTTAAAAAAAAAAAAAAAAGTGTAGAATGAGCTATCAGTAACCCTTGAATAACAATTCATGAAATAGTGAATCATTAAGATTGTAGCAGCATCTCTGAGGGCATGAGAAGAGGAACAGGATGATCACAGAGGCCTCAACTATTTGCATAAATGGCCAATTACTGATACAGAATTGTGTATCTGCTCTCTTAACTACTTGTTATTAAAAGCTACCTCATTACAGCAATGGTAATGGTAGTTATCAAACATGATAACTGTAATACAGTTCTCACCACGTTGGAAAAATGAGTTATATTTCCATACCATTCCATATCATTATCCATATCATTATCCATATCCATACCGTTCCATTTGTACAATGTTTCTGTGTGTACATGATACCAAATAATAAAAAAGTCGTTAAATGTGTATGCTATTGCATACACATGCAATACTAATCATAGTGCTGACATTGGGTCATTCCTCTATTGCCCCACATCATCTTGCAAGGTCATCTTGGCTGGCAGTTGGATGGTTCAGGATGTGAAACCAGTTGTGCCTTGTACTTAAATTTATTGGAAGTCTTCAGTGTTTACCCATATGGCTCACTCAGTAGAACCGCAAGAATTGGAGATCCTGGTATCTCTGCTGTGAAGGATTCAGGTGGCGTTACCCACAGCCAACAAAGAGGGGTGTGTTGGCACATGCAAGGCCACAGCTGTGGCTTCTTCAGTGGTGGAGGGCATGTGAGCTACAGAGGCAAGTGCTGAGGGGGCTTCTTCTCAGCCTGGTGAAGAGTTTGTTGTTCATAGGTTTCTGGATTGTTTGCCAATTGGATGCCTTGTCTTTTTGGCTGTGCCCCAATAGGAAATACTGTTCAATGTGGTTTTTTTTGAATTGATACCTGTGTAGTTCTGACTGCCAGTGCTGAGTTTTCAAAGTCCTAGCTGGCTTCTTTGTGTGGTTTAATGTCCATGATGTGAAAAGTCTGTGGGAGCATTCCTTGTAACATGGTTTCCTCTAAGATGCCAGCAGGTATTTATATGCAGGACTATGTTGGCTAGCTGACAGCTTTCTAGTCTGTTTTGAATATTTGTACATTTTAAAGGTTTTCCTTGTAAAGAATAAGACCCTTTTTGAACTACCAAAACATCTCACAGACAAACACGATGAAAAAAAATGAGGAAAAGTTCCAAAATGATTACAAACTGGCTTTATTTGTGTATGTGGGTATTGTGAATCATCTCTCACCCTACACAGAAATTTAAACCTGAATACGTTCAACTTTTTCTCATGTTTGTTCTAGTTTTATTGGAAATGTTTTCTCAAAACTTCTGTGCAATTGGTATATCTGGAGTGGTATCTTCATAAGAGTCTAGTGCAGAAGGCTAGCTTTTAGTGTGTTTAAAAATAGAGACAATGCAATTGTGACACAACTATTTTGACAGTCATCTCATTTGAAACCGTCACATCAACCTTTTTGACAGTGCCTGTCACATTATGCAAGGAGTAAGCTTGATTTTTAAAAATATGCTTGCAGGTGAAGAACTTGCCTGGTTTAGGGTCAAGAGTATATTCAGTGCTGTAAGTGAATCCATGAAACAAAGCACTGGGAAACCTTGACATGTTTAAGTTTTACCCTGAAATTATTTTCTGCCTTTTACCTTAAAATCAAAGAAACCAAAACATGTGGAAATCAGCATTTCCTAAAGGTATTTCTAGAATTTTCTTTGTTTTCAAAGTCTTGTTATTTCCTTGGTGTTCTGAAGTATAAACTTCCCCTCCACACTTACAGGTTTGATCAAGTTTATTAGTCATACTTTGACAGAGTTTTTTGTTTGACTGTATTACTTGAACCTTTTCGGAGATGAGTAGTATCTTGCAGACTTACCAGGCAAAGAGTACGGAACTGAGCAAAGAGTGTGAGCAAAGCCTGTCTTTACAGGCTATGATAGTAAGAGTCTCTCTGCTCCTGCTCTCTCCCTTCTCCCAGAGCTGATGAGTTGATTCCAACTTTATATGCTTTGATAAACTCAGAATACTAAGATGCTGATGAAATAGAAAATTCTCAGAAAGAGAGAAACTGGAAGTTGTAAAATAGAAGAGCTAGACAAACAAAGAAACAAAATACCCTAATGTTTCCATAAAAAAAGTATTTGAAATAAGCACTAATTAAACATACTTATAGTTACTGTGGTATTTCATTAGACATAAAAATAGGATATGGGTCTTTTTTTAGAATAAGCTTGTTAGACACTTTTCTATTTTTGTATGTTTCTTGGGAGTTCTCTACAAGTAGACAAATAGGCATAAAGTGTAGCTGGACCATTTTATGTTTATTCATTCTGTGGTTATCATTACCAGCCTGGTTTTCCACCTATTTTCAGTTTGTTTGTTTGTTTTTATGAGAAGGTATATTTTAAGTCATTTTCTTATATGATGCTCTAATATGTTTGTTTTAATTTATGTATTTTATTTCTTTATGAAACATTAAATATTTTTAAAATGCAGGTATCAATTTAAAGTGTAGCAAGAACTGCTGAGCTTTGAAGAGTTTATTCCATCTGTGCAGTACTGGCTAATGTTTTAAGCTCAGGGTTAGTCCACAGGGTTAGTCCTACTCTTTAGGACATATTTGAAACTGGACAACAAATAAATGTATAGTTCCACCTGAGTGTTCTTGACTTTCTAGGTCACTTAGAAAAGTGACACTTAGAAGAAATTTTTGTCCTTCTTTTGGGATTTCTTTTAAAACATACCTATTATTTAGGAAACAAAGAACATCTTAAACTAGAGGTATAATTTCAGAAAATTCTGGAGGAGGATAAGAGGTCTGGTAACTGACATGGACTTTGTGAGTGCTGTTTTATGTATAATTTAGTCTTGAAACAAACCCATGAAAGTGGAGGTTACCTTTTCATTTATTTTAACTGAGTGCTTTGGAATCACATTTTCCACAGTCATTTTCCACATTGCTTGGAGTTCATCTTTGGTAAATTAACCCTTTTGTATGTTAAAAATGAATAATTAAACAAATAGAATCAGGAAAAGTCTAAAATAAGTCTCTTCTAGATTATGCTAGTTTAACTAAGCAGTTAGAAGAATATTGATGACTAAACACTTACTGACTTACAAAATAGACAGAACAGACTTTTTTCTTAAATTTTCAGATTAGGGTGAAATATGATTCAGAAACTTGCAGCATTCATTTTAATATTTTTCAAAGTGGATTATCATTTTGTGCCTTTTTTTTTTGTACACTTAAAACTGATTTCATATTTTCAAGATTACATTAAATTGCATTTGTGTACCAAGCTGTTATTTTATTTTTTTAATTTTTTAACAACTAGTCAAGAGCAAGTTAACATCTGAAGGATGACTAATTTACTGTTGTTACATATAAGTACGTTCATGGAGCCCTTTCTGGGTATGGCATGTATAAACGAGCTCCTTTATTTCCTACTCCTAGGATGAAAGCAGATGTACTAAAGAAATAAGGTATACAAGGCTGCAATGCAGAGGAAGTATGCGTGGCCTTAACTACTACATGAGCTGTACATTGTAAATCTGTTTGAGCAGAAATACACATTTATATGTGAATACACATTAAAACTTGTGTCTTGTTGATAGCAATACTCCTTAGGGATGTAAGTTAAGCTTCTTCAGAGCTTTTAAGCCGTGTTTCTACACATTTACTGCAGTTATGCTTCTGTAAAGCTTAGGAATTTAGCTTTCAGTTTGTTCTTCATTTCTCTTCATAGTTACATCAGTGCCTTTCTGTCCTTTATATATATGTATTTTTGCTTCCAGCTTCAATTAAACTTAGCTTTCGTCTTTTCATTTCCCTTGAAAGATTTTTTTTTCCAGCTACAGACTGCAGTGCACCAACTATCAAATAACTTTTCATCACCAAAGGGGACTATCTTACAGACCAGTTCTTATCCTGCTAGAAGTGTACAGCTTCCTATTTTTGATTATGATAAAGCACAGTGAGTTTTTCTGTAACTTTATATCAGCTTTGGGCAAAATTTGCTAAAGTGCGTGAATCTTAGTTCCAGTAGCCAGGGGATTTAGCTAGGATTGAAAGTAGCTGATGACAAAATGATTAGGAAAAGTTCCTAACTTGGCAAATGAAACAGTTTTATTAAATGGTCTAAGAGTTTTTAATTGCTTTTTAAAAATAATTTGTTAGGTATAAGTCTATCCTGCTATAACAAATGAAGTCAGGTATCAGTATTTTGGATTCCTCTTTTCTTGTACTTGACATTTTTATAATTGCAGATATTTTTCTTCCTGTGCTAGGGGGAAAATAGTTGCACCTATTGAAGGTAGTTGCCTGGAATGAAAGGACAAAAATGCAAAATACTGTAAAACACACATAAAAGTGTTTTTTCTTATTATTTTGCTATAGTAATTTTGGTAACTGTATTTTTACTGTATCCAAGAGGGCCGTGTAAGTGTATGTACATTTCTTTTGTGGCACATTGATGCTTTGAAGTTTGCTTAGAGCTGCAGAATGTCTTGTACTTCTCTGCAAAAATTGGTTGTTGTTTGTACCTTTGAGAAAGAATTCTTCTCTGAAACTAGTCATTGGGCATTCCTGCTTGCATCCTGGCCATGAGAAGTTAGTATTTGCTTGTCTTCCAAGTCTCTTAGCCTTAGTTTTTAGTGTACTAAGCCTAGCTACAGATTTTCTTCTTAATTCCTGTCCATGTTGTACTGTTGGCACGTATGCAATCTGCCACGGGAGACTGATCCCAGAGACATACCATCCACCTGGAGCTGAAAGGACAGAGTGGCTGGATATCTATCTAGAGTCAATCATCAGCAGTCCCAACCCAAGCTTCCTAACTCATCAGTAAAAGAATGTTTACCGCAGTAGTGATGGTTTTATTTTAGTTGCATGTGATGGAGAAGCAGGAGAGGGACATCTTCAAAGAAAGTAGGCTGGAATAACAGACTGATATGCATTCATGGAGTTTGGCATGTTAGAAAATGGCTTCTGTGAATCAGCGCCTCATGACTGGGAGTTACATCCTCATAAGACTTCTCTCATGAGTTTTTGGCTTAATATAGGATCTCATGGTGATGTTTTCTGTGTGTTGTGTGTGTAAGTTTGTATGTGTGTATTTTTTAAAACACCACAATTTATTGCTGTTTGTCTTTTTGCTCCACTTTGAGCACTGCATAATCAAATAGACCATCAGTTTTATGTCATTTACTTTGTTACCGGCTGTTTCTGGAAGTTTTTTATTATTAATGGAGTTACTTAAATAAGTTGCTTAAATTGCTTAAATAAGCAATTGTTATATACAGATAACACCTGGGAGTATAGAAACCTCACCCATGTGAGAAATTCTAGTAATGGAATCCAAAATGGAGTTGTTCCGTTTCTACTGAACATTCTGTTTTTCCATAACATGAATGTGTTTGCTGGTTCATTGAGGAATGTGAAAGCTCTTACGCTCCCATATTGATCTGAATAGGATTTCCATTAGCCGTGGATGCTTTGATAAAATGCTGGTAAAAGTTCATTAGTTCAGAAGGGGAAAATCTAACTGAGGCCCTCAGAACAACCATGTTAAATATCTAAGAATGTTCTTAGATATTATATTATATTCTATGCTATTTTAGTAGAATATATATATATATATTTAATCATATATATATTTTTCATATTTCTGAACATTGTGTTACTTAACTTTAGCATTTGAAAATACCCTGCAGTATTTCTGCAGGTAACTCCAGAAGGGCAGGAGCTTCCCTTTAGGACAGTTTAAAATAACTATGACATTGACAATTGGAATGTTTAGTTTAGTACTAAACTCAAAATTTTAGTAAAATAACTTCACTGTTTATTTTCCATTGCTAAACATCATTTTGAGACTTACTGTTTTCCTTTGAAAAGATTTGTCTGGATGTCCTGCATTAAGTCCGTAGAGAGAACAATGGAAACAAAATACTTGATAATTCACCAGGTTTAATTTTCATCTTATCTTCAGTGTAGGTACAGTGTGTGGTCTATAAAACTTGAAAGAAAACAAAAGATGATGCTTGGGAGGGAGGTGGGAAAGAAATGGATTTGCACTTTTCTTTCTTATTTTTATTCAATTTTTATGTTTAGCCGTAATTACATTAGTCAACTTGGTCAAAATAAGTTGTCTGCAGACTAGATACTACCCTATACAAACTAAATAACTATTTTCTTCCTTATCACATCCATTATGGTCATGCAGGTAGGTAACTGAAATGCTTACTAGATTAGGGATTTTAGTTATATATTAAGAGAAGATTTAATGACTAGTATGAGGACAGAATTGTGTCATTGCTCTGTTATTCTTTTAAATGGTTTCAAGAAAAATTCTATATGTTTTATAGTATAATTATTACACTTTGTTCTCTGGAGGTAAATACATTATAAGGTGAGTTTCAGTAGAGCTTTGTTGGCATCTATTCATCAGTACAGATGTGAAAACAGAAATACTATCATATTTAACTGGTTGATACTTCCACTGACTCACACACTCTGAGGAAATATTTAAGAGAATTTAGTGTTTATTTTTATTCTTCCTAATTGTTTAAGAGCTAATTGGTTGCTGAAGGACAACTCGGCTACCTGATGAAAGAAGCCAAATTTTTCATTTGGGTGTTCAATTTACATTGGTGTTAGTGACTAGTTACTATTATCTAGGACTGTGTTCTAGATGTGTTTCTGATGAGATGTATTCTGATGTTGATTGCCCTAAAATGTGTGTATTGGAGCATTTGATCTGACTACATGTTTATAAGTTTTCCTTTGTAAACGTTTTTGTAGGTTTTCTTTTTCTTCTTCTAAAGTTAACTCTATTATAACTGAAGCTTTTATTCTAGTGAAATTGCTTTGTTGCTGTAAGATGTTACATGCTTTCAGCTTCCCTGGAAAATAAGCTAAGGACTGAGAGTATTTTTTTTTTAAATAAAATTATGCTTAAATATATCATACACTGTTTGTAGAATGTGTTTATACACACAGCAGCTCTTTGGTGTCCTGGGTAAAACAAAACTTACACAGAAATGACTCTTAAATAGTGTTTCAGGGAAAAAAAAAAAAGTACCATCAAAGATCAACCATTTTTAACCATAACTCCTATTTCTTTTTTCACTTCCATTTAAATTATAGGGATTTTCCCTCCTTTTCTGTCTTAGATATATTAAAACAAAAGGTTTACCAAAAAGGTTTTACTGACTTTGATGAATAAAATCCAACCTTTAAAATTCTGCTGTGTCAGTGCTTAAAGTACAGTACTGAGGGATTTGTCTTACTTTAGTACTTTTGTCTTGTTCATAGCTAAAGCACTTGTTTAATGAGTAACGTTTGCATTTATTTATTTATTTATTTTTAATATATATTCTCTATTAAAGCGCACAGATTTTCCATCATATTTTCAAAATGAGATAGCCTTTTCAGCTCTCAGATTTGCTGATGCAGGATTTACTTTATGGCTCTTGGGTTGAATTGCTTTGTAGCTTTTACACCTAGAGACATGTTCTATCTCTTCACTTGTGGAACTGAAAGGACTCTCCTGGGAATACTTTCCATTCTTCGTCTAGTACAAGTATCACTTCCCAGCATTCCTCTTTATAAACATTGTACTCCATCTAAAATAGTAGGGTTTTCCTTTTTACCTATGCTATGCCACTGAAATACTGTTATAAAAATCTTGTTGCTTTAATAAGTGGCTACTTTACTTTCACTTTTAACTTCTTTATGACAAATACACTTCCATATGTTCTTGTACTGATATCTTTATTTATTTATTTATTTAACTTAGAAAGCTCATGCTTCTTGCCTTGTACTTATCCCTTCATACTGATAAATACTACAGACTTTTTATTTGGCTAGGCACAAATCTATGCTTTTTGTTCCTCTTCTTTTACCAGTAACCCTTCTTTTCATCTGCCTCAGTCGCTTTTTTTTTCCTAAATTTGTGATCAGGATTATGTATAGACAGTACTGTATATGAGAAGTCACCAACTTTTACAACGACACACAATATTTCTTTTACTGGAAACAGCTTCAGTCCTGCAACTCAGATTTATATTAATCATTTATAAAGCTTCATCACACTGTACATTCATTGTCATCCTGCATTTGGTTGGTACCACTAGGTCAGTGTCATCTTCAGCCATTTTCAACTGTTTAGCTTCTGACTAGAAGAGTATTTTACTTATGTTAAAATTAACCAATATTATAATGCTTTTTTTAAATGCTTTTTTTTTTAAAGTTATATTATTTATTGGTATAATAATATCATATGTTTAATCTTGTTGTGAGTGGAAAACTGTGCTTTCCTAAACTTGATTCTGTATCAGATAAAAATTCCATTTTCCCATATAAAGTGAGTGTGGTTGGTTAGCTTATCCAGGCAACAGCAGGGCAGACACTGTGGCAATAGAAGGGGGGTTGTGCTGCATTGTGTGATCACATTCCACATGGAAAATGCTCACAGTTGTTCCAAGTCTACTTGTACCTCCTGGGAGAGAAATGATTAGAAAGTAAGAAAGATTTCATCTTGCAAAGAGTTTAATCACACATGATGTGAATTGTTAAGTGCTTTCAATGTAGCTAAAGGAAGCTGTTCAGTACATCTTACAGGAAAGTTGCCTTTTGGTCTTTATCCTCTGTTACTTGCCATTTTCCTTTTAGATCTTGTTTGTTGCAGAAAATCCTGCAAGTTAACACATAACTTACTCTAGATCTCCAAAGGATCTGGAACGATTGTCTTTGAATGCTGGACTTGATTTTTAGTCAGTTACTAAAATCTAAAACTGAGTATCTGTGGAAGATAAACATGCAGTAGTTTCCAATTTGTGCATGTGTGTATGTAAATATACATGTGTGTGCATATATTTATAGACAGATACTATAACTATCCTAGGAGAGCAAGACAGTACTTTTTAATGTGGAAGCTTGAGTTAATTTCTTGGAAATGAAGTAAATGAAGTTCTTTTAAAAGAGACTTTTGGCTGTGTTTTTACAAATATGTTCTTATGAAAAGAAGAACTCCATACATGTGGTGTTTTCAAGATTAAGGGATTTCAAGAAAATGGTATATGTATGGTGGAAATCACCTCTTGAAGATTCATCATTTAGGAAAGATGTTTCAACATCATTCAGACAGGGTGGATGAAGTAAATCACAAAATGAAAAGTTCGGGTGCTGAATGGGTATATTCTGCAAGTTTTCAGCTTTAGCTTTTATAATGGTACTTAGCAGTGCTTTCTGTCTATGATGACTGTGCGTTTCCTTTACACAATTAGGTTGACTGTGTATTCTGAAGAGATGAGCCAACATGTCATTCCGTAACTATCATGTGATTAAAGTGATTTCCAAAGATAATGAATCCCTAATCCGAGACAACAATATTTATATATATATATGTATGTTCAACACCTATATATATATAGGTGTTAAAGGCCAGGCTGGATGGGGCCTTGGCCAACCTGATATGGTGGGTGACTTCCTTGTGTATGGCAGGGGGGTTGGAGTTAGATGATCTTTAAGGTCCTGCCCAACCCATCATTATATTCAAGTAATCTCTGATTCAATACTGAGGCCAGTACACCAAAATCCTTTTTTTTTTTTCTTTTTTTTTTTTTCTTTTTAAAACACGTAATAAAGTCAAACTTATTTGTTTATGTAATTGTATAGATTATTTTTCAATTGACAGTGTATGAGTTGTTTCAAAAATTTCAAGTGTGATATGATTGTTCTCATTCAAGTTTAGCAACAAACGTTCAAATTAGTGTAATTCATTTAAATATGTATTCAATAAAAATACTAATGTATAAGTATGTGAAACAGTTTAGCCTTCATCTTTAGTGTGGATTTTTTTGAAGCGTGAGGTATACACCATTTTGCAGATGATGCTACATGATCTTAAGAATGCTTAAGGAAAAAATAGAGTCATTCAGAAGCCTGTATCAGATTTCACCTCAAGAAAAAGTCCAGTCATAGTTTTGTTGTAGATATTTAAATTTACCTCTGTGTTTATATTTTTAAAATTAGTTCTTAAAAATGTGAAGTTAATTTATTTATACAAAGTTATTTCCAGCATTGCTTCTTCTGAGCTTTTCAGCTTCAGCAATTAGTAAATATATGTGTGTTAAATCTAATGTGTACTTATATTTCTTAAGCAGCTCAGATCATGCCTTCATCTTGAGGTTGGCATCAGTCCTTTAATTAATATGAAGCAACAAATAACGCAGTCTGTGTAGCATACAAGTGGTTTTCTTCTGCTAACTCTGTGAGCTTTCTTGGAAGAAAAATACTAATTTCTGCAGAACCCAGCTTTTCCTAAGTAAATAAATCAATTTTAGTTGTAGATCTAAAACTGGCTCTGGTGTCTTTTTTGCTGTGATCTCTGTTACATGCAATCTTTAGGTATGAGAATTTTTATTGGTGGTGCACTTTTGATATTAGAGTGGTGAGAATAGTCGTAAGACTCAAGGGAAGCTCTGGGTCTCCATAGCATGTATAGGCGTTAAAGCTGCTATCCACTACAAGTGGTCTGAGCTGAGCAGCCCACCTGCTCACTTTGCTCTGATCAAAATTCCCATCCTGTTATATATTTTTCCTGTAGCTGCAGTATGAAGTCTTTGGCTTGTGGGCCAGGTACAGCCTGTGAGTTTGTGATTGGCAGCAGTGGCTTTTTTGTGTTTTGCTTTGGAGTAGCACAAAAATGTTGTCTTCTGTGGTGCATTTCCTCCTGTGTGGTCCATATGCAGTCTCCATTCTTTCCTCTAATCATAGAGTCTTAGAATGGTTTGGATTAGAAGGGACCTTAAAGATAACCTAGTTCAAACCCTTCAACCAGACCAGGTTGCCCACAGGCAGCCTGGCCTTAAACACTTCCAGGGATGGGGCATCCACAACTTCTCTGGGCAACCCATTTCAGTGCCTCACCACCCTCAGACTAAAGAAAGGTGATCGCTTTTAGCCTCTGTCTTGGGAAGTTTCTTCAGTTTTACATGCAGATGCATGCCACCTACTGAATGTTGTGACTGATTTTCTGACATGAAGTCACCTCCTTGCACAGGGCTCGTGCTCCACCCATGCAAAATGTATACTGTGGTTCTTGTTTCTTCTACTGAAGTAATAGGAAAACCTATACATCCATAAAGTATAGCCCCATGTTACTGTGGGAGCAAAACTGTTGAAAAAACTACAGTCTGTCTATGAAAAGAAAATAATTGTGTTAGTTAATGAAATAGATGTGCAAGTCAAACATTTATGAACGGTAGGTTGTGAGGTGTTAAGGCTTTCATTCAGTGGTTTGAAAATACCTGGGAAGGAGGGATGTCATTTTCAGTGCATGAAACATCAATAGGAGGTTATTGAGGAGCAAATACAAACTTTCTAGTCATTTTTGAACTTTTTTTTTTTTCCTGGAGTCCCAGAAAAGCAGCTCAACTTTTTTCTTTCTGCTTGCTAAGTCAAGAAATACATGCGCAGACACTCTCCAGCTACATTACCTTCATTCTCTTCATCAGATTTTCACTTGAACTCTCCTGCCAGCCCCCCAGTTTTTTTTCTTTTGATCAATATGCACATTTTCATAAGAATACTTAAGTGTTGTTGCTCCCTCTTCCAGAGAGAAGCACTGGAAACCATGGATAACACTTCTGTGTGCTGAGCATTTACATGCCATTGGTGTAAGTGTTGCTTTGACACCAAGCATGTCTGACGATAAAGTCAATTTTGTTAGAGAGTCCTGTACACCTGTGCACCTCTGTCTTTTTTATCTTCTTATCTTTAATTTCGGTACAATTTTTCTGATGCCCAAAATTGTATACATTGTTCCTGAATTCATAAGGTCACATAGTTTGAACACACCCTTTATTTCTGTTCATTATCAAAAGTTCTTCAGCTATTAAATATTCATGATAAGTAGCATTTGTAGTCATGAGTTTTCAAAACCTGAATAATGTGATCATCATGGGGCACTTATCTGAAGGTTTTGTCTAAACTGAAGGAAGGAACAGCTTTTGGAAAGCATTTTTAATGTTTAATAATTTCATATGCATTAATTACCCTAATGTTCTCTAGATAATAAAATCACCCAACAATAAAAATGCTTTCAGCATGGTAATTTATGTTTTCTTAGAATTTCTTCTTGAATGCTGGCAGCCGTGTTCTGTGTTCCAAATCTTTCAGATTTAATCAGTTAAATGTGGTTACTTCTCAAGATCATCTGGATGGGAGACTTATGGAAGATCTTGAGTGTTTGAAAGAAATGATCCTAGTAATAACTTACACAGTTCTTGGTTTCCTGAATCCATACTTAGTGAATGCCTTCAGACTATGCTGAAGAGCAGAGCACTTGTGGTAGAGAAATTTTGAGAAATTTCTTCAGAAGAGATACAAAATTCTTCTGCCAATTCACTGTCGAGGGTGGTAAGCCCTTGCACTGCTCTAGTTACTGTGCCGTCTGGGGCAGTATTGTTGGGTATAAAAGTGCAACAGTGGTTGCTCAGTATCACACACACACCTCCTTTTCTCCGCGAGCGTCATGTCTAATGCTGTTCTGGTTTCCCAAGACATTTTGCTGGTGGCATCTAGTTGTTCAGCTATTCATCTTATCGCATCCCTTGTATAATTTATGAATCTCTGATGATAAGTATAATTAGTCCAATCCATATTCTTATTGATTGTTACCCACCAGAACAGTGACTCAAACCCTGCAGCAATTTGATTCCTGGCTTTCTGTTCATCGGGAACTCCTGTAGGCACCCCAACAGAATCTATGTATCTATCATCAAATGATATTCCTGAGTTTCTTTTACTTCTTCTGGGTATTTGTGATGTTTCTCTTTCAAATACCAGGGTGAAGGGTATAGCTAATTGAACAAGTGCAAAAGTGCCTCCCCAGTTAGATGATAGGGTGGACCGTATGATCTTCCCTCCACAGTACCACCAGAGATCTGCCCTGGGGGTCTCAAGTCTTGAGCAATTTCCCATCAAGTCCTTGGTAGCACAAGGCTACCAGATACTGGGTAGCACTCACACCCCGCCATGAGAGGCAAGCAGTATGGTTACCTATAGCTGTAGAGAATGCAGGGGAAACCCTGATAATTGAACAGCAAAGAGAGACTTACAGGCCTCATTTCCCCAGGCAGTTTTTTCTTGGTACAATGCAATCATGCATCGCATCTCCTGGGAATCCTTGGTCTACCCCCATGGGAAGGGCACTATCTGGGCAATCGGTCACCCTGAGGCACAAGCATAGCAATAGCTATGGTTGAGACTCTGGACAGTATACTTGACCCATTCTATCCAGGCTTTCACATCCACATACCCTGTTTCAATCTCAAATGTTTGAACTGCCACATTTCAGAGGGCCTCCTGTTTTCTCTCCTGTTTTCTCCTTGAGTTTCTCCCTTTCTCTGATGGCAATAGAGGATTGTTTCCATACAGCTGTTCTCAATCTGGCTGTTGGGTTCTCCTAGTTATCTGTTCTCTCTGCTCAATTGTCGCTGGGCATTTAAATCTCTACAAGATAACACCTCACAAGCATCAAACATGACAGATTGTGGTACATAACCCTCTGTCACGGTGACCCATATTTTGATGGGGTATCCCGTATTACTATTATCTGGTCATGCCTTTTCCAAATTGCTAATCGACCAAGGCCTTCTCTAAGGCCTACAATTACTAGAAACAAAATTAACAGTTGAATTTTCCCTGTCATTATTTTTAAACTTTAGTTTTCCAAATAATTATCAATACAAGGAGTAAGATATATGTACTACTAGAACAAAACCCCCTTGGGAGCACTTCGATTTGCTATAGGCCAGTCCTTTCTCTCACTCGCAAGCCACACTCATTAGTTACTTGTGAAAATAAAAGGTTAGTTTACAATTGTGAGCTTTTATCCTGCTCAGACTCCACTATGAGATTTTTCTCTTTGATTTCAACTTCCAACAAGTCCTCTGTAGAAACAGCTTCCCAGGTACTAGGGTCAACGGATGCCTTCACTTGAGTACAGTGAGTCCAACCTTTTTCTGCAGTTCTTATGGCTGGTTCAGTGGTTAGTAATTGTCCTTCCCATTCAGGCCGGAGTTGATTCTTTCCAGGTCTGAATCAGGACCCAGTTTCCTGGGTGATGGTGGTGAATGGGGAATTCCAAAGGTGGGGTTTGAGCCAACAGTCCACGGGTCCTGAGAGATGACAAAGAGGACAGCCCCTCTTACCCTTAAGAAAACTCTTGTTTTGAATTGTGGTATCTCATCCCTTCTGCCCAGATAGGGCAATCTGAACAGCATCTCATATGGTGAAATTCCTATATCCTTTCTTGGTACTGTTTGAACCTGTAGGAATAAGCATTTTACCTAAGGAAGTTGGGTTCCTAACACTAAATTAGTTAATTGCTTCTTTAATGTCTGGTTCATTCACTCCACCTTCCCAAAAGAGGAGGGGTGCCAGGGGGTGTGAAAATCCCACTCAGTCTCTAAGGCCTGCTTTAACCCTTGCAGTAAAGCTTACACCCAGACAATCACGTGGTCACTTGGGACAAACAAGTAATTCAGTAAAGTCTACCTGTATACTTTGAAAATGTAGGATCCCTGCCTCCCGTCCCCCTCTAGGTGGGTTACGGATGACCTTTTTATTTACCTTTTGATATATGGTATATCCTCTGCATATTTGCTTTGCTAAAGTGTATATTAATACACAGACACACTTTCTTAGCACAACATCACACATTGCTTGCACCTCCCACTGACTCTTGAGGTAAAACAATTAATATTTGCCTCATTGGTGCTTTATTCAGCATTTCTCTCCCATCAGGGAGTATCCATTTTCCTTCAGACTTCATGGCTCCTGATTCCTTAAAAAAATCTTTTAAAACTTTTTATTTTTTTCTTAATTTTCAACAATTTCCTGAATCCTCTCTTGATTTATTCTTCATTTTCCTTCAGACATAAAATACCTTAAATACTTGACTTCTCTTATTTTTCAATACTCCCAAACCCTGCTTTCCCAGAAAGTTGAATAGCGTGTTAGTAGCTTCATTCACTACTCTTTTCTTCTGTCCTGACCATAAAAAATCATGCACATATTTGTAACAGTAATACCTCTTCGGGAGGT
Source organism: Anas acuta (assembly GCF_963932015.1). Lineage (NCBI taxonomy): Eukaryota > Metazoa > Chordata > Aves > Anseriformes > Anatidae > Anas > Anas acuta. The sequence continues at coordinate 44,271,301 of NC_089017.1, read as the reverse complement.
TTCAGTTGCTCCAAAATCTGTTCTAGAACTTGCCCAAATAAATTGGTGACCTTGTAAACCCAAGTTAAAACTGTCCACCTGTATTGGTGCTTCCACCCCCATTTCAGGGTCTTTCCAGTTAGAGGTGAATATATGTTTGCTCTCAGGGCCTGAGAGCACTCCATTAATAACACTGTTATTCCAGTCTAACAATTTTCTATTTGAATGCCCAATTTCATCATCAAATCCCTTCCCAACAAGTTAGTCCCTGCCTTGGGTACATAGAATAATTGCCCAGTGATCATTTTATCCCCTAGTCTCAGCTTGGTATCCCCCAAAAGTGGCACTGTTATCCCAGCCCCTTCTACCCCCATCACTTTTGAGGGTTTCATTGGTTAATTTAATCCCTGATACTTTACGAGCCAGTAATGACCTAGCTGCCCCAGTGTGTTGGGTTCGATGGCAAGGTTTGGGGGGGAGGAGAGAGAAACTGCAGTGGCAGCCCCTGCAAGAAAAATCCAGAAGCCTCCCCGTGGCAGACAAGGGACAATCTCATCTGGCCCCAAAGGGGCCCACCGCTGCCCAGAGCCAAGCCATGAGCAACACAGTCCGTGCCTCTGTGAGAGCACATCCACGAAAACAACCAAGCAAACATAAACCTGCTGCTCAACAGCAGCTGGGAGAGCGAGGAGCGAGAAACCTCCCCGCAGACACCAAGGAGGGGGAGGAGGTGCTCCAGGTGCCAGAGCCGAAGCCCCCCTGCAGCCTGTGGAGAGGCCCCTGGTGGAGCAGGCTGTCTTCCCCCACCCCCGCCTTTCTTGATACTTGGGCAACTGACCAAACACTACAGCAAATACACCAAAACTTCTGGACTGTTACTTAGATAACGCCTACATCCTCTTTCCCTGCTCATTCAACTTGGAACAGCTCTGTCAGTCACTACATACCACACCTTTAACACCTTCAGTAACCCTTTTTAAGGGTAACTCACCTATGAGTTTACCAGATTCGCTGGTGTACTGCCAAGCACTTCACTGTGCAAGGGCTTACTGTACACCAAATTTCCCGAGACTCTTCCTTTCTCTGCCTTATCTCACGCTTTGTCCGTCTCCGGCCGCGCCCCTTGCAGAGCTACGGAACCACGGATCAGTAAAACTCCACACTCGCAAAAGTACGTCTCAATCACACATTGCACAGAGTCTCACCCGACCCCCAAGGCAATACTTAATATTACTTACCTTGGTCTGTGCACAGAGTGACCGGATCAATTCTTAAAACCCGTAGTGCCTACCTTCTTCCTTTCCCCACTACTTCACGGATCCTGCCTCTGTCATCAGTCTCGGGCCCTGTATCAGCTCTCCGCAGAACCACCACCGTCGATGCACAGAAATCAGCGGGGCATGCCTTCCTGCTGCTGCAGCAGTGGGGCTCCCCAGCAGGTGACTGGATCTTGGACCAGCCCCCAAATTGTGAGAAACACGCCGTAGCCAATAACTTAGACGAGGATCTCAGTGAAGTAGTAAATTATTCACGATTGCAATGGCGGGCGCTCCACGAGCAGGAGAGTGCCCCTACTAGTTCCAAAACACAGTTTATATACTTTTTGATGACAGGACCCTCCCCTGTTTCCCCACTGAGTGGGTAATCCAGGTTCACAATCTATCTGATGCTTCATAAACAATGCATGGCCTTCAGTTGCCAGCCTGTTAAATTTCAAATTTCTTTTGAAACTTTTTGAAAATTTTCTTTTGAAATTTCTTTTTACTGCTTGAAGCGGTAATGTTTCTTCACTTATCTGACTTGACTTAACACCGTGATTTTCACCTAATTGTCCTAACCAGTCTGGTTGTCTGTATTTTACAAGGTCGCCTGCTAAGCTTTCTTATCACTGTAAGCATATCTCAATACCATATGCCTTTCCTCTAAACAATGTAACTCTGCAAAAACATTTCTATTCCCACAGTAATGACCCAAAGAAATCCCATGTTAACCTATGTGACAGCCTTTGTCTAACTTTTGTCATTCTATAGTCAGCCTACATAAATCTCTGCAAAATTTTACAGTATTGCCAAGTGTTATTAGACAGCTCATTAATTTTCATTTTTTTTTTAGCTAGATGAATTTTTGGCCTGTAAAGGAGCTGAACTCCATGGACTTCCATCCAAGTAATTACAAAATGTTTAAGTGTTCAAATCACCTGCATGTATGTGACTTCTTTCATTTGTGTGCTGGGTGAGCAATTTAAAAGTAAGTGACATGCAAAGCCAAACAGGTTGTTTGGATTTTGAATGACTAGTGCATGCCATTAGGTTCACCCTGGCTGCAGATTTTATGTAATAGTATTGTCAAGTGCCCCTGAAGGCAATTGTAGAAAAAAAATACATTAAACCTTTATTTTGAAGGAAAGATGTTTTAAGATCCACAGTCAAGGCACAAAGAAACCCCATTCATTATCTTTGAATTAAGATCATACAAGTTAATACGTTGTATACTTATATACGCACACACAAGTATGCATGCATAAATAAACTTTTGGAGAAAAAGAATATTTAAAATAAACTTTTCTGCTAAGATCTATACAATATACAGTTATATAATGTATTTTACCATATTTGTAGGTGTAGAAATAGCCATTAAACTGATAGACACTGTCATTTGGATGATTTAGGGGCGTGTACAGGAATTCTGTTTTTCACACCATGAACTGTCTTTGCATTTGTATTTACTGCTAGTTCTGTGGTGTTGAAAAAAAAATCATCGTAGTTAAGATGCGAGGAATGTTGCTGAAAGTAAAAGAAATTATAATAGTTAAGATACAAGGAATTATGTCATTTCCCAGGCATCCAGGAGAGAAGACCCTGACCCATTGGGTTACTGGGTGATATGAAAGCCCTGCAGTAGTAAATTGCTGGAGGGGTTGAGAGCACCCTGTGGGAGTGTGTGTGATCTTCTTCGTCAGAGCTGAGGACAAGACAGAAGGCAAGACTGTAAGATACTGTCAGCGGGCAGAATAAGGATGCTTGGGCAGATGCTCATTTGAAAAGTTTTCTTGGAATTCTTGAGAAGACAAAAAGGAGGACTTCGTGCAACAAGAATATCACTATCTTTTGCAGTGTCAGAGGAGCATAATGTAACAAAGTGAGAGCATGAAAGAGACAAGCAGACAGTAAAGAAAAAATGTCTTCTAGGAAGGGATAAAAAAGAAAGGCGTCAAATCTAGGGTGAAATGTGTAGCTTTGCATCAGGGCCCTGAAGAGGACTCCTAACCAAATGTTGTTAGATTTGGTAACAAAGGAAGGCTTTCTGTGACTGAATGACTTTGTTTCCAGCAAAGGAGATCCAGCTGGGTTTCTTGTTAAGTAGTTGAAGAAATCATACACTGGAAGAAAGACTAAATGCTAATAACTTCAAATGGCAATCAGTTTAAAACATAATGGTAATGGTGATGGGATATTCTGAGTGAAGTTAAAGTTTGAATAGTTAAAACATGACAGAAGACATGGCAGAAGAATCTAACGCGCTGTCTGTTGTTCTTTAAATGATCCCATTTATTAAGGGCTTATACCTAATATAAGTGAAACATGAATGAAGGGTTTAGTTCATTGTAGTTTAAAAAGAAAAACAATCTCCCTAAGCAACTTTAAACAAATTGGGAGTTTCTTTAGAGCTCTCAAGATGTTATTTATTTATTTTTAACAGCAATGGTGTTAGACCACCCAGATCAACACAGAATGAATAGAGCTGTACAAAAAAAAATAATAGTAAAAAAAATCAATGAACCGTGAATGAAAGTACTTTACGCGACTTTAAAGTTAAATTCATGAAACGAAGGTATGTTTTACAGTGACTTGCCATTACTGTTGTTTTCTTTTCTTTTTTTTTCCTTTTTTTTTTCTGTTTCTTTCCTAGTCTAATGGAGTAATGTTTCACTATAAAAAAATAAAATAAAATCATAGCAGAGTCTTTGTGGTGTGCTGATGATGCTGTTTATCTTCTCACTTTTAGAATGCTCACCTGTATCTTGTTCTCTTGTCAAATGCTGGTTTGAAATACTAAGTTGTAGCACCTGGTGACCCAGTCACTGAGGGCTTCCTTTTAACTAGGACTGCCCCTTGTTAGGGACTGGATTTTTTCCTTGTGTAAAAATTCATGGTGTGGTTCTATTCTAAATGGACAATACAGGAAAAAGAGTTGCAGTGATGGTAATTTCTAATAAGCTTCTAATGCAAAGAGTTTAGATGATATAATTCTTGGGACCAAATTTTATTTTATGTTTTGTGAATTGTCTAGGATATATATGAACACTCTAATAGTTATTAAAGGAAAAGAAAAAACATGTTTTTTCAGATTTTCACATCCATGTGTATTTTTTTGTTCGCTACTAATCTGACATGTCCTGCCTTTCATGAATACATATTTTCAGCTGTTTTTTTCTCTTTCTATGCAAAAATTATTATAGAAAAACAAAAATGTCTGAAAAATATATTCTTGTTTATTCTGTCAGTTTTAATGTATTGCTGCACTGTGAAATTCCAGTCAATTTTTGATTGTGTGTTTTTTTAATTTAACTAGATTTTTTTGTTTTTAATTTAACTAGATTTTTTTTTTGGGGTGGGAGTGAGGCACAACATATTATATTTAACCCACTATTATCTTATGCTGCATATAATCTTTTTTAACAAAAAATGTATTCAGTTTAAACTACCACACTTGCAGTTCATTTCTTTCAAAGGTTTAACCTTCAGTAGTAAGCTTGCTGAAGGGCAACTCAGATCTTAATAGAATCATAGAATCACAGAATGCTTTGGGTTGGAAGTTAAAGATCATCTCCCTCCAACCCCCCTTCCATAAGCAGGGACACCTCCCACTAGACCAGGTAGCCCAGGCCATGTTCAAACTGGCCTTGAACACTTCAGGGCTTGAACACATCCACAGCTTCTTTGGGCAACCTGTTCCAGTACCTCAGCACTCCCTGAGTGAAGAATTTCTTCCTTATATCTAATATAAAGCCCCCCTCTTTTTGTTTAAAGCCATTACGCCTTGTCCTACCCCTACACCCCCTGACAGAGTCCCTCCCTAGCTTTCCTCTAGGCCCCCTTTAGATGCTGGAAGGCTACTATAAGGTTTCCCCAGCGCCTTCTCTTCTCCATGCTGAAGAATCCCAACTCCCTCAGCCTGTCTTAATAAGAGGGCTCCAGCCCCTTGATTATTTTAATGGCCCACCTCTAGAGTAGTTCTAATACATCCATGTCGTTCTTGTGCTGGGGTCCCCAGAGCAGAACACAGTGCTCCGGGTGGGCTCTCAAAAGAGCAGAACATGGGAAGAATTGCCTCCCTCAACCTGCTGGCCATGCTGCTTTTGATGCAGGAGATTTTGATGCCTTTTTGCAGCCGGAGAGGAGTTGGAACGTGTTTTACCTTTTTGTCTGCAATTAGCCAGAAACTGGTATATATATTAGCTGGTATATAACTGGTACAGCTCTGGTAGGTTTTCCTCCATTCACCCTGCTTATTGTCATCCTCTGGGATCCTGCATATGTATGGAAGCATTGCTGCATTTAGGTGGTCCTTCAGTCAATGTGATATAGGAGGAAAATAATGTGTCCCTTTGTGAAGGGAGTGGGGAGGATTGCTAGATAGGGGCTTTATTGGAAGCATTTTTCTATATTCTCTCATATTCACCATGCCAAAGATTTGTTTCATGACTGTGCTTTGCCAGCCCTTTAAGTAGGATATTTTTTTAATTCTAAATTTTCATCTCTCGATATTTTACAATACCTAGGATATATGTGACGCAACATGGTCTTACTACTCCTTGCAGCTCCGCAAACATGTTTGAGTATTTTTGTCCCACAAAATTTAAAAGAAAGAGGCTTGTAATTTCTTTAATTGTAGAAAATGCTTGGTTCTTTCATCTATTTCTTTTTTTTTTGTTATCTAAGAAGCATGGAAGGAAAAAAAAAAATGAAACCAGACCATTTCACTCATGGAAGCAATGTTTTACTTGCCCCTTTTATTTAAAGTTCCTACTAATTTTAACCATGTCATCTTTGAGTTTGAGTTAGCACAACTTGTCTTTCTTTGATAAGTAAACCAATATTATTAAATGCAGGATTTCTGTGTCTAGAAATTGTAGCTTTTTTTTTTTTTTTTTTTTTTTTTTAATGCAGATGGCAGTAAGAATGTATATACATATGTATATTCGCTACTTATGAATATGTGCTCTGATGAATGCATCTGTGAACAGTATGCTCTGGCATGCTCTACTCATGGTGACTGCTCTAGTCATAGCTTCCATGAGTTGTACCATAGTGGAATGACAGCATAGCTCTAATAATAATTATTATTTCTTAATTACTTCTATTGATCCTTGGGCTAAAGTGTTGCAACTTTCTCCCTCTGCTGGTGGAAGTGTTCCTGTTGTTTCTTAAATTATCAATGTTCTCCCACTAGACTTAATAATATGATAGTTATCCAGCAGCTTCCTGAGATTTGTAAACCAATGGCCTAGAATTTATTATTATAGCAATTTAAGCAATAATGAATACCAGATAAGATTTAACAGACTTCCCTTTCTCAGAGGTATCTTGAGGATTTATCAAGATTTTATTTGGGCAGATGTTGATTTTATTTACTTGGTCAAAAATGAGGGGTAAAATCATTTTGTGATTAAAGAAAGTGGAGATTGGTGGACTAAGAACAATAATTAGCTTATGCAATTGTTGAAAGATGAAATGATTCACTTTTTTAGCTTTGAAGGACAGAGAATAATACTAATCTTTTGGCTAGTATGCAGAGGGTGAACTGGTACTAAATTCTATTGAACACTAGCAGAGTTGGATAGACGTTTCCTGTAGTGTTATATTTTTAGTGGTGGAATCTCCTGGTTTCTGACAGACTTACATAAAAAATCAGATTAATTCACTGGCAGTGATTTAGCTGTTCAAATTAGGTTAGTTTGTTTCTAGTGCACTCAGTTATAATCAACAATTCCTGTGTCTTTTTCCCCATTTATTCTTTGAAAAACGGTGTTATGATGGTGATCTCTGAAAAGATTGGTTAAAAACAATACAAAACAAAACAAAAAATCTTATTCTGTTAGTTTTACTTATACAATGTTCTTGTACTTATACAACAATAGTTACTTTCCTTGCAAGCCCTTGTGTTTGTGTTGTACTTTTTCTTACTAGCCACATTATAGCCATGCAAAAAAACCCACTTCGCAACTAGCATTTTTAAAATGAAGGAATGCTTTAATACATATACTTTCAATACATTTGTAGTTCTCTTGTGTTATTACTGGAGAAGATGGAAATATATGAAAATTTCAAAAATGAAGAAAAAAAAACCAACTGAAAGATCTCTAAGGCTGGAAATGCCCTTCATTATGGAATTCTGTATATTCAGAGAGTTGTTGCAAAGCAAACAATTTGCTTTGTCTGCATCAGAATCCAGCCACGATTGTGGAGGAGTACACTTTGTTCCCAAAAGGCAGCTAATATGCTTTGAAATTAATTTAAATATTATTTATAATGTCTTCTAAACTCTTAGTTACAAACGTTGTATCTTGCATTCATTTACATATACAAAGTGAGTTTTATTCCAGTTCGTTAATAAGGCAGAAGAGCAAGATGGATCAAAAAAAACCCTACTTCATGTATTTGTTTTGACGATTTTTTGTTATTGCAGAAAATACAGTAAACCACATCATGAAAACAGTAACGGTGATAATCCCTGTATTATATGTTTTCTCTCAGTGGTTAAATAGTTTCAGGCAATCCTAATACCGATTGTAAAAGAAAATGCTTTTTTATTTGTAGTTCTGAAAAAAGGCATTTTTAATTAAAAAAAAAAAAAAAGGTTTCTGTAATTCTCTTAATTTTATCATTTTGCAAGTTCCATTTTGTCAAAATTTTGGTTTTAATTTTTTTGTTTTGTTTTGTTTTTTATTACTCCTGTGCCATTTAAATAACATCAGTATTTTTCTGTAATGGGTATGAACTCTGAAAGCTGTCACTACCACTTGAATAGTAATGTTTAATACTCTGTCTCTTATGCACTAGTTATTACTTCTTTTGAAAGTCAGCATGAAATGTTTTCCCTGGAGGCATTCTTCTTCCTTTCCTTTAGTTTTAAATAGCTTTTTTGTGATTTTGAGTAGTCTCTTTACTTATGTGCTATGTTTAGATGGACTAAATATAAAAGCTACAAAAACAAAACAACACAGAAAACCCAGAGACAACTGAATTTACAAGATGTGCAGAGCAGGAAGGAGCTCTCCAGTTGTCTGGGGATAAGCAGGTGTTGCAAGCAGGTTCAAGCTACTAAGGCAGCTTGAACCCTTAGGGATGACTGCAGTACATTCCCTTCAAGAGATAAATAGTGAAGAGAACACCCAAAGAAAAAGAGAGTCTTTAAAAAGAGGTGATGTTATTAACGCAAGTAATGCTTGATCAGCCTTATTGCCTTCATGAAACAACGGGCTTTGCAGATGAGGTGAGAGGGCTGGATTGAGTATACTCTCGCTTTAGAAGACAGCTTTATGCTTCAGAGTCCTTCTGATTTGTAAGCTGAAGAAGTATAAGCTTGAGGAACAGGGTGGTAGGTAGCCTGAAAAATACCTGGATTCCTGGATTTAATGGTTAGTGATAATTCAATATCTACTTTGAGTGGTTGGAAAGCTGCCTGGCAGAGAAGGACCTGGAAGTATTGGTTGATAGTCGGCTGAATATGAGCCAGCAGTGTGCTCAGGTGGCCAAGAAGGCCAACAGCATCCTGGCTTGCATAAGAAACAGTGTGGTCAGCAGGGCTAGGGAGGTGATCGTCCCCCTGTACTCGGCACTGGTGAGGCCGCACCTCGAGTACTGTGTTCAGTTTTGGGCCCCTTGCTACAAGAAGAACATTGAGGTGCTCAAGTGAGTCCAGAGAAGGGCAATGAAGCTGGTGAGGGCTCTGGAGAACAAGTCCTACGAGGAGCAGCTGAGGGAGCTGGGCTTGTTCAGCCTGGAGAAAAGGAGGCTCAGGGGCGACCTTATCACTCTTTATAAGTACATTAAAGGAGAATGTAGTGAGGTGGGGATTGGTTTGTTCTCCCACGTGCCTGGTGACAGGACGAGGGGGAACGGGCTTAAGTTGTGCCAGGGTTGTGTTAGGTTGAATTTTAGGAAGAACTTCTTTACAGGGAGGGTTGTTAGGCATTGAAACGGGCTGCCCAGGGAAGTGGTGGAGTCACCATCCCTGGAGGTCTTTAAAAGACGTTTAGATCTTGAACTTAGTAATATGGTTTAGTGGAGGACTTGTTAGTGTTAGTCAGAGGTTGGACTCGATGATCTTGAGGTCTCTTCCAACCTAGACAATTGTGTGATTCTGTGATTAGTGTCTGGGGAAAAGTGGTGTACCCAAGGTGTCAAATACAATATTGTTTGGTGTCTTTACCGAGGACCTGGTTGCTGGAAAAACAAACAAACAAAACAAAACAACAACAAAACAAACAAACAAAAAAGAAACAAGAAGAAGGTACCCTTTACAAGTTAGCAGGGAACACTTCATTTGAGTGCACTGCATTGGACTCAAAGAGTTGCAGTCAACAACCTGATGTCCACGTGGAGATCAGTGATGAGTGGCATCCATCAGGGGTTGGTATTGGGACCGGTGGTGCTTAATATCTGTCATCAGTTCAGACAGTGGGACTGGGAGCACCTTCAGCAAATTTGCCAATGACACCAAGCTGTGTGGTGCAGTTGACAGTTTGGAGGGAAGGGATGCCATTCAGTGACGTGGACAGGCTTGAGAGGTGGGCCTGTGTAAACCTCCTGAGGTTCAACAAGGACAAGTGCAAGGTCCTGCACCTGAGCTGTGGTAATCCCAAGCACAAATACAGACTGGGCAGAGAATGGATTGAGAGCAGCTCTGAGAAGGACTTGAGGGTGTTGATTGATGAGAAGTTCAATATGAGCCAGTAACACGTGCTTGCAGCCCAGAAAGCCAACTGTATCCTGGGCTGCATCAAAAGAAATGTGGCCTGCAGGTTGAGGGAAGTGATTTTGCCCCTGTGCTCTGCTCTCAGTAGACCCCACCTGGAGCACTGTGTTCAGCTTGGGGGACCCCAGTACAAGAAGGGCATGGACCTGTTGGATTGAGTCCAGAGGAGGGCCATGAGGATAACCAAAGGGCAGGAGCCCCTCTCCTATGAAGACAGGCTGAGGGTTGGGGTTCAGCTTGGAGAAGAGAAGGCACTGGGGAGACCTTATAGTGGCCTTCCAGTACCTAGGGGAAAGCTAGGGAGGGACTCTTTGTCAGGGGGTGTAGTGAAAGGACAAGGGGTAATGGCTTTAAACTAAAAGAGGGGGGATTTATATTAGGTATAAGGAAGAAATTCTTCACTCAGAGAATGCTGAGGCACTGGAACAGGTTGCCCAAAGAAGCTGTGGATGTGTTCAAGCCCTGGAAGTGTTCAGGCCTTGATTCAATGGGGCTTTGATGGACCTTGTCCAGTGGGAGGTGTCCCTGGTCATGGCAGGGGGTTTAAAATTAGGTGATCTCTAAGGTCTCTTTCATCCTGAAATTATGATTCTATGAGGGGCTGACAGATTGAAAGAGGTGACATGCAGTACAGTACAATTTTAAGGAGAATTTTAATAGTAGCTTTGAGACAGATGAAGACTGAGCCTTCAGAAACCTCATGAGCTAAGCAAGAAATATTGCAAAGTTCTGCACAGACAGCAGAATAGTCTACTATATCAGTACAGTCTGAGAAGGGACTGGATGAAGAGCCAGAAAAAGACTCGAGGTTTATACGGGATGCCAAAATCAGCCAAAAGTATGCTCCTATTGCTAATTACACAAGCCACACACTTGTATACATCAGGAAGAGCATGGTGAGTAGACTGAGGGAAGATTTATTACCCTTAATTCCATGCTGGAAGGATTATGACTAATTTTAAGTGAAAATTTAAGAGTAGTCTATAGATATTAGAAGGGCATTACACAGATGATGGAAGTGAGCTCTTCTATAGACAGGTAAGGTATAGACAGCTAAGACAGCTATAACAACGGAACAGATACTACAAAGCAGTTTGGGTTGCATTAAACATGCCAGCTAGTCCAAAGAGTTGATTCTCCCTCTCTGTGCAGTTCTGGGCTCCACAATATGAAAAACATGTTAAGGTACTTGAAAGTATCAAGAGGAGGGCAACAAAGCCAATAACAAGGCTGGAAAGCACATCCTGTGAGGAGGAGCTGAGGATACTTGGATTGTGAAGTGTGCAGAAAATGTGACTTCAATGCTCACTACAGCTTCCTGAGAAGGGAAAGAGAGGAAGGTGCCAGTCGTTCCTGATAACCCATGATAGAATATGAAGGAACAGCACAAAGCTGCACCACTGAGAAGAGGTTCAGACTGGTTGTTAGGAAAAGATTTTTTTATTGTGAGGGTTGTCAACTACTGGAACAGGCTTCCTAGAGAGGTGGTTTATGCCCCATGCCTGTCAGTGTCAAGAGACATTTGGGTAATATCCTCAGTAACATGCTTAAACTTTTGGTTAGTCCTGAAGTGGTCAAGCAGGGGAACTAGATGATCTTTGAAGGTTCCTTCCAACCACACTATTCTATCCTATTTTAAACTGTGGTATGCAATGTTCAGGTTGGACATTAGAACTTTTCCACAAGGAGGACAGGGAAACCTGTGGGATAGGTTTCCCAGGGAGTTGTGCAGTCTCCAGGGAGGGAAGTTTCCAAGATGCACTTTAAGCCAGAGTTTGGGCTGGGTGGTCCCCTAAGCCCCTGCAGAAAATCTTGAATGTCAACAAAGGATTCTTTGAAAGAGCAGGGAAGAAACAGGGCATCGTAGATGTTGGTGAGATCATAGAATTGTAAAGTCATCAAAGTTAGGAAAGACCTTCCAGATTATCAAATCCAACTGTCAACATGACCTACCAAGCCCCATTACTAAACTACATCTGTTAGTGCCACATCCATTGTCCATTAAATACTTCCAGGGATAGGGGCTCCACCACTTGCCTGGGCATCCTGCTTCAGTGCTTGACCACCCTCAGTGGTATAGTACCTCAGATAGTCAGGACCCGAAGATGTGTGTGTGCGAGATGTGTTAAAAATTGCAGGCTGTTTCTTTATACATTTGCTGCTCCTAACAGAATTATAACTTTATTAAACATCTGTAGTACCGGAACAGAAACTAATCCAAACACCTTCTGGAGTCTCCTGCATCAATTCACTTTGTTTCCCCCTGGAACAGCATTTGTTAAAAAAATAAAAATATATATATACCTAATTTTTGAATAAAGACCTATCTAATTGTGAATTTCAGTACTAAAATAATGTTAGTTACTGTTAGTTTCAAAGTAAACATCAGGCTGGGAGGGAGTGTGGGAATATGAAAAGGGAGTGGAAAGAGATTTTGATTAATGTAGCTCTTTATTTCCAAAAATTGTTTTCTTCTTTTATTTTTCAACCTTCTGTCAAAGTTGATCTCTTTTGCCATGCTTGACATGTTCTTGGTGTTTTGAATTGCATAACTAATTGCAAATGTTTTTAGAATATACTTTTATGTTATTAACATACTGGACATTAACTGCTTTGTGGGCTGTCAAGCTACAGCAGATGATATAATTCACATGGAACCATGATGATAAGTTAGAATTTGCATTCTTTAAATAAAAATTACAATGTTTGTATTCAATAAGGATAGTTTAATACAGTTTCTGTGTATTTTCAGAAAGCACATTTATTCTAAAATCTATGCTAAAAATGGTTTTGATCTTGTAATGACAATTTACAGTCTCTGAAAAATATGTAAATCAAGGTGGATTTATTTGACTGCTGTTTTTCAATATGGTAATTTAGGTCCATATATAGAAGGTAATTAATTCAATGCACTGTCAGTTTCCTTGTCCAATAAATAACACTGGACACCAGTAAAATACTACTGTGGTTCTCCAGGGAACTGAAACTTGGTGAAGGTGTTCAGGTTTGTGTGGTTGAGAGGCAGAACGTTTAAGATGGAAAAAATTGTGCTGTGGTTATCAGCTTGTATACACAGTATATGCCTATGACTGTAGGGAGTAAATTAATCTAGTATGAAAAGTGCTTTTGACTGTATGTGTAAGTAGGCTTGCTCTTTGTACCTGAGCTGAATTAATGGGAAGAACAACAAAACATTAAGTAACTTCAGGAAGCTTGGATTGCAATACTGCTTGGAGGGAAGTACTCTAGGCTAAGTAATGTGTAGAAAAAGTGTGCAAAAATATGTACTTTTTTCAAAAGGAAAAATATTAAGTAGATGAGAAAGGTCTGTTCTGTGGGTTACAAATGCAGGTGTGATATTTATTATTTAAACGGTAAAAAGTAGGAACGAAGTATTGTAGGTCACTGATGTTAGTTTTCATAGTCTCTAGATAACAGCTCTTTATTTCTTGACGAAGGAAAGATGTACTCTTCTTTATTGCTTACTGGCCTAATAATGTGTATTTCTCTGCTTTATTTAATGTGACAAGACCTTCAAGTAAGTCAAATTAAATATGTTGAATGTATAATTTGAACAACTGAATAGTAATCCTATTTCGGTAGTTTTAATTCTTTAATATTAAAGAATATAAAAGTTTTTACCTATTCTTTTAGGCATTGCTGGCAATAGTAACGTTAAGTATGTACATCTTAGCAGAATGTTGTTGCCTCTGTGATATTTTCATTTTTTCCATTAAATACTCAGTAATAATATATATATATATATATATATATATATATATATATATATATATATGATTCTATGTCATATTGATCTACAATTAGAGAATTTGGAGAATTATCATGAATGGACAACAATTTGGGTATATAGGAACTATTTTGATCTGTACCAAAAGGATAAGATGCTGATCCTTGCCAGTAGTTATTCTTGGATGATGTCTGGTGCTTGGGAGATCTGTCCAGGTTATGAATTGCTTGGGTGATGTGTCATCACACCTATCACATCTTTTGTAAGTTTGGATGACTCCTAATTATCACACCATGCTGTAGCAGTATCTGTTCAGTAATATGTTTCCTGAAGCACATTTACCCTTCCAAAAAGTAGACAGAAATTTACTTGACAACAAAATAGTGGGAAAAACATGTTGTTTCTAGCAGTTTATGATAATAAACTCATGGGAGTAGTATTTCCCAAAATATTTAGTAAAACTGAGTTTTTGCTGAAAAAAAGGAGTGGAGGAAAGAAAGACTTAAGGTAGAGAAAGGCAGAATATGTCAGTGGGCTAAATACTGTTTTCAGTCACAGTGGAGCCTTATTTAAAACATACAAAAACATCTAACTTTTGACTACAGTTTTAAGTGGCATGTGTTGTTTGGCTGTATTGATGGACCCTTTTATTTTTATGTTTGTACACTTGGTGCAGGCGTAAAATAGAATTATGGCACCTTTCAGGAGTTCTTTTTGTGGAAATTATGGAAATTTAATGGAAATTATGGAAACAGCGTTGTTTCTTTAATTCATTTATGTATATTTAAAAAATAGTCTGAGGAATACTGAGCAATTTTACAAAAAACGATAGTTGCATGTATTCAGTATGTTTTACGAATATATTAATTAGTTGGTATGGGATTACCTAAAGTTTATTCTTGAAGCTTTTTCATAGAGCACATTGAATTGCATTTAGTTTTTCAAAGCTATAGTACTCTTAAATTGTTTGAAGCTGCTTATATGTTATTCATGCCATTATATGCCACAGGTGGACACTGTAAATTTCAGCTGTTGCTTTCTTAAGCTCAGATGAGTGATTTGACTTCTTTATCATGGTGTAAACTTTTCAGTGTTTCTGCATACTTTGAGTAATATCTTATCCTCAGTAAACTTTACAAACCTTCACACTGTGCAGTTGTCCTCTGGTGGCAGGCTAGCTGCCCTGGACGTGTAACAGTTGTGTTGACCTGATTATTATTTTTTAAATGAAATAGATGAAAATTCGTGTATGCATATGTTTGTGTGTATATATAATACTGAACATAAATTGCTGTCCATATGAAACTTACCATGACTGTTTAAAGTTGTGTAACTTTAAACATACATGTACAGAGATGACTCTTTTACTTCTGTCTGCCTTGTACTTCAGACTTTTGAAAGTTTTAACACTCTGGTGTTTTAAGAGATGACCCTATTGAAGGAAAGTTTTTTTTTTTCTTTTTTTTCTTTTTTTTTTTTTTTATAAGCTTCTTGCAAATTGGAACTTATGTGGAAGTTAATTGAAAGTTATTTGGGAGTTGGTCTGTCCATTCAGATCACTTTCTTATTTGAAGATAACAACAGTATGCAAAAATATGTCCAAACAAATTAATATTTTATAATACTTTGAGAAGTCTATGAGAAGACTGTTGACTGAATGTGGTTTAGTTGCTGAGAGTTACTCTGGTTAATTCTGTTTCTGTTAGATCTGCAGTAGGATAGAGTTACACATCATTTCCTGAAATAAAAACAGACAATGCAGTAGCTATACTATCTGCACTAGTTGTAGTCATAACCCTTCTGCAGAGTGTGGTGAAACAGAAGAATGAAATGAAGACTCTGCTGTGAAACTGTACACTTCTAAGGACAGTAAAAAATTTAAGGGATTACTCTCCTTTGTTACAGATTGCCTCTTTTATTGATCAATGAAAAAATTTCCTTCAATATAAGCTGTATTATAAAAAAAAGACCATATAATGAAGTGTGGTCAAATGATATGACTAATAATATCAGTTGTCTGACTTGAAGATGTACAAGTGTTTCAAAAAGTGATTAATTTATTTTTACTTCTACATATAATATAAAAATATCTGGAACCTTTTAGGGGACATATATACCCAAGTTTAAAAAAAAAAAAAAAAAGAGAAAAAAGCCAATTGCCGTTATATTTAAGCATTCCAGTTATATGTTTGTTATGAGTGTAGGAGAGTAATAGGGCCATCTGACTAGAAGAGTGATAGAAAGAACATGTAGTATAGTATAATAGGAATTCAGAGTTCAGGATGCGGTAAAACAAATTGTCATGGTCCTGTTTTGGGCTGGAGCAATTCTCCAGCTCTGCCACCTGCTGATAGAAGGGAAGGGTAGAGGTAACTGCCAATATGGTGTTTTGCTCCCTGGTGGCAGTGTTCAGTTGCTACCAATCTCAGGGAGAAATCTGTGTGACAAGGCTTGTTTTTCTTTTTCTACTTTTAAGCTCTACACTAGATCCAGTTATCATGGTATGTTGTTAAATTGATGTCAGTACAGTGAAAGGAAACAACTGAGTGTACTTAATTGGACATCCTTCTGAAGTTGTTCAGTGAAATTTGATTCTGGGAGCTACTGAATTAGTTTTCTTTCTAAAATGATTTTCCATTCGGAACTGAATTAAAAGAATGTATATGTAAAGCAAACAAACCCTGTGTATTTCAAAGCAGTGAGGTTGCTATGTCAAGCACTTAAAATTTAAAGTGCTAGGATGTAATTTAAATGTGTCTTGCTTGTGTTAAAATAGATTTTTTAATCACAGTGTTGCATGCAGAAGTGCTTTCAGTGGCTAAATGTAAAATTTTGCTTTAGGGGATTTTCCTAATATCATAAATGTGGTGAACTCATTGCTGTACAATAGTATGTAGAGACCTTGTTAAGGTGACAGATCATGATTTCTTGTCTCTAGCCTAATACAGGTTTTGTCACAAATGAATATAATCCTACAAATGGGGTAGTATGATGAATAAAGCTTCAGTCTCCTTCCTAATCCATATTCCTAATCCTTATAAATGTGTTTTGTATCATATAAAACAGTTGTTAATAGCATAACCATGTACTATGTTTTAAATTTATACACAAAAGAACAGATAATGAATAGATAGGGTAGCCTTGTAACTCTGTATGTATGAAGTTGAAGTCCCAGATTTGACAGTGGCATATTTGAGAGTGTGGAGTGTCTATTTGTTTGTTTGCTTGTTTGTTAAATGACTGCATGCATTTCTCCTTCCCTGCCCCTATTGCCATTTTGGGACATAAACTTTTTCATAAAACTTATTTTGAAAGTCCTTAAATTGATTTTACTGAAACTTCAGTAAAATAAAGAAAAAGGAATAGAAGGAGAAGCAAAACGTGGCCTGAAGCATATTAGTGAGACTGGTATAATAAAGTTTATGTGATTTGATACTGGACTATTTTGAAATTTACTGTTGATATAATACTGCAACTCAACTGTTGTTTTAGAAAATGGTAAAGCATTGGAAAAAGACTTTATGATGAGAAAACAAAATAATTATAATTCGAACGGAAGTTATACATTTCAATGGATAGAACTATATAAAAGTGAATTCAAAATACAAGATGGCACACAGGTTAATAATCCTTTAAAGAAAAGTTATAAGTGCAGCCTGTGGTGGTGTGTCTGCTAGCTTCAGCTACCTCTTGTTGTAGCTAAAGGAAGCAGAACGTGGCCCCATGCTTTCTTTGTGATCTGGTATGTCAAATGGCCATGCAGTATCTTGTGCAAAGTGGTTTACCAAAACACAATAATAAATATGTCATGACTTTATGAGGTGGGTTTGAGCAGCTCAATGTGCCTCTGATGTGGTCATACACAGGAGAATGCAGTGGTAGGTAGCTGAGAGATTTGAGGAATGCTTATTCTGGTCCAGTGTAAACACAGACGCAATTTTGGCTGAGTGCTAATAGGTAGTGGCTGATGATGCTTAGTGCTAGATGCCTTCTGAATAGGTTTGAATAACGTAGGAGTCCATTCATGTAGGAAAGTGTTCTAATTTCCCATATGTTACATTTACTAAACATGTCCAGACTTCAGTGATGTTTTAGACAGGAGTACTTCTGACCACCAGCCAAGTGTTTTATGGACCATTGGTTATTTTGTAGTCAACTGCATCTTTGAGTAGAATAGAAAATTCATATGGTATTATCTAAATATGTTCTCTTAAATGCCTGCTCATTTCATTTTTATTGTGATGAACCTGCATGTTATATATTACTTTGCTTTGAACATTCAAAAACATTTTAGATTTGACAGGCTAAATAATCTAAAATTATTTCCATTGAAACATAACAGGCAATCCTTGCTGGCAGTGTAAAACTGAAAGGCTTCAGGCCTCTACATCTTGAAGATATATGATAAAAATAGTTTCTGTTTGCATTCAGTTCTACTGAGTTGCACTGCAGATCATGCTTTAAAAGTTAGAGGAAAGTAAGCATTTTTTATGACAGTACAATATTCTGAAATGGATGAAACCATCACTTCAAAAAGCAGTATCTTCAAACATTTGCATATTTATTTTATTTCATTTTGGAATTCTCTCAATGTCCAACCTGGAACTATGAAGTGATAAAACTTTTAGAGACAGGTCAAAAGAGAGGCATTATTGAGAAGAGTTCAAGAAGATGAAAATACATTTCTCTATTTCCTTGCACATGAGATATACTTAAAGATCGTTGACAAGGTTAGAGTTCTATTTTCATCCTGCTTTTAAGCTATGCTCTCAGAAACCTTTAAAAACACACATCACCAAAGGAGAAAATAGTTGCTTTTAACACTTTTCCATGGAGGACTGTACAATGACTCTTCCACTTCTCTGATGTGACATCTGTTTCCTGTTAATATAAGTCAGAACAGATAGCCTTGAGGTATTTTCAAGTTGTTAATGGTTTCTGTGCTACTACTCAATGCTAGTTTAGGTATAGATCATTCACTTAAATAGTTGTCATATTCAGTACATCTGGATTCCTTGCTTTAGTTGTCTTTCTTCAAAAGGGATAGCAAAGATAAAATGAATTCATAATGACTTTGCACGGCATTAGTATAATGAATTAAAACATTACTGCCTGACAGTGAAAAGGCTTGTGTATCCTTTTAGCTGTAAGTGTGGTTTTATTGTTTTGAATAGTCTTGAAGATAAATAATTTATAGATTTTTAAAATCTGTATGCTGAACTGTCCTAAGGAACCAATACATTTTAAAGTTGTGATTTTTAGCAGTACAAATTTTAAGACTTTTATTCACTTCTGTGTCTCAGAATACATGTTTCAGAATTACTGTCCCCCTGATTTTTTGGTAGCTGAAACAGTAAGTGGTAATCCTAGAATCATATAATGGTTTGGGTTGGAAGTTGTACCTAATTGCATCCTTCTAGTATGTAAGAAGGGCCTACAAGAAAGGAGCAGAGGGATTCTGTATCAGGGAGTGTAGTGATGGGCCAAGGAGCAATGGCTTTAAACTATAAGGGGGTAGATTTAGATTAGGTATTCAGAGGAAATTCTTTACTGTCAGGGTGGTGGGGACCTGGCACAGGTTGCCCACAGAAGCTGTGGGTGCCCCATCCCTGGGAGTGTTCAAGGCCAGGCTGGATGGGGCTTTCAGTCGCCTGGTCTGCTGGGAGGTGTCCCTACCCATGGCAGGTGGTGTTGGAACTAGATGGGCTTTAAAGTCCCTTCCAACCCGAACCTTTCTGTGATTCTGTGATCTACAACATGTCTATCTGTTGATACCTAAACTCATTGAAGGTCTAAACTTTTCAGTTGCATTGAAGTCAAGGCACTCATACTGTTTCTCTGACTTTTTCTTAAGCCTTTTTTTTTTTTTTTTCTCCAAAATTACTGACCAAAAATATGAGAAAGAAGATTCCAGCTTCTTTGCCATATAGAAGATGATTAATTATTTTTCTACAGTGTTTCTACCTCTAACTTCTCTTTGTGTCACCTTGTTATTTCAGAAAGCTAAGATGACAACAGCACATTACACTGATTAAGAAGTTCTTCTGCTAGCACAGTCTGACTCACCTACGTTTTTGGCAAGACAAATACTATTATATTAAATTTGAAAGATGTTATTTGATGTCACATTTGTAGAACATCTTGCATATCTATATTATTTGAATATGTTCTTTCTTGGGATGAGTACTGCAGAATTCTGTGCATTCTTGCACAGACTTTTCTCGCATTCAGATCTTTTCAGATTCTCATTTTTTTAAACAATATTTTTAGCAGAATTATGGAAGATGAATATTCATGTCAAATGCTGAGCAAGTCAGTAACATGTAGAAGTTTTCTGTCATCTGTGGAATAGTGTATTCAGATAAACTTTTCTGAGGGAGAGAAAAAATCCTGACAAATCTGGGTATTCCTTAAATTATAATTGCACTGAAAAGAGATTGTCTCAAAAAGTTTATTTTCAAGCAGTAAGGCTGCACTCTTGGGCTAAATTTGGCAATTATTACTTGGACTACAGTGATCAGCAAACCTGTCTGTAGTGTCTAATTTATATGATCTCAGCATAGTCCTAGGAATGTTGTGGTATGCAAATCCTTCATAGTAGGTGCATCAGTAACTGTTTACTCTGAGTATTGGTTTACATAATTTCTATCACTGTTTTTAATATTATTTGAAGATTATGTGAAGACTATGCCATTTTGTATTCTGACAACTATATTTATTTATTTATTTATTTATTTATTTATTTATTTATTTATTTTACTTGTTCCCATATTTGGAATTTAGAAATTGTTCCTTAGCAGTCAAGGCTATGCTTCAGCTTGTTTTGAAGGCAGTCATCTGAAGCAGAAGTATTTACATTTTTCATGTGAATTTTCCATTGAGTAGACTTCCAAAGAAGAAAAAACAATCTTTACAAATGGTGAAAATTGTTATTTATAGCAACAATGTTTTCACTTTCCTCTTAATACCATCAGGTACCTTGGTCTTAGTAGAAAGCATAAAACACATTGATACTTCAAATGAACCAAGTAATTAATATGCCTTCACTGCATGTGGAGACAGGTATGATATGCAGAGGAGGAAAAAATGAGGATAGGAATACTAAAATGCATGTATGTAAAAAGTGTAGCTATCACTTTCCTTTCTACTCTTCTTTTTAAGGATTTATTTTTGACTTCTGTGGCAAGTTCAAAATAAACCCAATTAAATGTTCATATAATTAATGAGGTAGTCAATTAAAATGTTTATTTCATGTTACACTCTTGCCTAAAGTAGCAGTTTGAATTTCCTCAAATGTGAGAAAGTTAAAAGGCTGCTACCTCTGCAGTTTAAAAGCAGTCAAAAAGTCATGCTCTGGTGACTTCTGATTTTAAATGTCTATTGCAGCCAGAAAATCTCACCGAGGCAGCTTATACCACTTCAGCTCCAGAGCTAGAAGTTGGCTAGGTCAACAGCATATTCATATGGTTCTCCATCTTTTTTGTCCCCTTTTGTGTGCTTTGTAGCCTTGGATGTAGGTGCCCCTGCCAAGCACAAGTTATATGAGGTAGAAAAAAAATATATATTCTTCTTTCCCGATAAGCAACTGAATTCTGAAGGTAGTTTTCTCTCTGAATTTGATTCCCATCTTACTTGAGGGTGTAGCAACATACCTTATGCAATTTTGAGAAGAGGTGGTGCATGTGCAGTGATACTCGTGTCATTTGACTGCCTACCTTTGTAAATAAAACACCCTTTTTTCAAAAAGTCTCCCTGAGCCAAACTGTTGCACTGTCAGGTAGATATGTGACAGCTCTATTGCAACTAGTAATCTTCAGTTTGGACTCCCTTGAGTGACCCACTCTCCTTGCTGCTTTTTTATTACCTGTTATTGTTATAAAGTGGCAGAAGAGAACAGTGGCAGGAAGAATAGCAATCGCATTACATGACTGAATGATTAGTTATCTGTTAGCAGATTGGCCATAGGGGTATGGTGAGCCTCTTTCCAAGGCTGTTGGAAGAGTTTCACATTGAATACAGAAGTCTTCATTGAGGTTACTGTGTTTCATCTTCAGAACAGTCACCGTTACAGTAGCACAACAAGTTCTGTTATCTTTGTTCTCAATGTCTTTTTCTCTTGGCGTGTCTTCAGCACTGTCACTTAAATATTTTTTTTCAGGTTTATGTTTTATTAAGGAAGGTGAACAGTACTGATAGTCTTCTCTTTCTTCTTCCACTGCCAAAAGGATGATAAGTTTCAGATGCATCTCTGAACTATCCAGTCTTCTGTCACTCATTATCTGTTTCACTGCCTCTCTGCATTTGTCTGTCAGCAGTTTCTTATGTTAAATAAGAATCAGTCTGCTTTTCCTCTAACAACAGCCAGCACAACCTGCGTATTATCTGAATGTACAAACTGTATTGTTAGTAGACAACCTTAAGGCTCATGCAAGAATTTGAGTTAAATGTGCCAGGTTTAACTTGCTTTAAATGCTCTGTGCAAAAAATTCATAGAATGCCAAGAACTAGAATAAGACAGAGGCACTTCAGTGACAAGATTTATGAAGCTCATGAAAGTTGCATTTTATTCAGCGGCAAAGATTAAAATGAAGTTTGTCTCACTTAACTGTTTCTCCAGATGATACTTCTTCATGTGAAGTATTTATCAAGGTAGAACTAATGTTGAAGATTTGCTAGAATTAGGTGAGAAAACTTTGACAGTGAAACAACACAGCTATGTAATTGGGGGTGTTAGGAAGCTGCCAGGTGTTCAGAAGTTCTAGGCATCTGTGGGTAATTGTGCATAATGTATGGCAGGCAGGGAGTCAGTTAAGAAGATCTGTACACTTACGCTATCGTACATTTGTACTATATGTGGTACAAAAGTGTTTACACATGCTCCCTTTTAAGTAGATGCACCTCGCTGAATCTGAGCAGGTAGCTGGCTGTGCGGTCATACTTGTCAGAAGTATCCCTCAGCTAAACTGTTTTCAGTTTATGTATTCACTGTTGCAGGTTTAATTACATGTTTTTTGTTTATTTGATTTTATAACATCTAAGAGATTAGAAGAAAATCCAAATTTGCACCACTGGGATTGTTTCATAGGTTTGCAAGCTGCTTCTGTTACTGGTTTGGGCTGGCTTCAAGTCATTCTCTGAATAGAGTGTATGAGTGTCTGATGTCTGCCATGTGCTTCCTGTGCCTCTGACTACAGTATTAAGTAAGGTGCAGACCTGATACTAAGTTAATATTTGCTGTCCTATAATACAGGATGTTACATGTGCTTAGAGCACATGCAGTGAGCCAATGTGATGGAGCTCTGAGTCACTGAATTTTCTAGGGAAATCGTATTACACCAAACAAATATACCTTCATGCTGAAGACAGTTTTCCAACTATTTAGAGCAAATGTTTATGCTAAAGTCCAATAAATTCACTATCCTGACCCTTTCCATGAAATGTATTCACATCAATTTAAATAATAAAAAAATATACCTCAAAAAAACATTTTTTAGAGTTGATTTAGAGTTGATTTCAATTAAATGGTGGTGTTCCAGAATCTCTTACGTTTGAATTACTGGCATTTATAAGACAGTTAAGAATACTTCGCAATGCAATCCACATCCCCCTGTTCACCACCTCCCCCTGTCCCGCCCAGTTTATACCAGAAACAAGTTGATGAACTATCTATCCTTCATTATGTAGTGCAGTATTCTTATGAGATAAACCCCACAAAACTTCATCTGTATTCATTCCTAGCCCGCAAGAACATGTACAGAGGACAAGAAATTCTCTAGTAATTCTCTTGAGAGTCCCATGTCCTGTGTGGACCATGACACACATATACTGCAACATCACGAAGTCGTGAAAAAAGATGGTTTTACAAGAATATCTTCTGTAGCTTGCCTTGCCAGACATGTTGCCCAGTTTCTTTCCGTACTTTTCTCATAGCATTCTGTGTAGTTTTACTTGTCCTCTATGTAGTCACGGTGTTATTCCTCCTTTTGTATGTCTGTCTTAACCTTTCAATTAGATGTCTAAAGTTATTCAAGGTCTTGATGTGATACTTTGATTCCTTCTTGCTATATTTGTGGGATCCCACTTTCTTTCCTCTTCCTCCACCCTCCTTAGCTAGCATCTGGTAATCTGGATTGATTCAAGAATTAAATCCTTTCCATTTTTTTCCAGTTTCCCCCATACTAAATTTCAAGAACTAGTCTTATCCTGTATATTTTCATATATATATGTATATGAAAGACATATATATATATGTTTTCATATATGTATATACATATATCTGCCTGGATACAAATTCCATTTGTTTCTGTATTTGTGATGAGAAGAACTTAGATATAACCGGTCTAACTGCACTGTGCTGATGCACAATCTTTATCTGTCTGCAGTTGTGGTATTAGCTTAAGTTATAAGACCTGTTTTTGTGGTAAGTTGCAAAAACATTACAGATATTTTAATGCTTTTTGTTGTGGAATCTAAGAACAGTTTTTCTAGGGATGTCTAACACATTAAAACTTATAAAAATAACTTTTGGCACCCTTTATACCCTGAAATGAACAATGCTATACATTCTATCAGTCATTTTTGTTATTCACAGAGGAATATCTTCTATAATGTATCAGTCTTGTTTGTATTAGCATGATCCTGAATATTTTCAAAGAAAGTCTTCATATTGTAAAATTAGCTCTCATTTCTTAAGTGCTGCATGTAATAAATAGGTGGTTTAGATATAAAGTCACTCTTGAAAGATTTATTCTGGAATTTGTTAACTGATGACATTTTAGGATATGTACTCTTAGCCACCCATTTCTAGTCTTCTGTTGATATAAAGTCCTGCTGTTTATTAGGGCTAAATGTATTTGGAGTTTCTCAGGAAAATGATATTGATTGTCGTTAGGGCAGAATTGCAGTAGAAATGCTTAAGCCTTTATCTGCATCACATTAACTGGCTCATGATTTTCTAGAATGGCTATTAATTATATAAGAGATGCAGAATGAATATAAGGGAGGATTCAAAGACAGGCTGTCTTCAAAACTGTCCTTAAATAATTTTTTCTTGTTTTGCCAGTAAGAATTACACCTTCTATATGACAGGTCTAAACCAAGTGTTTACATTTTGCCATGATAAAGGCCTAAAGGCCACACCCGAAGTTGTTGCTGGTATTTGGAATACTGTATCTGGAAAGATTTTAGTTTGGTCTATTGCCAAGTTATATACCTTAAAGTCTTTGTTGGACACTATGATAGCTAGAAAGCAGCAAATAGAGTTCAGGTTGAATAAAATCTGATAAAAATGGATATCCTTCTTAATGTCAAATCCTACCCAAGTTTTAAATTATGCTGACAGCTGTTATAAAGTGCCACTGAGATTTATACTCTAATATGTAACTGTGTTGTAAAGGCATGCAGTTCAGGATATAATTACACGTTTTATAAAGATGTGTCAACGAGTATGTTGTGCCTTGTTAACCACATCATTTATGAAAAATTTACAATTTCATACTTGCTATGGTTATCTAGCAAACTTGGTTTGCTAGATGCATGACTGCATGCTTTAAAAAGAGAAAAATATATTCTTTCAACAGCCTTATAATGAATTTAGGGGAAAATGATATAAAATACTATTCAACTAAAATTTAGAGGACACATATTAAAGGCAGTTTGTTCTCTGCTTGGGGAAGAACTGACTGATGCCATCTTCCTACTTTCAGTCTTGAAAGTCTCAAATCATTAGGTGGCATGGCATTAGGAGAGAGGTGAAAGATTTAAAGCAGGGGCAAAGGTATCTTGTTATTGATTGGAAGCACTAATGAGAAAATATTCTTGCTTTAAGCCTTGATCTGCTAATGCTGTCCTGCTCAATGCATGTGAGGAGGGATCAGATGAGATGTGGTGTAGAATAGGCAGCAATAATAAACGGAGAAAGGGTTCGTTTAAATTCTAGACAAACCAGGTCTGTTGACAAGAAAAAAACGAGGCAGCAGTGTACTCTATGAAAAAGTAGCGAAATCTTAATTAGTTATGTACTAACAGGTTAAAATTAAGGAACTCACAAAATAGCAGATTATATGCTACTTAAGCTTGAAAGAAGATTTGATAATACTTTTGCTGCTATTGTTCTACAGAGAAAAATATGCAAAAAGTCAAAGAACTAAGAAAGGAGCAGCAGAGGACAGGACAATCCTCTCTTTCCCTTCCAGCTTTTATTTTTCAAAATAAAATGAGGGATGGATGGAGATGCAATTGTTCTCTCATCATTTCCATATCATAAGACAGTAGTAATAGTGCAATCTTTTACGTTGTATAAAACATGAGGAATTCATGTTTTGGAAGAAACACACATATTCAAAAGAATAGCTTTAAGTAAAGTAGTCCTTAAAATAAAAGATTTTGTATTTTAATCTATGGAGCATCCTGGTGTCATCAAAATTGTTGTTGACATTTGACATTGATCCTATGAAGTTCAAATGTTGGTCAAGAATTAGAGCATCACGCAGTCTATCAGTTAAGTCTAATGAATACTGTCATGACTGGCTGTTATTCACTGATCTAGATCAGGACAGAGGCTCAAAGGTATTGGTATGGCAGCTGAGTACTGGATTTGGTCTCGCCAGCATTCTCTGTAATACCAAAGCCACATCTGCATGGAACATGGTTTGCGCGAAGACTGCTTTGTGGCCTGAAAACTTAGGAGAGAGCTCTGGAGATCAAGGTGGAAAAATATGACTCTGGTTTTAAGGTCCTTGTCTTTTCTGGGAGAAAGAGTTTCTTGATTTGACATTTGACATTGAAGTATATGGCATAAATGTTGCTGAGTGTATAACTGGACATTTAAATGATAATTCCTGAGAAGGAAAGCATCTATTTTGGGTTTGGGGCAAATCCAAATTTACAGTATTGCCAGTTAGGAGAGCTTTTTGTCTACCACCTGAGCAAATTTTGCACAGAATCAGTGAGGCAACATTTAAACAGTAAACTCACAAATGCTTTTACTGGAGTCTTTTGGAACTGAGTCTCTTTTTGGAACCTGAAGAAGATTTCTTTCCAAAGCATGTATATTTAAGAAGACTGCAAGTTAAGCTTTACTTTTTTGTGTAACGATTTCAATTCATGTGGTCTTCCATTGTAAAAACTTATATTGGAGTAAAACTGTCTGGTTTTGATATTGCAGAAATTGTTTTGGTGGGAAGAATGGCATCATTTCTGTTTCAGTTCTTAAGCATATCTCATCTGCATCTGTGCATAAAAAAAAATAACAACAATAGAAAAAAAAAGATCTCTTTATAATTAATGAATGGCTATATGGAAAAGGAGACTGATGGAAGCTTAGTGAATTGCATAATTGAATCACAATAAGAAAACAAACACTATACAAACTGGGATTCAAAGTAAGATTTAAGATCATACCATGAAAGAAGAAAAACAAAGCATTTTAGCCACCTCCCTAGGTGGCCAATATAATATAATATAATGGAGACTAGATTTCTTTCTATTAAAGAATACTTATAGACATATGTATGTACAGCAACTGAAATCAAGGTTGTAGTAATGTTTGGTTATTTGA
Organism: Anas acuta; assembly: GCF_963932015.1. NCBI lineage: Eukaryota > Metazoa > Chordata > Aves > Anseriformes > Anatidae > Anas > Anas acuta. The sequence goes on along the minus strand of NC_089017.1, from coordinate 44,244,035 downwards.
CATTGTACAAAAGATCAGATTAATGTAATACTTTTTCTGATGCTGTTAAAATTGTGATTGTTGTAATGTAATACTGCATTAGAGATCTGAAATCAATAGTGTTACTTTGATTCTGTGAAGAGTAAAGTTATTTTCCTTCACTGAAGCTTTGTCCTTCCAAAGAGCAGACATTTTAAATGTTTCTCCTACTGACAGGGTGTTTGCTTTGGAGCTTGCATAGCTTAGGTTTATTACATTTGCATTACTGCAGCTCTGAGCAACAAAACTGACATTTCTGTCTGGGATTTAAGTCCCAGTTTGATAGCAGGAAGTCTATGCAAGTACTGAAAATGGAAAAACTAGCAAAGGGAATGATCTTCCCTCTGGGGGAAAAAAGTTGTTTATTGTTAAATTGCTATTAGTGTTGCTTCAGGTAACAATCATGTAAGTGTTCCATGGCCTTTTAGCAATGGCCTTTGTGATTCCTTGGTTGAAGAAGACTTCTGTACTGGAGAGATACTCCATGTCAGGTGAAGGGACAGTTTCCCTGGAGGAGTCTCTGCATCATCCAGGTTCTTCACAAAGTGTTGAGCTAGCACTACTACTACTACAGTGGCTAACGCCTACCTCAGCGAGCCACAGAGAGCATAGACACACTGGCATTCACAAGCCATAGACTACTCTTGAGTTTTCCTTCCACTTGCATTTTGGCAGTTGGTGACTTCTGAATTCACATATATTTGTAAAGTGGTAAGAAAGATTCACCCTCTGTGAAGTGGAATATAAATGGTGTTGGAAAAACTTTTTTTTTTTTTTTTTTCTGCAAATGCAATTCCACAGTTGGAAAGAAAAATGTTTTCATCAAATGTGTGTCTATTTTAAGCAAGTCTGAATTTGGTCAATTTGAAGTGCATGTGGGAAACAGAGTAGCATACTAGGTTCACTTGCAGTTGGAGTTGCAGTGATTGTTGGCTGACTAGACCCTCATTTTTCCTGCAACACCAATAAACCTATGTTTCAATACCATTTAGTGGGGAATGTTTTCATATGTTAACTTATGTGATAGTCACATGACCTAAAGCAAAGTTTATAACCTATAGCTCATGATTTCTGTACAGAATGGTGTTATTGGGGCATTTACGTTTTGAACAAATATAGAAAAATTAAAGTGCAGGAACTGATTGACATGGTGAGTAAGATTACCATAATAGAGAAACATAAGCAAATCTTTCCTGCCACATTATTCAAAAGCAGAGCACAGCATACTCTAAAGAGTTGAAGAGTATCTAAATATCTTGAGCATGTCAGAACTGCTTATATGCTTTTTCAATCAAGCAGCTAGGCCACAGATACATGCCTTCTGTAGCATCAAAAATGGTGTCTTTTTTTGTTTTTTGGGTGAGCTCACATCTGTTTCAGTAAGGTAGTAGAGCTAATAGGAGAAACACCTTCCTCTGCTCCAAAATCTGAAATTTGTAATATTTTAGTTCTTATGTTCCCAAATGACTTTGCACTTGGAAATTAATTTCAGCTTTGTGTAAAGATAATTCATGTGCCAAAATAAAACTTTCAATCAAACCAGGTATGCCTGAAAGTTATTATTCTTGATTTGTCACTTGTAAAACAAGCCAGAGCTTCCACTGATCCCAAAGTCATTTGGCAGGCACAGCTCTTGTGAAAAATGTTATGGTAATTTTACTGGAATGAGCAAATTACATTTTTGTTCTGTTTTAAATGTGCTGCTGCCACTAGACAGGCCAAGGCTGGGAAGATTCTCAGCTGCCTTATCATTGTGAATAGGCACTTTTAGGACTAAAATAGGAAAAAAAAATGCTGTTGCTAAGAAATAGGATGTAACATATTAAAATAGAATAGTTAAATAGGTGCCTGTGCCCCTTGATAGGCTTAGTGAAAGTGCATACTAGGTGTAAAAAAAAAAAAAAAGAAGAAAAATTATAGAATAAAAAATCTTATTGAAGCTTTTTTTTTCTTACTGAAAATTGAAGAAAAAAAGATTGCCACTGACCTTGGTAAGTTCTACTAAATTTTGAGTTAAATATGTAGATAAAACAATAAAACATAATTAGAATGTAAATTTTTTTAACCTCTTTCATATTTTCAATAGAGGTCACTCAGTGAAATTGAGAAGTGTTAAATTTAAAATAGAAAAGGACTTCTTGGTGCAGTGTGTGTGTCAGCTTGGAAACCTATAGCTGTGAGAGATCAAGGTCAAGAACCTAGGAAAAAAAAAGATGTTTCATGGGTTATTAACATTTACATTACATTAAGGATAATTTAAAAACTAAAACCTTATATGTCATAGCATAAATCAGCTTTGATTGCCTAAAACTAAGGAAGACATTTACTTTCTCTGCATGCATTTCATATATGTTTCTGGACTTCTGGACCTTTTGCTTAAGTGACTGATATGTCCAATTGAAAGACAGGATGCTAACTTACATGAATCATATATCTGTTTATCAAAGTTTTCATGAGCCCAACTTCCTTGTTCTAATTTGGAAAAAAACATGACATAATAGTTGGACTATTTGAAGAATTATGCAGTATCACAGTCACATGGCTATGACAGTTTGAAATAGAAATTACGAGAATTGTCAAGCTCTGTGTTTTGTTTTGTTTTTAATGGAGCTAGCATTAGTTAAATTGGAATTATAATAGACCTTTAAAAGTATATTGCTTTGGTGATTTTTTTTTAATTTGAAATTTTAATATAGCTAAGTGTAAGTAGATTTAAATTTACCTTTATGTGAGAGACAGAGAGTTGGAGAGTGAGAGAACAGAGTTATTTCTCCCATGTTACACATCTCAGATGTTGAATGCTATTTCTGTTCAAAACACACAGGACAATTCTGCCCAATCATATGCAATACTGCACAACTACAATATGCAACATGTGAATATTGCACAACTACAACTTCCTCAGAAGGGGGAGTGGAGAGGCAGGTGATCTGTTCTCCATAATCACCAGTGATAGGACCCGTGGGAATGGTGTTAAGCTGAGGCTGGGGAAGTTTAGGCTGGACATCAGGAAGAGGTTCTTCACTGAGAGGGTGGTTGCACATTGGAACAGGCTCCTCAGGGATGTAGTCATTGCACCAAGCCTGTCTGAATTTAAGAAGCGACTGGACTGTGCACTTAGTCATATGGTATAAACTTTCAGATAGACATGTGCAGTGCCAAGAGTTGGACTTGATGATCCTTATGAGTCCCTTCCAACTCAGGATATTCCATGATTCTATGATAATATGTGTGCATGTGACACACATTTGTTTTCGAAATTCTGTATATGTATACATGTATTTTATACTTCAGTTGCACTGTTCCTTCCATGTGTTCTGCTGAGCAGAGTGTAATGTCTTCAAGATTTGCTTTCCAAAAAGCTTAACAGCAGTAACAGACCAATATTATTCTCTAAATAAGTGGGGTTATGCTAATTTTCCAAATCCAGGATCTTATATTCTTTCATTGCATATAGGGTGGTGAACATTCAAACAGTGACTGTTGGTAAACATACACATACACTTTATAGCATTTGTGTTGTAATTGACCAGAGAGTTGTACAATGTAATTTTGTAATTGACCAAAGTAGCTAGTTATTTTTCCCAGAAGGACAGTCACAGAGAATTTATTTATTTATTTTTTATTAAGTCTGTTTAAGGCTCACAAGGAACTATAAGTACATAAACCTGTGTGGTATTGTTATGCTCCAGTGGTTTAATCCAGCTCTCACTTCGTGGTGAATTTAAACATGCCAGCAAAGTTTTAGAAGACGGCATGTATGGGCTTCAACAGAAACAAGTAAGGGTTTTGTTTGATCTTTCAGTTAGAAAATCAACTTCGGAACAAAACAAATTTGGTAGGAAAAGGCCAGGCAACAGAAACAGACAATTATTTATAATACAGCTGCATGTGAAATAACTGCCTGCCTCAATATAAAAGATAGCACTGTGTATAGTACTTGCACGTAATATTTACAAGGCCTGGAGCTGCACTTTCCGCCTTGTTGTTGCTTGTGCTAAGCTTGCCTCTGGAGGTGCTTGTACCTGGGCTTTCTGGGCCTGAGCGAATTCCAGCCCTCACGCCTTGCTTATTTGCAGGAGATGCACTGACACAGAGTTGGCTTCTGATCAGCTGCCTTAGCACAGATATGCAAAGCTGCATTAGAACTGTACATGCATGGTCTCAAATTTGTTCCCTGCTTGCATTTCACATCCTTAGTTAGGTGCACAAAACCAAGTTTTTATGAGAGTATTTCAAACAGGAGAAGCACAGCTATTCTTTGAAGTCCTGAAAAGCTGTTCCCTCAAGGGAGAACACGTTTGCATTTCTTTTGCATTTTATTAAGTATAACCATAGTGAAAGCACATTTGGACAGCATCTCTGCCTCTGCTTCCTTGTTCTCTGCCCAGTGACTGCAGAGACCAGACCTACATACTTTTTTCAGAAACAAAGAAGGAGGTGAGGAGAAGCAATCATTCCAATATTAACAAAACCAAGTATCCATCCTTGGGAGGGATAAGCTCCAGCAAATCCTTTATATGTTCACAAGGCCAAACAACTGTCTGTGAGAGACATATACTCCTGAAGTCCCTTGTTGACTGCCACAACTCTGAGAATATGTGGCAATATGGAGAGATGGCTTCTGGTGGGGCCTGTAGGAGTGAAACAACCAGTGTTATATTGGCCCAGAAAGAGGGGTTTGGAAACAATCACAGACCGCTAGCTTTTAGTTGAAAGGTATGTTGTTTTGGTTAAACTTCTCAGCCAGACTTCTCAAATCTGGAATATTATTAATTTTACCAGCACAATGTGATACTACTGATTGTCACATCAATTTACTGGTGTACAGAACAGAGGTTCTTCATGGGATGAAACTTGCCCTTAGAAACAACTGCAAAAAAGCAGTTAGCAGGTTTGCTGCTTGTACAGGTTGCAGACCATCTATTTCAGGGCATTGGTGCTTTGGTCAGAGGCACTGTAACTTCACACTCAGAGCAGTTAAATGCTTTCAGTATTAGACTACTAGATAAACCTAAGACAAATGTTCTATTTGCAAGCATTGGCTTGGGACAAAAAGGTTATCCTGTGTAGCTACAAAGAGATGCCTGTTCTGTGGCATGTTCATATCATGGTGACTTACCTTTTGGTACTGACTGCAGAGGGAAGTTAATCCTGTAATATACCCTGTACCGTTCTGCAGAGGGTTTCTTGATACCTTAACTGAAGTAACATGTCACAATTGTTATCTGTGTTTGTTGTCCATTGCATGTTGCTAGTTGGGTATTTATCAAGAAGATCAAGATAAGACAAAAATGTCTAAGAAAAAAATGAAAGAAGGAATGGGTATGCTTTTATTGTTTTTATTGTGGGGTTGTAAGGGCTTGTCACCTGTGGCAGAATTAAAATTGGTAACAAGTAGCAAACTTGCAGAACTGATGACAAGAGAAAGTTCCTTGGAAAGGAGAGGACTTCCGTGTATGTATACTGATGTATACTACATACATATATACTTTTATTATGTATGTTATATATTAATGTATTATGCATTGTTACATGTATATGCATTACCATATATACATATAATACTAATCCATTAGAATGTATACTAATCTTGATTAACATGGATTTATTCCAATATGCCATAGAGTGCTCTGCCTTAAATAGTGAAAAAAATAACAGTAAGTTATTATTAGTATACCACAACTGAGTACAGAGGAAAGAATTCACATCTTTCAAGAAGGAGTAGCAATATCAGATGCTGAAGAATCTGGGTAGTCCAACTGAAATGTCAGAAAAAGATCTTATTTTATGCAAATGAATGAAAATATCTTAGTAAGATTTAAAAAAATGCCTGTACAATTATGAAGAACTGTTACAGATTAAGATTATTTTAGGTAGTCACTTATATGTACAATTTTGTACAATTTTGTGAAGTTATCTTTGATCTCCAGTCTACCCTACTGATTAGATGTACAAAGAGAAATAGTAATACTTATATATGAAAATAAAAAAACTTTTTAAAAACCTTTGAAACTAGGAAGTTTGCAAGGGTTTGTGACGCTGGAGTTCTGTTCTGATAAACTGGAAGTGATAATTAGACCCCAAAATAACTATTGGAAAAGTGAGTAACTGCTTGTTCTTTCAAGTAGTGCCTACCTTGACTCAGATGGCTTGTTACTGTCTTGAATTTTGCTTTTAGAAGAGGAATTTTGAACTTAAATTTTACTATGACTTCTATGAAGCAACTGCAGTTTCCAGTACTTGATCTTAATGCAGAAGAAAGAGAGAGAACAGTTAACTCAGGATTTATAAAACCTCAGGATTATTAAAATAGAGATGGAAGCAGGTACATTATTGAACTTTTAGATTGATTTTAGCGCAGTTAGGTTTCGAGCTTACATTTTACTCTTAAAAGCTTGGGGGCTTTTCCTCACAAATGCCAATCAACCACAACCACTTTGCTTTTAACTGGAATTATCTGTGCTCAATGGTCTGTAAATCAATTGTAAATCCATTGTAATCTGGGAAGTAGAATTATCTAATCCCCTACATTATATGGGTATGTTCAGGAAAGGCATCAATTAAAGATCTTTAAACCTTCATGAATCACTGAACAAATCACAGTATTAATTGTGTGAATCATCCATATGGCACTCATCTTTTAAGTGCAGATATACTGTGACAGTTGGAGTTTTATACTAGAAAAGTCAGCTTTATAAATTAGGGCTTTGTTACTGGTCTTTTGGGTACTAAATCAAATATTGGTTTTCTGTGGGCTTTTATGAACTTGTGCAGTAGTTTCCAGACAATGCGCAATTTAAAACACAAAGTTAGTAGTAAGTTTGCATGAAAAATTGTAAATCATTGTACTTTAATCTAAAAGTTTCAGTTAACACATGTTCCATTGTGTTCAAAGTGTTTGCCTGAACACAGTAAATTTACTGGTCAGTTTACTGGACAATGTACAGGGGATATAACAATCAGAACCCAACATGAATTTCCAACTGCACTATTTAATATCATGATGGGGAGTAATAAGAGGTCAGTATTTTAAAATGTTTTGTTCTGATTCAAGAAAATGTATGAGTTAAGGAGCAAATACACAGTCAATTGTAGGATTCTTGTTATCTTTTTAAGCCATAATTTTACTTCAAATGTTAACTCCAGAAAGTTTATATTCATTTATTTGTTTCTTAGTTGTGAATTTGATGTTTGTCTTGTGTATTGTGTATATACAGTATAAAATCTAGTATATTCTTCTTTATTGCAACATAGATTTTTGTAGAAATAAACAGAATCTCTACACATTGTAGAGATTTTATTCTGGTGATTTCTGCCTAGGACTTACAAAATAAAAGTGTTTTTTTTTTTTTTCTTTTTTTTTTTTTCCAAATCCTTGGCCTTGTGTAGTTATTCAAGGCTTGTTTCAACAACAGATATTTCACAGCTGTTGATTTCTTTCTCAAAGAGCTTGACAATAAACATTGACTGTGATTTTCAGCAAATAAAACTCAGGTCCAGATTTTATGTTGAAAGAAGTTAGATGCTCAAGACTGAGAAGCATGTTGTTACTTACCCTTCTCTGTCTGTGGAACAACATAAGCACCCGGTGTCTGGAGTCTTATTATTATTCATGTCCAGAGGCACTTATTTTGCCAGACATTAGCTTATGTCTGTTTTGTATCTGAGACTGAGAAATTGGAGTTAACAATGTGTTTTAACACTGTGAATTTTATGTAAGTTTTAATGCCAAGCACAGATAGAGTTTATGTCTCTGTCTACTCAAGTAGGTGTCCCCAGTGCAGCCGTGGAACTATGATCCCTTTCTATTCTTATCAGGTGAGTTTTTTCATTATTTATTTATTTATTTTCTTAATGACACTTGATTTGATACTCAAAGTCCTGGGAAACAGTAAGATCAGGCATATCCCTTTCTGAGCTTTCATTAGGCTGATTTAATCAGCATATTAATGCAGGAAGAGGGCAGAGATGTTAGATGTTGCTGCTTGATTTTTTTTTTTTTAAGCTGTTTGCTTTTTTGATGATTTGTTTAGGGAGTTAAACAGTGTAGTTTTGGAAAACTTGTGCCTTGAGTTGGCAGAAGCCTACTTTGAACAGGAATGTCTGTACTCGTCAAGTCCTCATATTCTTTTTTGTGTTTTTGATTCTAAAACTTTGTTTGCAGAAGCCTGGTGACTAAAGCATAGTGTTAAAGTCTTTCCCCTGAGACCATATCCCTGGCCCTCCTAATGTACATAATTAGTTGGCACAGACTTCTTTGTAGCTATGTTTTTTGAGGGTAAGTGATCACCAATATTAGAAGTGTTAGCTTCTGGCCTAGGAATGAAAATATTAAAGCCCCAAAAGCAGAGGAAAAGGGAGTTAGGAAACTCAGTCTAGGAGCCTTCTACTAGGTATGAGCTAGAAGGCTCTTGGGTAGTTTTTCTAAAAGGATATGGTACAAAAGGAGCTATTCTAAACTACTGTACCAGTAGCTGACTGTATTGGCTTGGACTGGCGTACGCTTCATTGGGTTAAAAACTGGCTGGGTAGCTGGGCCCAAAGAGTTGCAGTGAATGGAGTCAAATCCAGATGGAGGCCGGTCACTAGTGGGGTCCCCCAGGGCTCAGTACTGGGGCCAGTTCTCATTAATATCTTTGTTAATGATCTGGATGAGGGAATCAAGTGCACCCCCAGTAAGTTTGCAGATGACACCAAGTTAGGCGCGTGTGTCAATCTGCTTGCAGGTAGGAAGGCTCTGCAGGAGGATCTGGATAGGCTGCACCGATGGGCTGAGGTCAACTGTATGAAGTTCAACAAGGCCAAATGCCGGGTCCTGCACCTGGGGCGCAATAGCCCCAAGCAGAGCTACAGGCTGGGAGAGGAGTGGTTGGAAAGCTGCCTGGCAGAGAAGGACCTGGGAGTGATGGTGGACAGTCGGCTGAATATGAGCCAGCAGTGTGCTCAGGTGGCCAAGAAGGCCAACAGCATCCTGGCTCGCATAAGAAGCAGTGTGGCCAGCAGGGCTAGGGAGGTGATCGTCCCCCTGTACTCGGCTCTGGTGAGGCCGCACCTCGAGTACTGTGTTCAGTTTTGGGCCCCTCGCTACAAGAAGGACATGGAGGTGCTTGAGCGGGTCCAGAGAAGGGTGACGAAGCTGGTGAGGGGCCTGGAGAACAAGTCCTACGAGGAGCGGCTGAGGGAGCTGGGCTTGTTCAGCCTGGAGAAGAGGAGGCTCAGGGGCGACCTTATCAAACTCTACAGGTACCTTAAAAGAGACTGTAGCGAGGTGAGGATTGGTCTATTCTCCCACGTGCCTGGTGACAGGATTAGGCGAAATGGGCTACAGTTGCAGCAGGGGAAGTTTAGGTTGGATATTAAGAAGAACGTCTTTACTGAAAGGGTTGTTAGGCATTGGAATGGGCTGGCCAGGGAAGTGGTTCAGTCACCATCCCTGGAGGTTTTTAAAAGATGTTTACGACTTAGAGCTTCGTGATATGGTTTAGTGGAGGACTAGTTAGTGTTATGTCAGAGGTTGGACTCGGTGATATTGGAGGTTTCTTTCAACCTAGATGATTCTGTGATTCTGTGAAGTTCTTCAAGATATGCCTTTAAACCTGGCCCTTTTGTCTTGTTATCTGAAGCAATTTTTAAATTTTAAACTTTCCTGAGGATTGTGAAACACACTTTCATGGTTTTCTCTATTAACAGCTGCTACTCCTATTGGTGCTTCCAGTTAGTCTTGAGTTTTCTTGGGAAAATATACCTTTCTCTTTTAGACTTCTTTCATGATGTACTTTATGATGATATTAATACTTCCATATGTCAACCATATACACTTTTTTAGATACATAGGTTCTAAAACAATGACTTTTTAAGTGGCAGTCTTACAGCTATGTCTTGTGACTACTGATTCCTTGCATGATGTTAAATATGCTATGCATATCTCAAAACTGCAGGAAAAACAAACAAACAAACAAACAAAAAAAAACAGAAAAAAAAAAAAGAAAGGAATATGGTATGTTAAATTTGGTTCATTATGTTTCAAGATAATTGCTAATTAACAGTGAGTGAAATGTGTCAAATTCTAGTTGTTCTTAAATTGTAAGTGTAGAAAAACTAAAAAGAGTGAAAGAAGGATCAAAGGAAGAAAGTTTATTCTATGCTGAGGCTACTTCCTGGATGGAGTTTTTTGTTCTTGCCCTAAAATCTTAAGAACATTTTCATAAAATGAAAAAAAAAATAGATTCATTGATTTTTTAACTGCTCTGTTACTTTTTTTTTTTTTCATTTGAAGCTTTGTACTTGCACAGAATGAATTTCTTGTGACATACACCTTGTGCTTTCACTCACTAGATGATGTAGGCTGTCCTTGAATAGTACAAGGGTGCTTCCAGAAACACACAAACAAGTAAATAATAACCGTGAGGTCTGGCCGGAAAACACAGCTCCAAAACAGAGCAGCATTTTCCGAAATTCCATGATTTTCCACAATGGTTTGAAGAAATGACAGAAGTAATTAATGTAGTGCAAAATATTTTTTATATTGAAAACTGGAGACATTTTGAACTAGAGTAGACGTACTGAATGGGAAGAAGAAAACAGTTTATCTTTTACTAAGTAGTACTTGCCTTGATCTTAAAACAGAAATGTTTCCATTGTTACTTTCTGATAATAGTAGTGCAACACAGTGAGTAACTACTAGTAATTTCCTTGAATGAGATTTGTTTTGTTGTCGTTAATTTCATGAAAATAGGTTCTGAAATGTGGATTTTTCTATCACCTTTAGTTTTGGTTGGTACTAGAGAATGGGTTATTAGATCATACCGATTACAAGTCCAGCTGAAGCAAATCAGGTTAGTAGTATACAACAGATGAAAAATGAAATTTTCAAGAATCTTTCGAGCTCAGGAAAGCTGAAATTCAAATCTTAAGTAGTGTTCCGGATACATTAGCTTAGCAATATTTTTTTTTTAGTGAGAGTTATTAAACTAAATTTTTGTTTTAATTAAAAATACATTTATGGGAGGTTTAGGAGCACTTGAGTTTTTTTGTAGGAGTAAGATTTTTTATTTTAACTAGTGTAATATAATTTTTCTGCTTGGGTTATGGTAAAGGATAGATGTTGACATAAAGGGACTGCAAAAGACAAAGGGACTCCTTTGTCTTTTTGCTTAGTGTATAATGTGATTTTAATTCAATGTGTTGTTACATCTCATACAAATTAGTACAAATTAGTAATAATCCTCATTTTTTCAGATAACTAGTGGTGACCTTTAAAAATATATGTAGCAGAACTTACTGAATAGCTGCTGCATCCTTTATTTAGTGCTTTTATCTGTATACGAATCACTGTATTATGAATATCGAGAAATATGGGAAAAAATGAAAGAAGATATATGTGCTTTTTTTTGCCTTCCAGTTCAAGCATTAAAGCAGAAAAAATATATAATGACATCACAAATACAGCAATACAATTGCAATATATGCAATATCATTGCACATAACAATTATATGATGCTATTAGAAATATAGCATAAAATAGAATATTAGAAAATATGGAATAAAATATGAGAAATATAGAATCAAAATTTAGATGTGAATTGATTTGTGAAATAAGTTTTATGATTTTAGCTTTCATGCTGGCTTTCAGCATTCATAGAAATATGAGTTAACTGTCCCAGATGAAAGAACAGAGAATAAATATAAAATCTCTGAGTATTTGTATGACAGCAAGACCCCATAGAAAAGACTGTTACTAAATCTGTCTAGCTTTCATCAGAATTTGTCAAGCTGTTTCCCTTTTCTGTCCCTGAAGTAAGTGTTTTCTAATTTCTGCTTTGGTAAGTAAAAGGTTAGGTTTAGTGTAATAGTGATTATCACAGGAATTGCTGCTTGGTCTGTTTCAAAATTTTATTTTTCCTGGAGTGTTATTTTGCAATTGTAATCTTACCTGCTGCCATTGTTGTATTAGCAGTTATACTAGAGCTATGACTATGGCATTTCTCTGAGCAGTATGTCAGTGTCACCTATCCTGATTGTCCTTGCTTTTACTCTTATAAGTGCTTAAGTAGAAATAGAATTTTAATTATTATTAGGCATTTCCCTGCTTGAAATAACTTCCCTTTTATTGTTATTATGTTTATCAAAGTTGTTTTTGCTCTGTTTTAACAAGCATTAGTAGAGTTAGCAGCAAATTTTATCACTAAAAGTTAAGTGAATGATTATAGAATTTATTTTAAATGGGAAAAATGATCAACTATTCCACAATATTTCTGAAGTAAAAAATATGTTAGTAACAGTTTCCATTATTTGATGCAAATGTTTTATATTACTTTTATTTTTGCAGTGATGATTTTGTTGTTGTATATACTAGATATAAGCCAGTTTAGCATTTATACATTTGGAGAGGAAAAAAGTAAAACTGAAAGGATTGAAGACTAACCAGAATTAATTCTATTACATTTATTTATTTATTTATTTATTTATTTATTATTTAGAGGTGCCATTTATAACAGCATCTGGCATGTATGTTTTCTTCTCTGTTTATATACTTACTTCCTTTTTAAATGTTGTGTCATGCTAATTTTTTTTTTCCCTTGATGTCTGTATCCTTTGGGATTGGAATGGATTGGATTGGATTGAGATGCAATGGGGAGTATTTTTTCTTTATTTTGCACTATTCTTTGTTATTTGGAAGAAAAAATTGAGTGACTGCAATGACTTTGCTGCAAAAGATCCCCTGCAGTGGCAGCTTGCTATCCATCAGAAGTCTGTGTGTTCAGAAGGTAATTAGAAAGTTAATGTTCTGCAAGGTCCCTAGACAGTGCTTGCAATCAGATAGTGAAGAACCTGGATTCCTGCATTACTCTTGACTTTGCTGTCTGGGAGACAACCTGAGAAAAAAAAGTTGTTACCTACGCCTCCTAGATCTTGGATCTTGTTCTCCATATTCTTTTCAGCCTACTGACTCTCAATATCTTCCTCTCTAACATCGTCTTTCTTCAGGGAATCAGGTTGGAAGGAGGTCCATGTCTTTCTCTGACCTGCTTTATCTCAGCCGTAGATACAGTATTCTTTAAACAGGAAACTTCAGCCCTTTTCTGGCCTGTGTACAGCTGTGGTGGGTAGCTTGTGACGTAACACTGGTCACCTGTGCTCAGGTCAATACAATATTAATTTTAATCAGTAAAACAGAGTAGGGTAGGAACTTAAAATGTTGAGTTCATTTCTTCTGTTCTCACATCAGAAATTACTCTGAATTACTCATGAGCCTTTAAATTTTAATTTTGTTGTGCATACAATGGGTACAAGTGGATATTGTAAACATGGTAAACATTTATGTATTTATTTTTATCAAGTAGCTACTGCTGTTTCTTGAAAGGAACTAGATCTTTCCAATACCAGTTGGTTGCTGGGTGTTGATTTTCAGTTGTTTCATGGATTAAATGATTTTGTAGGCGAGTAGTCTTTTGTTAAAGACTAATAAGGGATATTTTTTCTCCCTTTTTATGTTTCTCTGTTTTGGCTGGTTTTCTGTTTTGTCCCAGTTGTCAACCCAGCACTTGGAGTGCCTTTTTTTTGATTCTAAGAAGTGGTCAGACCTCATTTGGGAGTAGGAGTGTGAGAGGATGGTATTCAAAAAGTCTTTGCATTTACTGTATTAGATATGTACATATCAGTTTTCTTTTCAGAAGTCATAAATGCTTGTGAGCTGCTCTTATTCTTGGATGTAAGCATCTACTTCTGCTGTAAGAATGGTATTTTACTTTCCTCTTTAATGGTCTTTCACACATCCCCCTGTAATTGTTATGTTAATAGCATTTTCAACCCTTGTATTTTCAGGGTCATCCCACTTCAAATTCTATCACTGTAATATGTCGGTATTGACTTCCCATATTAATGAAGATATAGATTTTGAACATTTTGATTGGTAGTGGTACAGTAACTACGGCTTGTAACTGAATGCTCCATAGTTGGGTTAAATAATGTGATTATTTCAGCCAGATAGAAAATTAAAATTTCTTAATTTTTAAATACTATTTCTTGAATATTAGTGACTTAAGTCTTGTTTAGATGAAGTATGAAGAAGATTTAACAGAAAAATAATATAAAAACATTGTTAAATATAATTAAGTAATCCTGTTATTTAATCTTACTGCAAGTTAAAATGAGGTAGAGTTCTCTTCTGACACAGTTGTACAGTTGCTGTTCTTTGAGAATCTGATTATTCAGGTCAGTGCAAAACTATATTAATGGCAGTGCAATAAAGATTAATAAAGACTATATGTACTACAAAATGATAGTAATGACATTCCAGTTCCCTTCAAATCAGTTGGTATATAGGTTTTCCATTACCGCAGACTTCAGGATAATGAAAAAACATGAATCTATGCAAAGCAGATTAGAGAATGTAAGTGCAGAAGACATGGCATCAAGAAATTTGCATGTAGTAATGTAGTTTGCATCACATGGATTACGGTATATGAATCCTGTTGCCATATTCCAGTATTTCCAGATTCCTAAGTAATTGTCAGTTTTTACTAGTTTTTGGAATACTTGCTCATTTATCTGTTCAATACCAATAGGTTTCTTCTGTCTAGAAGAAAACTATTGGAGGGTAGCATACAGCATACTGTAACTGTGGAGCTCTAAGCCATGGAAATCATGGAAATCCTTTTTTTTTTTTTTCTTTTTTTTTTTTTTATGGTGATATGGCAATATAGAAACAGAAGTATGGAAAAATAGAATAAGAAATTGAGCCGTTTTATAAAATAGGATACATAGTTTTATTCTTTATTGCAATGATGCTTAGTGCTTAACTTCTATCACCTTCTTTCACAGCCAATTTGAGGACAGAGAGGAGAAGGAATTGATATTCCTTTTTTTTATTTTATTTTTTATTTTTTCCCATATAGCAGTAGGATGGATAGGTATAGTAAACTGAAGTTTACGGGAGCTTATGTCTGCAGAGGTACTGGACCATCCATAAGGAAAAGCATGAGCTTCACTGGGTTTAGCAATTGCTCTTATGGATGAGACACTGACAAAGAGTCCACCAAATCTTTGTTGCCAGGCATGCTGTTGCAGTTGCACAGCTATGCAGTATTTTTTTTTTATGAGAAATATGTAGTGGTGATTTGTCTCCAAAACTATGATAGACCCGGGGCAAGATTAGATAATATTAGCTTCTCAGGAGTGGTGAGACCACTTCTGTGAGGTTTTAGTCTTGGTAACCACATTTGTGAGGTGTCATTTTGTTGTGCAGAATACAAGTATAATGTTTGGACAGGTTTTGAAATTCAGCCATCATCACACAAGTTCTTTAAATGTCCTCAGGGACGGTGCTGCTTTAGCACTCCTAGTAGCCTTTAGGCCTTCCTGTGTTTGTTCTCAGACTTAGCATGCTAGAAAGGGGTATAACACCTTGCAAGCATTTCCAGTTCTATCATAACGGGCAAAAGTCCGGCATCCTTTCAAAATACTTTGCATGTTTCTTTTTCCTTGAGCAATTTAATATTTTTTTTTCCACAGTGAACTCATCTGTCACTTTCTAAAGCTGCAGTTCAATGTAATGTTTTTTGGAAACAGAGCACTTCAAAGAAGCTTTAGTGTTAAGAACTGACAGTCTGATCTATTTTTGTTTTACCTAAAAATGCATATTATGGATTGGAGCTTCTGCATCTGAAACTGACTCTCTCCATCAGTACTGTAATTGCTTCCAGAAGGTGAAATTTAATCCTGCAGTCTATGAGTGTCTTCTTTAGTGCCTTCTTACTAACTGCCTGGAATTTAGTCTTTTTAAATACATACCATCAGCACAGCCCAACAGTATTGTCTGAATGAATTCTGTAATGGTTACCTCTCAGAACCTTATTCGTTATTGTGTAAACAATATACCATTAAACATGAATGACTGCAAGTTTCAATCTTTATGATTGTTGCTGAACATTAAATATTTTTTTCTGTAATATATTTCTCTACCTACTGTCTAAGTTACCTATACTTCAAATGTATTGCACATGAAATGGAAAAACACTTGGTAATATTACTTTGCCCTCTTCTGAGTCAAAATCCTAAAACACAAGAAATAAGGAGTGTCTTTTTCAGAATCAATTTGATTTTTATTATTTTTTTATTGCTGTTAATATTTTTATTGCTGTTAACTTAATATTTTATATATTCAATGTACTTGATCCAAACACCCATGTTTTTATCTGTTTCCCATGACACCACTCAATCTGTTCAAATGTATATTCAGAATGGAAATAATGTGCATTTTTATGTAACTGTTGTTAGGCTCTGTTCTCTCACACCTCATCTACATATTACTGTCAACAATAGAATTTCTACTACACCGGAGGGAATCTACTGGAGCCCACCTGCCTTAATTAGCACACAGTCACATACATTCTCTTGCAAGAAGTTATCCCATGCTTCCAGGAATCAGTTATGAGCACTGTAAACAACATGAAGTACACAAAGATGCTCTTGAGATGAGATGAACTCTAGGTGTGGAGCAGGAGGAAAAAAAGGAGATTTACAACTTTGAAGGTGTATGTAAAAAGAGAGAAGTGGGTGGGGAAAGAGGTGGCAAATAAGTGTCAGGTAATTGGAGGACCAGGAAAGGTTTCCAGTTGAAGATATTTATTTGTTGTAAGTTGTTATGGGATTTTGAGGTTTAATATACATCAGATTAAGAAAGGTAGTTTCTTGGTTTATACTTTTCTCATCTTAAATTCATTATGTGAAAGTCATATGTGTATACTTCTACATGGTAGGGAAAGTGTGAAGTATATGATTTTGCTTCTTATGGGAAAAGAATTATTTACAGAATTAAATTTAATAATTGTGTCCTTCTGGAAATCCAAATTAGCCTGCAACATGTTGATTTATTAATATTTGAGAGCAGAGATAGTGAGATAGTGAGTGATTTGAAAGCAGAGATATTCTCTCCCTCAGAGGCAGAATTAATCTTTAGATATTTTCTAATATAATGAATCTAGGGAGTTTTGCTCTTTTTGCTGTATTACTTTCATGCAAATAATTTTGTTCAAATTACTTTTAAATTGTCTAGATGTCCTTGTTTTAGTTTTGTAAACAGGAAGAAGATCCCTGCCTAGAAGGTATGGATTGGGAGCAGAATGAAGCCCCTATAATCCAACAGAAAATGGTTAGCAACCAGCTATAACACTTAGACGGACAAAGATCTATGGGGCCAAATGGAATCCATCCAATGGTACTGGCTATCTGGGCAGATCCCAGTTGACTAGAGGCTAGCAAACATGATGCACATCTACAGGAAGATAGACCCTGGGAACTACAGGCCTGGCAGTCTGACTTTGGTGCTGGGGAAGGTTATGGAGCAGATAATCTTGAATGCCAGTACTCCAGCACATACAGGGCAACAAGGTGATCAGGCTCAGTCAGCATGGATTTATGAAAAGCAGGCTGTGCTTGATCTCCTTTCATGACAACGTGACCTGTTTGTGGATGAGGGAAAGGCTGTGGATTTTGTTTACCTAGACCTTAACAAATTTTTTCCACAGCATTCTCCTGGAGGATCTGTCTGTTCATGTCTTGGATGGGCATATGCTTCACTGGGTAAAAAACTGGCTGGGTAGCCCGGCCCAAAGACTTGTGGTGAACGGAGTTAAATCCAATTGGAAGTCAGCCACAAGTGGTGTTCACTGGGGTTCAGTGCATCCTCAGTAACTCTCCAGATGACACCAAGTTTGGTGGGAGCAATGATCTGCCAGAGGATAGGAAAGCTCCGCAGAGGGATCTAAAGTGGCTAAATGCTGGGTCTTGCACTTTGGTCACAACAACCCTATGCAATGCTACAGGCTTGGGGCAGAATGGCTGGAAAGCTGTGCATGTAGAGAAAAAGGATCTCAGGGTGTTGGTCAGTGCTTGATTGAACATGAGCCGACAGTGTGCCCAGGTGGCCAAGGCGGCCAACAGCATCCTGGCTTGTATCAGGAATAGTGTATCCAGCAGGACCAGGGAGGCAATTGTCCCCTTGTATTCTGCTCTGGTGAGGCCACACCTCAAGTACTGTGTTCAGTTTTGGGCACCTCGCTACAAGACATTAAGGCCCTGGAGTATGTCCAGAGAAGGGTTACGAAGCTGGTGAAGAACCTGGAACACAAGTCCCATGAGTAGTGGCTGTGGAAAATGGAAAAAGTTGGAGAAGAGGAGGTTCAGGAGAGACCTTATTTCACTCTACACCTACCTCAAAGGAAGTTGTGGAAAGCTGGGTGTTGGCCACTTCTCACAGATAACTAGTAATAGGACTAGAGGGAATGGCCTCCTGTTGTGCCAGGGGAGGTTTAGGTTGGAAATTAGGAGACATTTCTTCTCAGAAAGAGTAGTCAGGTATTGGAACAGGTTGTCCAGGGAGGTGATGGAGTCACTGTCCCTGGGACTATTTAAGGAAAGCTTGGATGTGGTGCTTAGGGACATGGTTTAGTGTGTAATATTGGTGGTAGGGGATAGTTGGTCTAGATGATTTTGGAGGTCTTTTTGAACCTTAATGATTCTATGATTCTATGACCTGGATACGCTAAATCAATGGGCTGAGGCCAACTGTACAAGTTTCAACAAGGTTAAATGCTGGTTCCTGAACCTGAAGCACAACAACCCCATGCAACACTACAGGCTGGGGGAAGAGTGGCTGGAAAACTGCCTGGTGAAAAGGGACCAGGAGGTATTGGTTGATAGCTGGCTGAAAACGAGCCAGCAGTGTGCTTAGGTGGCCAAGAGCATACTGGCTTTTACTAGAAATAAAGTGGTCAGCAGGACTAGGGAAGAGATTGTCCCTTTGTACTCAACTTTTGTGAGGCCACATCTCAAATACTGTATTCAGTTTTGGTCCCTTCAATACAAGAAGGACATTAAGGTTCTGGAGCATGTCCAAAGAAGGGCAATGAAGCTGGTGAAGGGTCTAGAGAACAAGTCTGATGAGAAGTGGCTGTGTGAGCTGTGGTTATTTAGCATAGAAAAAAGGAGGCTTAGGGGAGACCTTTTCACTTTCTGTAACTACCTCAAAGGAAGCTGTTGTGATGTGGGGGTCAGTCTCTTCTCCCAAGCAACCATTAATTTTATTGTTCTTTGCTAATGTGTTTTAATAAAAAGAATCAATACTTTGCTATACAGGAATTGATGGAAGAGCCGAGAAAAAATGTTTGCCAGTACTTACTGCAATATGTAAAATCTCCTTAGTACTATTGCCATGGCATCTATTCATCCAGGATACATAGATGTCTAAATTATTGACCAGGTTTCAGGTGTCAGAAACAGGATTATGTGACCCTTGTGATCTAAACCAGAAAGGCTTCTGCAAGGAGTATATCAAAAAACGCGCTGTATTGACCTGTGGAAAACAGACTCCACAATCAGTAAGATTGTAAAGTAGGTACATGTATGTTTATTCAGTGCTGGGCAGCACGGGGAGTAGTCCTTCCAAAGTCGTGCGCACCTGACATGGCAACTTGCCTTGGTTATATGCAGTAGTAACATATGCATGAAGTTTCACAATGCGCCTATAAATATTCATAACCTGTCCCCCCTTCATATCAAAATTAGTTCCAAGGAGTCATTTCCATAAATGACTCCCATCTGCGCTTCCGCAGTGTATTCTGGTCATGGTCATCGGGGGTCATCAAGGTTCATTTTACTACTTGGTCACTGGACTGAGGGTGATATGTGGTATGAAGTTGCCAGTCTATACCCAAATGGCAGCTAATTTGTTGTACCACTTTTGCCCCTGTAAGAGGTTATAGGTGCTGAAACTCCAAAACGAGGTATTATTTCTTGTATCTTTTGTATTATCTCCCTAACCTTGGCTGTTCTAGTCAGGAATGCCATCCTGAACAGGTGTCAGTTAATACTGACGCATACTGATACCTCCCTTTTCTTGGGAGTTGAAAAAAAATAATTTACCACTGTTTGGAGCTTAATTGCTTTTATACCTGTCTAACAATGGTATACAAATTAGGTCCTATCCATTTTCTGTTTAAAAACTTTTATACTACTGCAGCTCCCCAGCATGCTTTATTATGTTTTCCAATCACCATTCAATTTAATATGGTATCACAATCCTCCCATCATTTATTTATTTTAAACCTGTAGGTAACATTTTCCGTTTACATCTTCATACTTCATTACATATTCTACTTTGTTTTCTAAAGCTTTTGTTAATGCGTGGTTTTCTGTTCCTGGTACTAGTGTCAAAATTTGACTTTCTGATACCTGTTCTGCCACCCTTTTGGCTCCTAAATCAGCCAATCTATTCCCTCTTTCAATATCAGTATATCTCTTTGGCATGTTTAATCGAGGAAGATAAAAGTCTTCTCTCCTCCAAATTGCCCCATGTGTATGCACCACACGAAAGGCATATTTCAAATCTGTCCAAAATGTTTGCCAGCTCAAAAGCTCTTATCATGATGATGATTTCCACCTTTTGGGCTGTTTTTTACCGCCTATCCTGTGAGGCGAAGTCCTTGGCGGACGAAGCTGCTGCCATCTATAAAGCAATCCTCCACATCTTCTAGGGTTGTATCCTTTAAGTCTGGTCAGCTAGAGTACACCGTGTCTGTGGTCTTAATGAAATCATGAATGGGCAATCTGGAAACTCTGTTACTAAGGAAAGAGGCTGGGTTCACAGTATTAGTGCCAAAAAAAAATTAGTAAACTAATAGTCCATTATACACATTCCTTTTCTTCTTCAGGAGCTATCATTTGTGTGTTGCAACAATGTCCCCTTTTCCTGAAGGGGTCTCTCAAGCTTCAAGATCACAGTGGGGCTATTCTTGAACCCCTATCCATGTAAACTGAGTTTTCCGTCCTCTATTAGGATTTTCCCATTCAAAGGTAAAGAGTTTCTGGCTTTCAGTTGCCACGGACAGGCAGAAAAAAGCATCCTGTAAATCTAGTACTATGAACCAAACTTGACTGTTTTTCTCAGTTTGTAATTCCAATAATTTTTTCCAGTTTAAATTTCAAGCATTGCAAAAAAAACTCCTTTTCCTGTTGGCCAATTGCTCCTATTACATTTACAGACTAACTAACACAGAGAAAGAAGCTCCTGTAACCAACAAAAATTTCAAGCCTCTGTCTTCGTTTCCTAGCTTTATTTCAACTAGTGGACCTGCTAGGGTAGATGCCCCAGGTCCCCGTCATTCCTGACTTCTGTAAGTTTATCCTGTAGCCTAAGACAATCTCTTTCTGATATCAGGGGCCAATTTCCCTAGAAAGAGGCTAGCCAATTTCCTCTGTTTGTATTCTGAAGCCAGATCCAAATTGTTTTTGTTTGTTTTCTTGTTTTGTTTTGTTTCGTTTGTTTTGTTTTCCATTGCATTTCAAAGTTGGTCCAAAAATTCCATAGGGATTTCTTTTGGACCTTGTTGGAACAGATTCTCAATTCCCAATTTAACCAGATTTTGATATTTACATAACTGTTTATTATTTCTAGGGTGATGAGGGTCTCAGTGGGGGGATTGCAAGGGAATGCAATCGTGGACAGTTCCCTGAGCGGTCCCACTGGCAATCCGAATTCACACATAAACTCAGGTTGTTTTAAAAGTTAGCTGCTTTTCTGTTTCCATGACAACTCTCTCAGACCCATCATGGTCCCTCTGCCCCAGAGGGCTCACACCTGTGATTTTGAGATCTCAGCCTTGGTTGAGGTAGAACTATTAACATTCCTACATCCCCTTTCCCTGCTCATTCAACTTCAAACAGCTCTGTTAAATACTACATGCCACACAACCTCTAACACCTTCAACAATCCTTTTAACACTTCCTTTATCTTTCTCCAGCCTGTACCTTTTTAATGCCAACACCAAAGGCTCAGTCAGGGGCCAACTTAATTCCATACCTTTTCCCTCTAAGATGCTGAAACAACATATCAGTATACAACATTTCATCCTATTTTCATAGAATCATAGAATATCCTGAATTGGAAGGGACCCTTAAGGATCATCAAGTCCAACTCTTGACACCACACAGGTCTACCCAAAAGTTCAGACCACGTGACTAAGTGCACAGTCCAATCTCAGTCCAATCTCTTCTTCTTTCCTTCTCTCCTCAAAAACAACATTAATTGCAAGATAGTGTTATAGTCAATTGATCCATAAAGTGGCCATTTAGCTTATATAGTGGCCACCATTGACTGCAATACTTGGTGGAAGTCCTTTTGCTTTCTGTGCCCCTCATTTCTAATAATATCCTTCCAATGTGCCAATATGCACCCAAGGAGGCTTTCTTTAAAACATCTTTGTTTTGGATATTACCCATTTCCTTGATTTCCCATTTCCTTTTATTTATTTATGTTAGTTACTGTCCCTTGTTTCAATTTCCATGCACACCTTTTTATTGCAGGTTTTACTATCTTTTCCTAATCTTCTTCCCAAATGTCCCAATTCTCTGGGATTAAACTCTCATTTCCACATACAAACTTTACTATTTCAGATTGTTAATGAGCCCGTTCCAATCATAAATCCACAGGACTTCGGGAAAACACCTGAAGCACTCAGACTTCCATCTTCTAGACAAACAATACCACCTTTTCCACAAAATCTACAGTTCCACAGGACTGAATTTCAGCCGAATGCCAATTTTTCTCATGCACTTAGTAAGCCCACACAAAACAAGGAATCACTCCTGTGTATCCATCAATATGAGGGTTTAAAAGGTATTGAGGCCTAAATACATTCGCTCTCCCCCTTCTTACAAAATTCCCAGGGCTCAAGCCCAAAACACCAAAGAAGTGACTCTCCCTTCTACCGCTTTGATAATCAGTCAGCCCCACTCCCCTGATACTTGGGAAACTGACCAAATACCACTGTGAATACAACAAAACTTCTAAACTATTACTTAGATAATGCTCCCGCCTTCCTCCTTGTCACACTCAAAGCATTTAAGAACAAAATAGGATTACAAGATGCACTGCCGCACCTGTATATTGGGCACCACCAATCAACACCTGGATAAAACAGCACTTCTTTTTGGTCTGTCATGCGCTTCGTTCATCTCTGGCCACTCCCCTCACGGAGAATACGGAACTGCGGATCGGAACTCCGCACTCGCTTCGCACAATCACGCAATCACACAGAGAGGCCCCTTGCACTTCTCGCTCATACCACAAGAATATCACTTAAAACAATACCAAACTTGTTTGTATCCTCTCTGATCCTATTCATCGTGGAGTAATTCACAATACTTTGTTTCAAACACATACACTTACACAAATGCTTTCAACATGAGATACCCAGACATCCACGAATAAGAAATACAATTATTAACACTCCAATTAGTATCCCTCCAGCAGCTGCAAATATTATGCAGATAACCTTGTCACAATTTTGAGAAGCCCGCTTACCCTTCTCCTGCTTCTTACACAGTCATTAGCAGGTCTGTCCTGGCTCCCAAAACTGGGATGCAGCAGTAACCTCGGATTTACTCGATCTACTCCCAAGATCGCTAGCAGCCACTCTGTAGGTCAGCAAATCCCCCTTGACCACTCTGTCAGTCACCAAATCTCCCTTGACTGCTCTATCGGTCAGCCTGTAGGGCTGTAGGGCATTTATTTCCATAAATGACTCCCATCTACGCTTGCGCAGTGTATTCTGGTGGTGATCATCGGGGGTCGTGGGAGATGACTCTTCCTCGTCACCGCTAGTTGACCTCTTGTCTTTGCGTAGACTCAGTTGCTCCTTGGCTCTTGTCCATCTGCAGGACCAGTTTCTACCAGTTTCTTAAGATAGGCTCACACTCTTATTAGGAAACCCACCTTGCTGAGGGGCCCAAGGCTTCTTGCTTTAGTTAATTTGCACAATGCACCATAGTTAGCAAAGACACTAGCATCCTAATTTAATGCTGTCAACGCTCTATTGCAACTTGATAAGATTCTCCTAACTCCCTTTCACAATATTGCCATAAAAGTTAGTAAAGATAGAAAAGTAAATAAAAGCCCTGTCTGCTAAGGTCTGGCAATAGTTGGATATGCTGAACTACTTATACATAAACTACTTATAATAATGGCTATATTTGTGTTGATGTGGTGAGGCAGAGAGCTATGCAGGATATCCAAGAAGCAGGTAACTGGCTCTCTGCATTCCTTATTTGTGGCTGGAACATGATGAGCTGAAGATTTGCTTGGGCTGCTACAAAAGTTTACCTATTTTTGTAAAAATACTCAATTCTGAGGGATATATAGGTTGAAAAAGAGAGCTTAATTTTTGTTGTGGTGAATGTAGCTTTTTCCGTAACCCGTCATTTTTTATTTTCTTTTTCTTAAGTATTGTCTCTGAAGCATACAGTTCAGACAGTTGTCAGTGTCTGCTTCAGCACTTGGATGTGCTGTGATAGGGTGTGCCATAACTACCACCTTGAGCAGCAGTATGGAGACAGTAATAATTATCAGCTCAACTCTTACTAAGAGTAGCCTTTGATAGATTGGATACATTGAAGTTTTGATAAAGGGCATGTCATTTTACGTTGCTTTACATTTGCATAAGCTAAGGGTTTGTAGAGAGTCTGCTGTACAGTGTGTTTGATTTTTCATATGTAATACATTGTACAATGCAATCACATATCATGTATTGTAGAATGTAACTGTCTATTTTATCGTTTGCAGATACTAATATGAGTATATAAATATATGCTTATGTGATGTGAATTATAGTATATAACATCGATTTGAAATGATCTGAATCCTTCAGGGCTGAACTATTACCTTGAAGCAGTTCCAAAACTAACAGGACCAAATCTGTGTGCCAGTGGCAAGAAGCAACGGACTGCTCTGACACCATGGATAGAAAGGTGCTACATTTCACCTGCCTTGGGAAGGAGAGAAACAGCAAAGGGAGGGGCATGGCCTTAATATATATGCCTTATACACTAGAAGAATGTGTAGCTTTTGTTTTTGGACTGACCTTTTACAGGTAGCAGTGCAGAAATACCAGACAGATATTTGGTTTCAGTTCTTACAAGATCACATTCTACTGTGTGATCCAAACTAAAACTACACTTCAGAGTGTTGGGCTTTGCAACTTCAGTCCTGTATGTGTTATGTAATATGTTTTGTCTTTTAGGAGGTCCATTTTATACAGCAAAATTTCCAAGAGGACAGCAGAAAGCAACATCCTTTTCACTCAGTTTCTGCTAGATTTCAATTATCTGTTGTCTTGTGAAGTGAGCTGCTTGCAACATTGCAAGAACAGTTCTCAAGAATTCTGATATGATAAAATAATGTTTTATTTAGTTAGCATGACCTATTCTTTGTCTACCCTTCCTCCTTTCCTCCCCAGAAAATAACCTTAATCCTGAGGTTAGACATTGATGATTTACAAACTGAAACATGGAAGAATTTGGTGAAATTATATTCTAAAGAAAGGAGAGGTGGGTAAAAAAACAAATTGCTTACTAGTATTTTCTGGCAATGCATGCCACTGGGTAAGTGGCATGGCGGCAGCCAGGTGGCTGTATTGGCCTTTAGTCCACAGCACAACAGAATCAATCCCCACATGCAATACAGAAAAGGACTTCTAAATTATTGTATAGCCTTATCATCCGTCTTTATACACACCTCATTCCAGGCTTTTCTTTCCAATGAAAAGGGCTTTGGAAATGATAGTGTTCAGTACTCTTAATGAATTTCAGTTGATTTATATATAAACTATATATAAATTATATATACAATTATATATAAATTTTAGGATTACAAGCCTTTAAATAACTAAAGAGCAAAGGAAGAATGCATCAACAACGAAAACTCTAAATACTAGCTGTATGAAGCAGCTAGTTTTAATATAGATCAGTGATACGTTTACTATTTGCTAAACTGAAATATCCTGCTTCTCACCTTACTCTGTTTTCCTGCACTTTTCAATTAACAAGACTCTTTTTTTTTTTGCATTCTGGAAAAAGCTTATACTGAAGAAATTATATTAAGAATCTTGACATTTTTACAGGTAGTTTTACAATAAAAGTACTATGAGTATTTAAATGAGTATGCTTCTTAGAATAGTCTTTCTTTAAAAATGTGTAATTAGCAGCCCTTTAGGCCAGGATTTGAATGTAATTGAGCTGTCTCATTTCTTACCTCTGTTCAGTTTGATTGCTTAAATGTATAAGAGTGGAACAACCACTGTATTGATGGCAAGTAATCTGTAGGCATTTAAGATATTTAATAGTGCCTGTTTTAATAGCTGTGGTGGTTTTACTGAGGTGGGCAGCCAAGCTCCACCACAACCGCTCTCTCACTCCCCCTCTCCTCAAAAAGGAAGGGGGAGAAAATACAACGCAGAGAATCATAGAATCATAGAATATCCTGAGTTGGAAGGGACCCTTAAGGATCATCAAGTCCAACTGTTGACACCACACAGGTCTACCCGAAAGCTCAGACCATGTGACTAAGTGCACAGTCCAATCTCGAGGTTTGAGATGAGAAAGGTTTAATTAAAGGAAAAGGGAATGGGGAGGAAAAAAGAAACAAAAGAAACAATAAGTCCGCACGGAAGCACAGAGAGAGGGAAAAAAAATTATTCTCTACTTCTATTCTCTAACGATGTTTGGCCACGTCCTGGGAAGCAAGGCCTCAAAACATGTAGTGGTTGTTCAGGAGGAACAGCCCCCTCCCCCACAAGAGCCCCCCTTTTTATTGTTGAGTGTGACATCAGGTGTTATGGAATATCCCTTTGGTTGGTTTAGGTCAGCTGCCCCGGCAATGCCCCCTCCCCATCACTTGCCCACCCCCAGCCTGCTGGCTCTTGGGGGCTTGGAAGATGTCCTGATGCTGTGCCAGCACTATGCAGCAATAGACACAACACTGGAGTGATATCAGTGCTGTTACAGCTACAAGTGCAGAGCGCAGCACTGTGTGGGCTGCTGCAGGGAAAAGGTGACTCCAGCTCAGACAGACCCAACACAATAGTCTAGCTGTTAAGCCAGATTTCAATCCAACTCACTGTCTCCTGATCCAGCCCATCCTTCATCAGCTTCTCTACTGGACACTGTGTCAAAAGTTTTACTGAAGTAAAGGTAGACAACATCCACTATCCACCCCTTGTCTCCAGTCACTTCACTGTAGAAGCTTATCAGGTTCATCAAGCATGGTGAGTACATTCTGACTACTTATCATCATTGTTTAGTCCTTCACTTGCCTATAAATGGTCCTCAGCATTAGCTGCTGCTCCATCAACTTTCCAGGGATTGAGGTGAGGCTGACTGTCTTTTAGTACCCTGTCTCATCCATCTTTTGCTTCCTGAATATAGAAGTGATGTGTGCTTTCCTCCAGTCCTTTGGCCCCTCTCCCAGTCAACATGATCATTCAGAGATTATCAGCAGTGGCCTCACAATGACATCATTAACTCCTGAGTTATCTGAGGGTCTTCCTTAAAGGTTTGGTGAAAATCTTTCTATAAGGTAGAGATTGAGGTTATTTTTTTCTTTAGAAAAAGAGGAAAATAACATTCCTTTTTATTTTCAATATTATTCTGAAATATTTTTAGAATTAGGCTGAAGTTACTGAAAATAGGGCTTTGCTGAAAATGTTCTTGTACCATTGCAGCCTAACCATGTGGTTGCATGTATGCAAAGCTCTAGTTGAACAGGCACCATTAACGTGGTGGCAGTCCTATTCCCTCCTAGACAAGGTCCTGTTCCTCACAGTCATAAGCTGGGACTACTTACTAAAGCAGCAAAGTAATGATCCCAGAAACATTAATATTTTAAAATGGGTTAGTGGAGTTCAGTCAACTTACCTTCTGTTTTGAAGCACATCAGAATTAAACAGCGGGTACACACAGTGAAGAGGTAAGGGTGAGTTTTGGAGGGGAAGAGAAAGAAAGAGGCCTTGTTTGATGGTAGAAAACTGTTAATTCAGTTCAGTAGTGCAGAACTGCTGTATTTCTGCAATATATGAAACTGAACAGTGACAGGATCAAAACGGTTAAATATGGGAAGGAAGAAGAATATGTAATGAGTCAGAAGAACCACAAGTTTTAAAATCAGTATAATTGCAGTGACATTTCACTGAATATCTTTTAAGTGATTTCTGGCTTAAAACTGGGAGGCAAGTATGTGAGTATTTGGGCACAGTAATAGTTTCAGGTACATTTCACTTAGTTTTACTTTTAAGTCTATATTTAATTTATTTTGACAATGTCTAAACTTTACTGAGATATGCTACAACAGTATCATTTATGATTCATTGAAGATGAAATAACTTTTTTAGTATTAATCCAGTTTGTATGATTATTGATTTAAAAGCAGTTTGTTTTTCACATTATGTACAGTACAATTTAAATTAGTGAGACATTCTGAATATGCTTCGTAGCTATGCTGGATTTGTATCAGAACTGGAACTAGCAGATCTTTTGCAAGTATTC
Source organism: Anas acuta (assembly GCF_963932015.1). Classification (NCBI taxonomy): domain Eukaryota; kingdom Metazoa; phylum Chordata; class Aves; order Anseriformes; family Anatidae; genus Anas; species Anas acuta. The sequence goes on along the minus strand of NC_089017.1, from coordinate 44,215,640 downwards.
TGGTTTTGTAATGAGGCAATTGTTCATTTTGTTGTAGTTCAGTTTTACAGGGCATTGCTTTGTTCATTCAACAGTTTAGTCTCTTGCCTGCCAAAAAGATCCTGATGATTTCCAGTCTTCCTTTTGATGAACAGAAGCACTTGAACACTGGAAAACAAACATGTGCTTTCAAAATGATGACTGCTAAGTGCTGGCAGGATGACTGCCTTTCTTTGTCCATTTCATTGCAAAATAGGGAGTATACATACAGAAGGCTTCCTATGGTAACTTTGTTAGTACCGAAGATGCAGGTAATGTTTAATGTGACTTCTTCATTTCATCACATCTGTCAGCCTCTGTTTTGTGGACAGAAGTGTTTCTTTCTATCAGAGCACTGTAATAAAGCCTCAGGCAGCAATCAGGCTAGATCCACCGCTCATAGTACCCATATATAATACTGAAGATTTTCTGTTCTAACCATCCACAATTACTGCATCGGTTTCTAATCATGAAGATTTCATACTTTTTTGTTGTTGTTGTAGTGTTGCTGGAAAGGACTTAGAGATAGATAATGAGATAAATTTACTGTGAAACATGAGACTTTAGCAATTATAAGACAACGTAGCATTTATATTATTGCTCTACCACACAGTGAGGTTTTATATAGTAAAGACAGTAGAGACAGATCTCAGTGTTCTTAAAGGTGACTGAACTAGTGCAATCATTGAGTGGATATGCAAAGGTCCGTTTAACATTCAATTAAATACAGCTTATTTTACAATTCTTCAGGTTGTCTGAGCTGTCACATTTATTTCCTTAGCTGTGTAAATGCAATAACAGCATTTAATTTAGGAAAGACCGTAGTGTTTTGACTTTGTCAGGTACACTAGAATTCTTTCATGTTTATACTGTCAGAATGAGCTGGCGTTGGATAAGAAATTTGACAGAACAAGCTAAAATTATAAAAACAGGGAGATTTTTTTTTTTTTTATATATATGTCCGAATGAAACTGGATGGAGTTTTATCAGGTTATGGTGACTTTCTGGACCACTGCTTCAAACTGTTGCTTTGGAAAGAAACGCATGCACCACTCACAGTACATTGATCACATGGGGAGCTCGTTCTCAATGATACCACAAACAGAAATATTGCTCTACTCCCAGAGGCATCACTGTATTTTGAAAACAACAAGATATAACTGCACTCCATTAGAAAAAAAAATTCAGTTGCATTTGAAATAATTATGGAAATTATTTTATGGTTTGGTTTCACTTTAGAGTTTTTTGGTAATACTGTTTCCCATATTATTGGTAGGTGCATATAATATACCTTTCATTTATTCACTGGTGAATATTATGTGCCACAAAAATGCAAATATTTTAGTTTATGTGAGTTATTTCTATTGTGTTCTGTTTTAACAAATGACATTTAAAATAGGCATATTCTCAGAGACAGAGTTGTGGTAGGTTTGCAGTTTCAAAATTCTAAGAGTATAGGTACTTGCTATCTGCTTGAATATGTGGGTGATCTGATTAAATGAATAATGCTTTCTCTTTTGAAGCTATGCTTACACTCCTTTTTGTCAGGTATGTTTATTTCAGTCTGCTCCTTTATTATTTTTGCCCAAGAAAAAGGCCATCACTTTTGTTTCTATAACATATGTACTCTCTCCATCTGTTTTGTCATGTAAGTGAAGTGTGTTTCCCTTAACTAACAGAATTTTCTAAGCCTTTCATTTTAGTCTGTGTTCAGACATGTATGGTAACATCCTTGGTGACTTCTAATACTGTTCTTCTCTGTTTTAACATACTCCCCGTTTCTTTAGGTCCTCCATGTATATATAATTCTTTACATTCTAGTTTTGGGAGTTGTTTTGGGACTTCACATCCCTTTCCACTCTGTGTTGTTCATCAAGTCATATTTCCTATCCATCTCTAAATTATCCTTATTGCTTTACATTTTTTATTTATTTTACAATGGTGGATTGTTTTGTTCCATCACTATTTTCTGCTATGTAGAAACCTTCTTATCCCCTTTTCCCCTTTCCCCCTTTTGACCTTTCACCCTTTTACTCTTTCCCCCTTTCTTCCTTCCTCTTCCCCTGGATTTTTCTTTTAAGATGATTCTTTATTCCAGTCTCAGGTGTATTTGTCTCAGATGTGTTTGTCAAACATGCAAACGGAGATACTTCATTTATCATAAAATATAGTTTTCATCAGAGGCTGATGTTTAAGAAGAGCTGTTCAAAGTCATTTTTCAGCTGTCCTTCCTTCAGTCACTTTCATATTTACATTAGTCATTACTTTCCTATTAGCCTGTGTTTGTTCTTATCTTTCCCAATTATTTTTTTCTGTAATTTTGTCTTATTCTTTCATAACGGTGTCAGTCTTTTTTGAAACCTTGTCAGTATGCAGTGTCTTGTGATTTCTCCTCTCAGCTTTCTTTATCTTCTCTTCTCATATGTTTTCCCTCTCAAGTCGAACAATTTGCCATTTTATATTATGTCTGTTTTTTGTGGTCTGCATCAGCACACATTCTGTTCAGTTCACATTCTGGAAAGTATCAGTCTTTTCTGGTGGAGTCCATACATATACCTCCATTTGGAGACCAGAAGAAAGAGATCTACTCCATCAATAGTTTCCCCGTCTTTTTTTTTTTTTTTTAATTTGTTTCATAAAAGGGGAAGTAGATTTGATATAAATATTGTATAGTATTTCTTATTTGGTATACTGACTGAGAATACCTGTATTCTTAGAATATGTTTTCTTCCATATTTTCCTAAATGTTCTCATATTCTCAGTAAGTTTTCTTTTAGTTAATTTCACATGACTTTCAAGTTCTCTTCTAATTGCAAATCTTTATCCCTATGTCAAGGTCCTTCTTTCTACTTATGGTTCCTTTTATTGATAAGTCAAGTCATCAAAGCCCCTCTCTAGAATCAGGGCCTATTTTATTCTTCATCTGTTATGTCCTGCAAAGTCTGCTTTTCATTTTCACAACTGTCTGTTAATACATGCATGTAAATACATACATGTAAAAATACATTTTTATGCATTTTATGCATCTTCTGAATTCTGATCTCTAGGAAGTCTTTTTTTTTTTTTGTTTTTTTTTTTTGTTTCTTTTCTATCTAATCTAATCTAATTAGATATTAATCTAATTTCTTTTCTATCTAATCTAATTTTTCTCCCATAAAGTGAATAGGATTGAAAAGTGATTATAGTTTTTTCACACCTTCCCTGTAAGTCTATGTATTGTGTAACACTGCCTGAGATTTGACAACATGTTCAAACTTACATCCTAATATCCTTATATCCTAATCACTGGTTGTTTATTCGTATGCTTGTTTCAACAGGAGCTGGAGTTTCAGTTTAGTCTCTGTAGTGGGTTCTCACATTTAGTAGTAATGACAGGAGTTAAAGGTTTTTCTCTCTGATGCCTCCCCTGTGGTGATTACCACCATTAGTTGCAAACACTGTTGCCATCTGCAAAATGTCTTTTTTTTTCTTTTTCTTTTTTTTTTTTTTTCTTCACAGAAATGTAGATTACAATGAAATGGTATTTTTAGCCAAAACACAGTTAGAACTGTTGGGATATTTTTTTTTTCACACTCTAGATATTTAGGTGTGTTTCTGTTTTTTGATGTTAGCTCTGACTCATCAGAAAAAATATCATCTGGCTTGCTGTTTCTTTGAAAATTTAGCTATGAGACTATTCATAGTACTGTGTGAGAGACAGAGTAATTTGGTTTTTAGACTGCCTAATTAAGCATTCCATGCCACTCCTTTCTGAGTTGTCCTTTTAATCAACTCTGACAAACTGCTACTTATAGGAACTGAATCACAAAAATGTTGACAGGTTTTGTTTTGTTTAGTTTAGTTTTGTTTTTCCAGTGGCTTAATCAGGGTCATGTTCTTCCCAACTAGCTGATGTCAGAGCAACCAGACAAGAAATTTAATAAAGCTCATGCTAAAAGTTGGTTGCCCGGATACTTCTCCAACAGCACTGTGGATTTTAAAGGAGCTCTGAGGAAGCTTATCAGTCTGAGCCCCACATAAAAGAAAAGTCATGGTTATTGAAGAGTAGTTTTTAAATGACAAATAAGGAGTTGTCAATGTTTTTCTAGATTTTTAACTGTCCTCTGTCGTACATGATCTTGTTTATTACCCTATGCAAGATACCTCAGTTATGCAAAAATTCTATGACTAGCCCCAGGGAAAAATGTAAATGGATAAGAATATGAATTAAATACTTTGCTAATAATATCTGATTAATTGAGCACTGAAGGAAATTAGCACTGGTTAAAGTTTTGTGGATATGAGCAATAATCAAAAGTTTCCTACTGTATTTCCCACTCACTCCTTCAAGTTTGTATTTCTGAAATATATTGGTACTTAATGCAGTACATAACACAGTATTATAATGTTCGGTTATTGTTTAGGTAGAAAAAATTGAAAATATAAAGATATAATTGAAATATCGTTCATTAAAAATATATTGTAAACTTGCATGTTATACTGAAATGTTCTGGGTTTGATTTAATAGAATTTAATGAAAGCTGTTTTATGAAAGGTTTAAATTTTTTTAAAATATATATATTTTAGGAAAACTTTTTCTAATTGTAAGTAGCCATGAGTTTTAGCAGCAAAGTGCTTTATACTGAGGCTTTCATAAAATGGTAAAAGGTCTCATGGTATTTCAGGAAGATTTTTTTTTTTTTTAAAGCATTCTTGGTGTATGTGTTTTACACTGTGGTGGGTGGAAGTCAGTTAGATTTTTACTTAATTTTCATTTCTGATGTTAAGATAGAGCTAGATTTATTTATTTTTTCTTGCCACTGTGTTTGGTTGTTTGGTTATTTTGTATGACTATCGTAGCATAGCTTAGCTGGCAGTTGTGAGGTGTGAGATGGCAGGCATGAGGGGCAGTACTAAAACAAGCAGCACGTTGTTCAGGTAGGTAAACACTGTCAAGGGAGATGCCTGCTCTGAATGTTCCTTCAACAGTGTGTAATTCACCTCAAGAAGCTGTGAGAGTGCAGCTCTGAGCTAGGTTGAGATGCTGCTGAATAGCTGCAGTGTTAGTCATCTTGTATAGTTCTAAATATGAAGAAATTTTAGGTTTAAGGTAAATTCAAGGAACTGCTGAAGAGTCTGGAAAAATATATGGCTTACCATTCGTATTTTTACCTACTCTAAAATTTGGGGTGCTTGAAGATTCTGCCTTCCTTTTTCAACTACCAGAACAGAGGGGAAAGTGCAGAAATTGTTAGATCATGATAAATATCTAGTATTTTGGTTTGAATTTCTAGATATGCTTATACCTTGGACAAACAGAAGAGTGAGAAGTCTGTTTCTCCTGCTCCAGGATAAATAGGGCAGAAGGAGGAGGGAGAGGACTAGAAAATATATTAGAACAACTGAAGTATCTGTTTAAATTAAAAAAAAAAAATCATAGAATCATATAATGGCCTGGGTTGGAAGGGTCTTCAAGGATCATCTAGTTCTAACTCCCCTGGCATTGGTAGGGGGGTTGGAACTAGATCACCCACTAGATCAGGTTGCCCAGGGCCTCACCACCCTCTGAGTGAAAAAATTTCCATCTAACCTCTAAGCTAAATCTACACTCTTTTAGTTTAAAACCATTCCCCCTTGTACTATCATCATCCACCTAAGTAAAGAGTCCTTCTCCATCCTTTAAGATGCCTTTAAGTATTGAAAGGCTGCAATGAGGTTACCCTGGAGCCTTCTCTTCCGCAGGCTGAACAGCCCCAGCTCTCTAAGTGTATCTTCATAGGAGAGGTGCTCCAGCCCCTTGATCATCTTCGTGGCCCTGCTCTGCACCCGCTCTAACAGCTCCAAATCCTTGTGCTGGGGGCCTCAGACCTGGATGCAGCACTCCAGGTGGGGCCTCACAAGGGCGGAGCAGAGAGGACAATCCCCTCCCTCTCCCTGCTGGCCGCTCTTCTGTTGGTGCAGCCCTGGACACAGTTGGCCTTCTGGGCTGCAAGCACACACTGCTGGATCATGTTGAGCTTTTCAGCCATCAGAACTGCTAAGTCCTTCTCTGCAGGGCTGCTCTGAATGAGATCTTCTAGTCCGTACTCACGTCTGGGATTGCTCAGCCCAGGTGCACACCCTTCATTTAGACTTGAACCTCATGAGGTCCATGTGGGCCCACTTCTCAAGACCGAATGTTTTCCTTCCTTCCTGCCTTCCTGCCTTCCTGCCTTCCTGCCTCCCTCCCTCCCTCCCTCCCTTTCCCCCTCCCTCCCTCCCTCTCTCCCTCCTTTCCTCCCTCCCTCCCTTCCTTCTTTCCTTCCTTTAGAAATTTCTTACAAATCTACTGAAACTCTAAGCCTCTGTCACTTTTGACAGTTCTTGACCGAGAGCTTATCTGAAAACGCATCCATCTACATTTTTGTTAAGTGTCGAAGTGTCCTCTATTTCTGCTCTCGCTGGTGTGGCCTCCAGTATTATTCCTGAATAGTTTTGTTTTCTGAAGGTTTAGAATTTCTGGAAGTATTTTTGCTACATTGTTGCATAGCTTCAAAAGAGCATTATCAAGCTTTTTTTTTTTTTTTTTTTTTTTTTTTTTTTTAATACCTGTTGGTTTTTACTGAAGGCTGCATTGAATCTTCCTGACACATTCTGAGAACCTCAGACACATTCTGAGAACCACATTGTCTTAACAATATGAAGTTGAGGTCTGGGCTCTGCTCTATATCTGTTTTTGTGTAGTGTGTTGTTTTAGTCAGATCATCTCATTCCTTCTAATTACGGTACTTCCTCTCTGGATAATTATAATATATTGTTAAGTGTATAACATATTCTCTATGTACAACATTTGAAGTATGAATATTTTAACATTTACTCTTTCTGTTCTCTTTGCTTCATCTGTTTCTGTTTTCGGCAGAGAGAAAGTGTTTATCTTTTCTTTGTTTTCTCACTACAAAGATTTCTATGAGTTATGACAAATCAGTTTGCAGCTATCTCTTTTTTATTTTTCAAGTATTCGTATATTTGAATCCTAGAAAATGATCAAAAAGGAGTGGGTTTTCACTCTTTAGTTAATTATTCTGAAAGGCAGTTTGCAAGGTGAGTCATTTCTTAAATACATGTTGAATTTAAAGCAAAAGTTCCTGTGATTTAGTTTGGCCTTTGATTATTATCTTTAAAAATATTAATGAAATAAATCAGATTTTTACATCTTGTTTAAGAGTATTATCACACAGAAAGTACATCTGAAATTCTGTGGTAGCTATAGAAAGAAATTACAATAACACTCTCCTGATAGAAAGAATATGTGAGCAGCAGAGTTTAAGTGAGCTGGCTGGAGGATTATTCATTCATCCAATGGCTGGATCAAGTTTTACAAGTAAAACATTAAGCAGTGAACGTAACGTTTTCATTCTGAGTTTTTTTTAGGCTAACTTCTGCCTTTCTGAATGTATGTCTTTAGTATACCTGTTTGCCTCCATCCCTGTCTATTTTGCGTTGTTTCTTCTTCCTCATAGACAAACGAACAAAGAAATAAACAAACAACAAAACCTGATGCCTTGACAAAATTGTCTCTGAAAGGTGGAAAAATTATTCTTAGTTATTAGCTTAAATGAAATACCGTTTTTGTCTTTTTGTTGTATAATTTGTTTTTCCAGGTGTGGTTGAAGAAGCTCAGAAGCATCATTTTTTATTACTTTTCAGTGGAATTATTGATTAGAAAGAATGGTATTGGCAGTGTTCCGTTTATGGCAAGATAGAAATAGCATGTATTACATTTTTGTTACTCTTTGCTTTACCTGTTATCGTACCATAATATTAAAATATCTTAGATCTAAAAGTGAGCTTCCATAGGAGTAAAAATTCAAATGTCATGTTTCAAAACAAAAAAAAATGCATATATTATATGTTATATGTTATATGATGTAAGCTTTATCTCTTTGGGCATTTTGCTTGATCTTTAAATTCTGATTTAGTACTTAACCATTTTGATTTCCGTAGCATCTTAAGATAGTATACTGGTTCCAAAGCAATTAATGCTTGGAAATACAGGTTTGCAGGAAGTGTGTGTTTTTGGTTCACAGTCCCTGGAATATGTGTAATGTTGCCAGTAAGAAAATACTGACACTTGACACTTAATATGCTGTTGCTAATATTGGACACAATTGACAGAAAATAAAAGTTGGGATATGTGAGACTTCATATATAGTTGAATGATAGACTTTGAGAATACAGTTGAGTAACTGAAGTCTTTGGTTATGGAGTTATAAAGACAGAGCCTGACTTGTTGCCAGTTCAATAGAGGTTTTCATCGTACTATATGCTGGAAAACTGAATATGAACTTCATCATTCATGATAATTCTCCATCAGATGGTTTCTAATTCTGGACCCTGTTCTGTAAAACAAGACCACAAATAAATAAATAAATAAATAGCTTTTATTTAATCTACAGAAACAAACTCTTTAAACTTAGTATGTGATGTAATAAAGGTTATCTCCACAGATTGCAGCTGAATATGCTTTTTTTTTCCCTGAAACATTTATTTAACTTTTCATATTTCATTTATGTTCTTGCCACTGAACAGTATTTACATTTTCCATCAGCTTGCAGTACCCTTTCACTGCACCTTAAATCATAGCTTTAGTTGTTTAGAGTTAGCTATAGCACTAATTCTGGCTTGTATTAATGTTTCAGAATGAGGCATATTTAATCATTTAGTATTAGTTAACTCCTCCTTAGGGAATCAAAAGTTTTTGAAGAGTTGTATGACTATGAATGCTGTTGAAAAACCATCTTGCTTTGTGTCTGTATTCACTTAATATATAAAATATATATTATATATATATATATATTTTTATATATTTATATAATATATATAAAATAAGCAGCTATTGTAATTTTGGTTCTCTTTATGGATGGGATGCAATGTTGAGTGCATGGGTCAACTGTGACAGGGTGCACAGATATTTAGGATTTCTACTATTCCTCATTTGATGCAAGTAGCAAGCACATATGCATAAAACTGGTTTAAGGACAAAAAGTCCAGAGTTTTTTCAGATCCAAAACTGAACAAAGCAAATAAAATATACTGAATAAAGTATTGTGGCAGATCCAGATTATAATAGCAATATTCAAAATTAGGGAAATACATTCATGATACTTTTACATACCATCTGTTAGTTTTTCTTGTATAGTAAATAAGAGACAATTTATAAAGCACTCAAATTTCTGTTGTTGTTTGGTTCTGGTCTTTTGAATAATAATAGGCCCATTAATTTGATTCAGGGCTTTGAGAAGGTTATATAAACTTCAATTTAAATAGATTTTGTAGGAAAAATGGAAAAGTGATTCTGTACTTTTTTTCAATAATTATTACAATTTATAAGCGGCTTCTTCGTTTTGCAGAGGTATAACTGATTAATTTTATTGAACAGTTCTGTTCAAAATGCTGGATTGGAGCAAGAAGCTATTAAATGTACGCGTCTTTTCCATCACTGTTGCTGTAACATTAATATGAGAAATGAATTCTGATGTGGAAAAATCTAACTTGGTATCATGCATATCAATATATGGGCAGTTTCTCTGTATGGAACTCTCTGATTATTGTCTTATTATCCATAGAAAAAGTGTGTACATATAAAATCTTTTGAACATACCTCTTATAACACAAATATCTCATTGATTAATTCTAGTAGCTTAGTTTGCTTAGGGTTGCTTATTCTTTTACATTAAACATGTGGAAAGTACCATAAAGCTAGAATTTGCATTTTCATTTTCTTAAATGAAAATGTGTGAATTTCTTAGGTCATAATTGGAATATTTCAAAGCCGGGTAATGGAGATGGCAAATTAGCATTCTAAGAAGTCACTGATTTATAGTAAGGAAATAGGCATGGAATTCAGTAAATCAGAAAAGGTGGTTATCGATGTGATCATGAGAAAATTGCAAAGGAAAAGAAAGAAATGTTTGGAGTTTTTCCTTACAAATGTATGATTCTATTTTTCCTTCATCCTAGTATGTGTAACGGATGCTATCTTCCTTTTTAGGGATAGATGCGTCTAGATGCATACTATTTACCAGTTCTGAGCATCCCTTTCTTACAAGTGGATAGGAAGTGTTTTCATGGAAAAGGAAGGGTACAGTAGCTGCTGTGTAACTGCTTGAGTGATGTGCATTGACTTTAAGAGCCACTTTATCCCAATTACCTCCAAATAACGTGTCAGGAAATATATACCAGACATCACAGCTTGGCTGGACTTTTTTTCCCCTTGAAAATTGTAGTTGGCCTTCTGAGATCTTGCTCTCCAGAGCAGTCCGTATTAATTTGGCAGTATGTTCAAAATGACACATTTGCATAAGCTTCATTATTGCATGTTTTGAATTATATCTTTCAACTGTTTGTAAGATTTATTTTTTTTTGGTTTGGTTTGGTTTTTGGGGCAAGGGATTTCAGACTTGTATGTTGAGACTTTAAGGAGCACATTGTCTCTGAAATAGTGTCTTAAAAGAAGTCCCGGTAGGAATTGGACTGCAAGCTTTACATTGTGCTTGAACATTATTCAGCAAAATACTAAGCATGAGTTTAGACAATCCTTGTGCATATTACTCTCCTTCAAAGATTTTACCAGTTTAATTTGGAAACAAAGATATGATTTCTATTCGATAACATTTATAAAAATCTTTTAAATGCTGTCAAATAATACATCTGCTAATGAAATCTTAGAAAAGCACTGTTGAAAGAATTTAGCATAATCAGAATTGGACAACAGCAATGATAATACCAGTTTGAGAATATGTACTTAGAAATATATTGTGTGTTGACTCACCTTGAATCTTACTTGCTATTCATACTCTTAGCTTTTTTGCAGTGCTAAATAGATAAGCAAGCTTCAGTTGTTTCAGAACTGAGCCATGGCTACACCAATGACCATATTTTCTACTGAAGCCTTTATAAATAAAGAAGCAAAAAAGAAGCTCTCATCAATGAATTTAAATTCACTTTTTATGTTTTAGGTTATTACTTGATTCAGTAGTAGTCCAGAAGATTAGCTGATGTGTATTTACTTACCCCTTTGGCTAACCATTAATAAACTTCAGACTCTTTTTCTGATTTGGATTTGGCAGAGTTCCAGGTAAATGCAAACGAACTGTTTCACTTTTGATGGAAGAAAAATGCTTCTCTTCTCTGACACTTCTGAAACTAAAACCTAGGTTTTCTTACCTGTTTCTGACCTTGTCCAAGATTTCAGAGCCAGATGTCGTCCTGCTTAACGAAAGCTTATTTGAAAGAACAGTGAGTTATATAGTGCTGATTGCATCAAACTGTATTTAAGGAAAGAATCTGGATGTTTGCTGTTTAAATGGCAAGTATACAGAGTTATCATTAGGAGAGGAGGATCTGATCATGGGATCTGATCATTTAGTATCTGCAAGTACGGTTGTTATCTCTTGAAATAACAAGTGCTGTACCTCCTTCCCAAAAGGAAACAAATCATTCCTATTCCGATTTCTATTTTAATTAAATATGCTTTAATATTAATAGCAGTAATTTTATTCTTACCTTTTTTTATTTTTTAAGGACAGGTTGCTTTTTTTTTTTTCATCGATCTCTTACAATCAAGGTTTTGTTTCCAACAGAATAGCTAAATGTAGAAGCTGAATGGAATATGAATGGAATATCTTTAACAAAAAAATTAGTAGTTCTATAGAACAGAGTTGAAAAATCAAAAAGAAAGCTTATAGAAAGGGACAAAAAAAAAAAAAAAAAAAAAAAAAGCCAAAGCACTGAGATACCAAGAAAAAAGAAAAAGAAAAAAAAAGTGAAAAGAAAAAAATAGAAAACAGTATTTGACTTAGGAGAATGGAATTATTTCCTATGATTAGTTTTGATAGTAAGAAAAAGACGAAATAGTGCTAGGAAAAGAAAGGAAGTTGCAATGTTTTACTCTATGGAGCAGCTGAATACTGATTTGGATCTTCATAGCAGTTATGTTATTCAAATGAATAGGAAACCTTTTTGGTAATTACATGTCAGCTATTGATATTAACATCAGATGATCTGTTCATAATAGCTTTGATTGTAACCAATAAATATATATATTTATTCTTTTGTAGTTTAGGATATCAATGTAAAAATGTGTTTATTTATTTATTTATTTATTTTAGTATTTTTAATTTTAGTTTGCTTGACCGGGAAAACTTTGCTATCTATCTCAGTATCTGAGAATCTGAGAATCTGCGAGAATGTTTGTTATTGTGAAGGAGGCTTTAGGAATCGGCAAGAAGCTGAAGCCAGGCTTTGATTCTGTCAACCAGTCTGGAGGACATGGTTTAGAATTATTTTGGGGAAGGACTTGGGATCCAGCATTTGCCAGACAAAAGGAAAAAGAAACAAAAAAAAAAGTTGACAGCAACCCTTCAAATACTGCTCGTACAAAGAAAGCAAATTTTGATTTTCAGTCTTGAACTCTTATCCTTTTCAGTAAGAATGTGTTGCAATTTCTACCTTAAGTTATTAGACAGCATACACTGAGTCAAGTAACACAATGGGTTCTTTCTACTTGTTAATGTCACCATAGCTGTCACATCCAAAGTTCTCACTTCACAGAATTATAAAGGCTTTAAGATGTGTGTGTAGGAGTATGTCACAAATAGGATGATTAGATAGATAGTTTTAATAAAATAAGATCTTTTTGTTTGTTTGTTTGTTTGTTTGTTTTGTTTTTATGATTTAAGTTTCATAAGTCTTAGCATTCTCTTGTCATAGAGAGGTTCATCAGCCAAACTGGCGTGTTTTCCAACACAGCTGAAACTGATGTTTTAAAGTCTAAGTGATGTAGAAGTGTATAAGAGAAAAACAAACAAACAAACAAACAAAAAAACACAACTGTGGTTGGTTCTATGTGGATTTAGATGGCGTAGAAAGTAAACTCATATGAGTTTTGACTAAAAGATAACAGTTTTATAAACACTCAGGTTTGTAATGTATAAAAAAGTTGCAAGTACACGAAAGAAAAAAATTGCATTTCAAAATTAATTAAGCTTTCAGAAGGACTACTAATAATGTAGGCATATGTAGACAGTTTCAAAATGTAGCTTACATTAAATAAAGTGGGAATGAAATGTTTGTTCTTTTGTCTGAAGTTAGACTAGGTTCAAAATTAGAAATAAGAGCTGTATGTATTTAAAAACTAAATGCACTTCTCCAGCTCATCCATGTGTGAAAAAGAGATAAAAATACGAGAGCAACTGCTAATTTAAGACCTTCATCTTCAATCAGAGAAATCACATTTGGAAAAACTTTTCTTGTTTTTACCTCTCTAAGTACTGGTATACATTACCAGTACCTGTGCTAAGATGTGATAGGAAGATGGAATTTTATTTCTAAATTTACACTTCATTAATAATGCTTTGTTCTTCAGTTCTTAATTGGAAGAAGCTGAAAAACTTGAGCAAAATATTCAAGACACTTTTTTAATAGTATTTCTAACCATGGATTTTAAAAGACATTTAAAAAAAAATCAGTGTTTCCTATTGTTAATGACAATCTATTGTACAGGAAGGCTTTGTAAATCAGTAAATCATGGAGCAGAGTTGGAATGAGTAACTACAGCAGTAAAGCAAAAGTGTGTGCACACTATTCTTATTAGAGATACCTTGGAAATTTTAACCTACCCCTCCAGAAAATTTAAACCTGGGCATCAGCTACCTTTTCTGGTTCTTTCTGGCAAGATTAAAGAGTATGTTGTTTTTGCATAATCTATTGCTATGCAATGTTTTTTCATCTTCTTGCTCTTGAGGAAGCAAGCTGAATATTTGTCAGTAAAGAAGTATTTAACTTAATATTTTTATGAAGAGACTTGGAGGTAAAAGTGAAAAAACATCATGTCTTCCTGTGTGTACAGTGCCCAGTTCAGTGGGGTTCCAATCCTGAAGGAGGTGTTAGTAAAATTACGTCATCACAGATCTAGGATCAGGGTATATGGGGACATTTTGCAGAATTGCTGACTGCAGCAGAGTTTCAATGAGTGTAGGTGGTAATAAAAATGGAGCAGGACTACATCTGTTACCCTGCATACATTTTAAATAGCGCAGTGCCTCAGATGGGTTAAGAAGATCCAAGGAGTAACCTTATTCTGAAAGTATAAATATAACCTGATTCTGAAAATTCAGGCAGGTTGCAAGATGAACAAAAATCTTAAAAAGTCTTAATTGTCAATGTTCAGGCTAGGAAACAAAGTTTTCAAATTGCACTGTTTGTTGAGTGACTGGTAAAAGTAAGACTAAAGATTTTTGTATGGATAGAATTGTTAAGAGACAGATATGAAAGAAACCAAGGGACTTCTTAAAGCTCAGGTAGACAGATTTGTCAGGCAAGGTTTGAGCCCACATTCAGACATGAAAGTCACAATAATACAGTTGGGAAACTAGCAGTCAGGGGATCTCCCTGCTAGCAGTAGAGAATCTCAAATGCCTTATGCAACGTGAAAGTAACCTTCTTTTGCATAGGTGTTGCTGAGGTGTTCTGTAGAGGTTCACACAAATGTAGATACTTTTATTAAATTTGATGGGTGTTTATAGGACTGTGTGAAAACAATAGTTTCATTTCAAATTAAGTATGAATATTGTGTGGGAAAGCAGTTGGCATAGATCAGAGGCTGGAGTTAATTGTGCATCTTGAGGAATAATCTGCCAGAACTTTTCTCTGAGGGTCATTTTACAAGGCTCTGAATATGTCAAATCACAACTGTGTATATATTACTGTTATTATTGTGTAATATATTAATGTGTATATATTACAATTATTATTGAGAGTAGAATAGTTTGGTGGAAAATAATAAAGCTTTCGATGCTTTTCTGTCATTCTAAAGAACTTCTGTTGATCTCTGCTGTGTTTCTAGAGAAGGTGCAGCAAAAGGGAATGTCTTGCTTTGCCCCCCACTGCAGGTAATGCACTGTGAGTCACTGCTGCAGGTCCCTCAGCAGTGTGAGAAAGTGGTAGGAACACCCTGCTGTACCTAGGGAGGCTTGCAACCCTGGCCATTGGGCTACTCCTGCCTCTAGCTTCTAGTGGAAAGTGAGCATGGAAACACCTCCTTCATATAAGTAGTGGGATTTTATTCATGTCAACTGGATCCCCTTTTGTTGTTAAGCAGGGCCCAATTCAGCAACCCAAAGCCCCATAGATGCTTTGTTGTCTCAGTGTGGCTGTGCATCATGCATGATGAGAGAAAAAAACCTGTCTTTCTGTCCCAGGTGTCATATAGAAATAGCTGCCAGTGATATTGCTGATTCTCTATGTCATCCTCAAAATGCTGAAGTGTGGTATGTTCATGTTCCTAAAAGCCTTGAGGAATTTTGGAGGAAAGTGATAGAAAAGTCTCAACATTTTCTGCACAGAGAAGTGCAAATTGATAGAGTCTCCATATTTTAAGTCTGAAAAGAAAGCATTATTAAAATCTAGTCAAATCGTAGTCAAGAATCAGTTCCAAAGAATCTGTGTATGAAGCCTGTAATATCTTGTTCAGCTAAACTGAATTGTTCATTTCAGTTGTTAATTATTTCTTCTGAACCACTTTTTATGAATGCAGTTCATGAAATTGTATGGCTGTAATTTACAAATTACATTTTTTATCTTTGGAGTAGCCTGAACATTCTCAACAGAGATGAATGTATTTGATACTGTTTCAGAGGATTAGAATTCACTTCATGGTGACTTTCAAGGCTTTGAAATTTGGTTTTATTCCATAAATTGAGGTAAATAAGTAGGGAGTGTTTTCAGAAAAAAAATATATATATATATATATATATACATATATATATATTTAGGAGATTTGAATGTATCTGTATTTTGTCAAGTAAATAAAGACTATTTTGCTGCCCAATATTAATACCTGACATCCTTGTGCGCTGGTGTTTATAAATGACCATGGAGGTAGGCCTGATGAAACTTTTGCATTTGTGTTAGCTATAGACATGGATTTGAACCACACACCATATGAATTTTTGGTGCTAGGTCTGTCTTTACATTCTTTTTGATTACACAGCCATCAAACATTGGGCGTGTATAGTCCTATTGTATTGTTATAATACCATTAGTTTTTGAATCTGTGGTTACTGCATTCTGTGAAAATGGACAATTTGCTGTTCTGCAGTCGATATCTCAGATGCTGGCATTTTGGTGAATGTTTGTAAATGATGTCTCTTACGTAAGTTGCTTTCTGATTAGCTACCATCTGTATCCAGTGTGATGTTTGGGATCAGGATTATCCAGAATGGAACACTGTCCCTCCTCATAAAATTTAGTACCTAGTCTAAAAGTCATCTAAAGAAAATTGAATCAACTCATCCTGTGGTGATCTCAGGATGTTTGTGTGTATCTGTTTTATTTCAGTTTTTTGTTAATAATGATGTGCTATTTTATGAAATTTTCCAACACAATTCTGAAAATGCCTTTTCCACCCACAGTTGGTCTCTTGCAGAGTGCTACTTAAGGCAGGAGATGGACTGGGCAATTAGATTACTAGTGAGTGGATAGTGGGATATGTTCTAATATTTAAAAATTGTAGTAAAGAGAAACTGAGGGCATGGATAGGCCTTCCCCTTTGCTCCTCATTATCTCTTTATCTCATTATCTCCTCATTTACCATTTTGTTAAGATGACATAAAAGATAGCTTCTGCTTGCACCTGGAAAGCATCATCTTCAAATATTTCTTTTGACTGCTTTATCAATTTCCTATTATGATGGAATCAGCTCTGAGACATTATTTGATACGTTAGGAAAAAAAAATATATCTAAATGAGTCCTTTCAGATGGAAGAATCTCTGATTTGAGAAGACAGTTTTTAAAACCTGTGTATGCCTCCTTATAATTACTACTTTTGCTCTAATATAACATGCCCCAAATGGTGGATGAAACAAACGTATACTATATGTTGGTCAAAGACCGGGCCATATGCCAGGTTTTTTTTTTAATAGCGTTAAGAAATGCATTTGTGTTTCCCAGAAGTCATACCATTTAGTAAAGAGAATTGAAACAGTGTTTGTTGCATATCTGTAGGAAAGCTGAACACGCTATGTCTCTTTTTAGAGAAAAAAATGAAAAGTGTTTGTTTGTGAAAATATTTATTTGTTATTTAGCAACTTTACAGATATTAAAACAGATATCCTTCTCTAAGAGTGATGGAAAGCCCAGCGGTGAGGGTGCCCAGAGGAGGGGTCACTGCCAGAGCTGCTATGGGATGGGCACACATGGACAGGAACAGGGCTGAAATGATCTGGGCGCAACTGCCATGGTGGTGTGGCCTGCGGGGCCTTGCAGCTGGTGGGGAACACCTTCATGTGGGTTCCTTGGCCATTTGGACAGTTTTGCCACTCTGGTCTTAGTAGTCATACAGAGTTACTGTAGCAAATGAACTGTGAATAGGCCAAATCACTCAAAGATGCTTGTTGGTTGTGTTGGTTTTAATGATACAGATTTTGTTGCTAACTTAGACCTAAATAAAGCAGTAATTTATTCAGGTCAGTCCTGTTGATTTGGGCAAAATCTAATTCAGCAGGTGTTGCTGGTTCCAGCCTGTGAAATCCAAACTTAAATTCACAAATTAAGTGTAGTTGTCCTAATCTGCGTAAACTATAGTGATTAACTGAATTAATGCCTTCCTTCAACAGGTCTTTGTGTACTCAGATTTCTGAATAGCTTATATGTGCTCTCTTAACTCCTGAATGTCCTGTGAGGAAAGGCTAAGGACACTTGGGTTGTCCATTCTGGAGGAGTCCAAGAGGTGACTTCAAGTCTCTCTGCAACTCCTGAGGAGGGGAAGGGCAGAGGGAGGTGCCAGCCTCTGACTCCTGGGAACCAAGGACAGGACATGTGGGAACATCACAAAGCTGTGCCACAGGAGGTTCCAGATAGATGGAAGGAAATATTTCTTTACTTTGAGGGTGGAACACTAGAACAGCTTCCCTGGAGAGCTGTTTGTCTGTCAATGTTCATGTTCAAACCTCAATAACATGCTTTAACTTTTGTTTAGTCTTGAAGTCTCCTTCTCTGGAGATACTCAAAACCTAAACCTGCCTGGATGCCAATCTGTGCAACGTGCTCTAGGTGATCCTGCTTGGCAGGGGAGTTGGACTAAATGATGTTCAGAGGTTCCTTCCAACCTCAGCCATTCTATGATTCTGTGATGTGGTCAGGCAGTTGGACTAGATGGTCTTTGAAAGTCCCTTCAAGTGGAACTATTCTATACATCATTCTATACATCATTATGGAAACAGGGAACTTTTATCATTTTCACTGTTTTATGTTGTAAGGGACAGAACATTTTTTTGAACTTGAAGTAGATATAGTAGGTGAATCACTCATGAGCTGTAATGACCATTCACATAGTGACTTCTAAACGTACTGCAGGATTTCATCTCTCTCAAATTAGTGTGCTGCCTTTTACAGAAAATAGAGCATCAGGATTTTAGGTGGAGTTAATGAACAATCTTGTAGGAAACCTTTCTGACAGGTGAAGTAAATCAACTGAAATTCCAGGTAAAGTCAGTTTAAAATAAAAGAAAATGAAAGTATCCAGGGATTTGCTAAATGTTTATATTTCTTTGGCCGCCTACAAAAATGTTCTTAAGGCAAAAGGAAAATGGAAGTGCTACTGTCCTTGTTTCAGTTAAGACAGTTAATTTTCCTCCTAGTAGCTGATAGGGTGCTATGTTTTGGATTAGGATGAGAAGAGTGCTGATAGCATGCTGATATTTTAATTGTTGCGGAGCAGTGCTTACACCAAGCCAAGGACGTTTCAGCTTCTTACTCTGTCCTGCCAACGAGCAGGCTGAGGGTGCAGCAGGAGCCAGGGAGGGGACAGACCCAGAACAGCTGACCCAAACTAGCCGAAGTCTGATGCCATGCTAAGCAATATATAGGGGTAGCTAGCTGGGGTGGAGGGGTGGGACTGCTCTGGGTTGGGCTGGGCATCGGTCAGCAGGTGGTCAGCAATTGCATTGTGCATCACTTGTTTCGTACACATTATTATTAGTAGTACTATTATCATCATTATTGTTATTACTATTATTGTTATTATTATTTTTCTGTCTTAATAAACTTTGTTTATCTCAGCTCACAGGCTTCACTTTCCTATTTCTCTCCCCCATCCCAGAGAGGGAGGGCGGTGGGTGAGCGAAAGACTGTGTGGTGTTTAGCTGCCAGCTGGGTTAAACCACAACAGCTACCTTACATGAAGTCATGGCTATTAACTGTAAAATTATCAACGATCTGGTTAATATTCAGTTCATTTATTCAGGCTTCTGCAATTCTTAAAGGCACTGGTGGAACAGAGAATAAAAATGATATTCTTCTTTCCATTTTACTTCTGCTTTATCAATCTGCATCTGAGTTAGGTGGGTGATTTCTGCTCCTCTCAGTTAGAATGCTGCTCTCTGGAAAGCATTTTGATGATGCATACGTAGCATCTCTATTTTTCTATGGTAAACTAACTAAGAAGAGTTTTCCTTGAAACACAGCTGAAAGTTTCTACTATGTTGCAATATAATTTCATCATCTATTAAAATGATTTGCAAGCTTGATATTCATACCCTGGCTACACTAAACTAACGTTTTAAAATTTCTAAGCGCAGGACTGTGGAAAACTCTTTAAATGCTCTGTGAATACAGTATCATTCCTGCGTCTACTTTTAGAATAAATTCTCAAAATCATTGTGAATGTGTTTTTTCTCAAGCAGAGTTATGTTTGTTTTGAGTTTATTGCACAGACTTGCAATAAATCTAATAACTTCCAGGTTGATTGTTTTTGTTTTTGCAATTTTCCTTAAACCAGATAGGCTTTTACTTTCTAAACTTAAAATTCCAAAATACAGTCTCATGAATTACGGTGAGTTCAGTTTGAATTTTAAAAGTCAGAAATAAGAAGACTATTTCTATAAGAATTTTGATGTTCCAAGACAGACTTCGACAATTTTAGAAAAGAATTAAAAGAAATGTATTTTGTACTATATGCATTATTCTTCTGTGATTGGGTAACTCTTAGCAGTCTGATGTATGTGATGTTTAGATTTACTACAGACATTTGTAATCTATAGATGAATTTATTTAATTTTTCTTAGTGAAAGCAAGTAATATTTTTTTCCACTTCAGAAGATCTGCTAAGTCTTTCTGCTTCCCAGCAGTGTTCTTTTTACATTTGCAGAATGAAAAACTTTCAGAATGAATTAGGGTGTCATTTTACTGAAGTACATTAAATGAAACACAAAAATGGGTTTTGAGACATCTGTTTACACAGATATTAACTGCACCCTTTCAATATATTGCTGAGTAATGCATGATTTTATTTTCAATCTATAGCTATAATTTGTGTAAATTTTAAATGTTGCTCCTTCTGATAGAAATTACAAGGAGTAGTAGTACAAGTATAGAAGCTACTGCCAATACTTACTACACTATATATTCATTTAAAGAATCTTAGGTATTATTTCAGCTATGTGATAGCTGTTTATTTTTGAGGAAATACTAGTCTTTTTCAGTAACTTTCTTTAACATTTTCTTTTTATTTTTTTTTCTTTAATAGATCAAAACAAAGTAACTGGTACTTCTGTGTTTGTCACTAATGTTTCTAGATGGTAGCAAAGATTCCTCAAGAATTCTGTCAAGATGGTAGGACTTGTGGCTAAAATGCATAATTTCTGCTCTCTTTCTGTCATGTGAAAGAAATCCCAGTGCATATCATGGATGTCATGACCTGCAATTGCTAGGGTAGCTCTAGTGTTAGGTTAGTGTTAGTGTTAGGTCAGAGGTTGGACTAGGTGATCTTGGAGATCTCTTCCAACCTAGATGATTCTGTGATTTTCTTGTAAAGTTTTTGTATTGTACTATAAGAAAAAAATATACTAAGAAGAGGTGCCCATAGAAGAATACACCATCCAACATTACAATGAGTTTTTGAGTGTTCATAACACTTACCTTTTTCTCTTATAGAATCTGTCACAACATCTTTATATACATATATTGCCTAAATAATTTTATCACAACACTCTCTACATAGAAAACAAACAAACAAACAAAGAACAAAAGAAAGTCAAGGTAAGTTTGGGAGCTTTATGTAAGAAACATGCACACATGTATAGTATTCACCTAACAATATTTGTGATTTGAAGCTTTTGTACTATGGCTGAGTAATAGAGCTCACTATCCCATATTTCTAAAATACAAAGTTTACTAATAGTAGTTTAAATAATCAGCTTCATGTCGTGCTGAGAACTGTACATTATCTTAATGCAGTGTTGATATTTTGAATGTAATCAGGGCATGTGCCTAAATCCTTATCTAGGATTCCAGGAGTGGAACTTTTGTCCAGCTGTGAAGCTAAGAGAAAAATTCAGTTCTGTCTAAAGCAAAATTCAAATAAATGCCAAAGACACATACTCAGCAGGCTTTTTTAATACTCAGTCTTAGACATGACTGGATGAACTGATTGTGAATGATGACTGTGGTGAATGGAGTTAAATCCAGCTGGAGGTCGGACACTACTGGCATCCCCCAGGGCTCAGTACTGGAGCCAGTCCTCTTTAATAACTTTACTGATGATCTGGATGAAGGGATCGAGTGCACCCTCAGTAAATTTTCAGATGACACCAAGTTAGGTGCGTGTGTTGATCTGCTTGAGGGTAGGAAGGCTCTGCAGGAGGATCTGGAAAGGCTGGACCAATGGGCTGAGGTCAACTGCATGAAGTTCAACAAGGCCAAGTGCCGGGTCCTGTACCTGGGGCACAATAACCCCAAGCAGAGCTCCAGGCTGGGAGATGAGTGGTTGGAGAGCTGCCAGGCAGAGAAGGACCTGGGAGTGATGGTGGACAGTCGGCTGAATATGAGCCAGCAGTGTGCTCAGGTGGCCAAGAAGGCCAACGGCATCCTGGCTTGTATCAGAAACAGTGTGACCAGCAGGGCTAGGGAGGTGATCGTCCCCCTGTACTCGGCTCTGGTGAGGCCGCACCTCGAGTACTGTGTTCAGTTTTGGGCCCCTCGCTACAAGAAGGACATGGAGGTGCTTGAGCGAGTCCAGGGAAGACCAATGAAGCTGGTGAGGGGTCTGGAGAACAAGTCTTATGAGGTATGGCTTTGGGAGCTGGCGTTGTTCAATCTGGAGAAGAGGTGACTCAAGGGCGACCTTATCACACTCTACAGGTACCTATGCCAAAATGTTCTTAATTGAAATGCTCTGAAACATTTAATAACATTCCTCCCAAAATTAACCATAGCCACATACTTGTTAGATACCATCCATGTGGTCAGACTAATATAGAGGAGAAATGAGTCTTTTAGCAAGGCTTCCTCTAACACTGATCTTGCCACATCGCTGCATTTCCCCTTCTTTTAAAGTGAACACCAATCAAAGCATCATCCAGAGTGTTAACACCCCAAATTAAGTGCACTTGTTTTTTTGAGGTTGAGATTAGAATGAGGAACATTTTGAGAAGATGAGGAGGCCGTGATATTTAGATTACTGCCATAGGAGAACTGTTTCTTTGTTTGTAAGTCATCAAAATGAGATGAACTGCATATGTTAGCATTGCTTCTGAAATGAATTGACTTCATTTTCCTCAAAATCTAGGAGAGCTAAACACCACTTTAGTTCATGGTTACCTTGCATAAGGTCAGGTATTTCCATGTGAATACCTTTCTTCAGCCTTGCAAGACCTTGTTGAACTGTTACCTATGTGCTAAGATGTTGCTACCTTGAAAATCCTGTGATTAAGTTTAATTTGTTTGTGCATCCTTCCTTCAGCACGGTGAACACAATTCATTGACCCAGAAAGTGTCTGATGGCAGCTACGGGACACAGAGCAAACTGTCTAACTCCACTGGTTAGAGCTGTGCCCCATCATGTATGACAACAAAAAGCCTGGCAGAGGGGTGTTGGATGGAAAGATAAAAGATAGCAATGTGTTACTTTTGATGTTAAAGGCCTCTCTCCTTCCTCTTTTCTACTGCTGTTTTTACTAACATGAGAGGCATAGGATATTAATGTAATAAAAATGGGCACACTTGAATATAAGAACTGTTTGATGTAGTTAATATATTAACTATAGCTTAATTATGTGCAGCTAAATGCTTGTGCCCACATCTAGGACTACTCTGTGGGAAAGCATACTCTTCAAAGACTACTTTCAAGGTAACTAAGGGAAGCTTTCTTGAAGTGCACTTTGGCTTCATCTTTAGATTTCATCTCAGTGAGTCTACTTGCTTCAGTCACAAGACTTATGTTTTTAAACATGAATTAAATATCCAGAATTGTTAAAGTTACAAATAAAAGTCATGATACAACAAAAAATTTACAGTGCCATACCACAACTTTGGCCCTAGACAATCTGGTACCAAGGCTTTTCAGATTATTATACTTGTCCATGATTTTCCTGTGCCTCTTCATTGAGATAAAACAGTATACTGAATATTTAAAATAAAAATTGAGATTTTTATAAATATTCAGGCTGAAGGCCATTGCACTCTACTACCCTTGTCATTCCAAGGAAGGAGGTCACTTCTGTCTGCCACTGTTGTCCCTGGAATGGCACCCTGTCCTGTTATAATGAAAATGAGCTGGTTTCATTTAAACTTTAGTTTAACTTAAGTAGCCTGACTAATACATGAAGGGGGCAGAAGTCTCTTGCAATGATGAGATGTTATGTCAGCTGAAACAGCTACCCCTTAAGGAAATCTATGGTCCAGCCCTAAAGTGGCCACTTGCATTGTCAGTCACCAAACATTTGATGTAAAAAGCACAATAAATGGATATATTTAATTATACTGTGCTTACAGGATGAAACTACTTAGAAGGTTATTGATTTTCCTTTTGCTAGACACTGTGTAAACATTAAGAAATTAAATTAAAAAAAAAATCCTTGTGCTTCCTAAGAGCCTGTAATAATTGTAGCAGCTAATTTCTTCAGGTTACAGCAGAAAAAAGCGAATTGAAGATTTTGAAACTCTCTTTAGGATCATTTAGCATAAAAACACTTAATGGACCGTACCATTGAATAATTTCTCTTGAGAGACATTGCATATAACTTGAGATCTTCTGTTACTTACAAACAGGAAAGCTGTCCTTTTGAGGCCAGCTCAGTAAACATTTTAAATGTGGAAGCAACTGTGATCTTCTTTAGCCAAGATGACTTCAAAAATAAACACGGAAAATTAGAAACAATATGCATAACACTTGATAAGTGGAATTCGTGCAGTGAAGCCAGTTTGCTGTGAATTGTAGTTAGTTACATGGTTCTTCTAGCCAATGTTACAGATTAGTAATTGTTTGTTAATATTACAAATGCACTTAGGCATATCCTTGTTTAGGTTTTAAGTAATTTATTTAAAATATCTGTATAATGTAATCATTAACAACTGTCAGCTTGCATACAGTCCAAGCAATTACTTATGATAAAAATAGTGTTGGAAATTACATAGTCACTGTATTTGGCAATTAGCTCAAATAGCAATTCTGATTATGCATACCTTGTGGATTCTGATATATGGATGTAAAATATGCTTCAAGATCTTGTCTCTAAAGGAGAAGTTCCTAATTAACTCCTCCTGTTTGTGTCTGTGCATTTATTTTGCACTGGTTTAATCCAGTTTCAAAGTATTTCATTTGGAGTTTGGCTATTATTCATATAGATATGTGTGTGTAAGTATATAAAAGTTATTTCAGTTCTTCTGATTTAAATTTTATTTCATTCGACTGACTTGTGTAGGCAGGCTTCAACACTGTATTAAACTGGGAATTATTTCTTCTTTGAAGAGGATCTGATCAGTATCTGCAATATTCCATTATCAATTTTTTTGTTTTATTGTGTGGCATTTATAAGAATTGCAATAATATCTTTGTATTTTATGCTATTCCTTTTCTGCTTTGTTTAGAATATCTCATTTTTATCTCCAAACAGCAAGGACCCTGAAGCTATAGTTTATAATGTGGTTTACAAAATTATCATTAATGGAAAAAATGTATCTCAAAAGGTAGTATTGTCTGTTTTTAACATCTTATATTCTTTTGCAAGCAATTTGCAGATCCTTTTCAACTATATGTTATCTCTACATTTTAGATTTTAGCAGCAACCTAATTCAGAAAAAAAAAAAATCTGCTTATAGAGTTATCAGTGTTCTGGTGAGGTAGCCCACTTTTAGGAAGCAGCTTCACAAACTGAGTTCTTTTTATTAATAAACATTAAGTCCCCATTACTTCTAAGAGAAATTAAACAAGCTGTGTTGATTTTAATAATAGCAATTAGAAAAAGGCTGTTTATGTTTAACAGCAATATTATAAAGGCTCTAGAGATTCAAGAACAGACATCACATAATGAAAAAGCTTTTTGATGTAAAAAGCATCTACAGAAATAAGAGAAAAATAAATTGCAACCAATAATGTCTGCACTAACGACTTTGTTACTACTGTCTTCATAAGTATGACACCCTTGCTCTTTTTCTAATCTTGGAATATAACATAATTACCCAAAACACTGATAGAAATCAATGTTTGTTCTTGTCTCTACTGTAGCAGCTGGTTTATCCTCTTGATGTGTAAACTGCACATTTGGAACATAAGGAACATAAGCTGCATAGATTGACTTCACTGAGTGAATGAAGAGGATGATTAATCTTAAAATATTCTTAGAATTTCCTAACATAATTAATTTCTATTTTTGATACATAGTTCATCACTGTGGCCTCCGTAATCTTGTAACACTAAATTAAGGTTGTATTTTTATATTCCTTTGAGAAGAGTTGCTGGAAGCAAATGTCTTTCCCATTAGGATAGATACACAAGTTAGGGTATTTTTTTCAACCTCAGACTTACTTCTTTCTCTAAGCCTTCTAGAATAGTTGATTACAAACAAAATAAAATTTTGATTTTAGTGGTAAAATCCATGTTTTCTTTTTCTTCTCTCTCTCTCTCTCTCTCTCTCTCTCTCTCTCTCTCTTTTTTTTTTATTAAGAATGTGTATTGAAAGAAAAAAAGAAACACTTTACTGTGTAAAACATATAACCTCCTCCTCTTTACCTCCTCCTCTTTCTTTTCCCTTATGAAAATACTCATGCTAATGATAAAAACAAAAGACAAAAATTCTAAAGACAATATTCCTTGCTCTTCCAGCATAATGGATAGTTCTGCATTGTTTTTACCATAGAGAGAAAAGGAAGATGAAAAAGATGAGGTTCCAACAAACTGCATCTATTATTTGTTTTTCCTTCTGAAATTTTATTGTGAAAGACAGTAAGAGAACCAGGGCTGGAATTATTTCCTTCTTTGTTTTAAGATGAATAAATGAACTTAAATGAATAAATTCCAAACGTACCAATTAAACTCTAATGAAAAAACTTGATTTTCATTTGGTTTTGATTTTCATTTCATGGTGACTCGTGTAATGAAAGATAATGAAAAGGTGACTTGTGGATTAAATGAATGCAACTGGCTGTACCCTTATGACCCAGACTGGCAAATGTTTTTGCAATGACAATGAAGATATTCTCTTTTTTCAGCTTTGCTTATTTACAGACCTATCAGTGTAAGCAATTGTAGGCAGCAGAAGATATCTCATTAACTAATGTTGTAAACAGGGTCGTGTATATATGCCTTCTATTTCTCCTAGGCATTGGACATTGAACAGAAGTGCACTGCAAGATTTTTCTTCTTTGACTAATTTTATTATTATGTATTGTAAATAGAACTTGACCTGTGTAACAATTTTATTTAGCACAGGTTCAATATTCATCTGAAAGTTGTCCTCAGAATACATACGTTCTTTCTTGGACAACTTTTTTTTTTTTTTTTTCTTTCTTCAGTCTATTTTCTCTTCTCTCCTTTCTCTCCTCTCCTTTTCCAGTAACAATATTAAAGTGAATATAATTTGTTTGTGAAACACTAGCTATTCCGTTATTGGATAAACTGCCTAAGAAATGTGTTTAGCTTATAGCTGTTATGTTCTTTGTAAAATTCTTTTATCTGTAGCCTTGGAATTCTATTTATATAAATCAATTCCTAACAATGATTAATGCACAAATAGTTTGTGAGGGCACCACATTAAATGAAAAAAAAAATCTTGTGTGAGCATAAAATGCATTCAAAGCAGTGACTTAAAATTGAACACTGAAAATGTTGCATGAGGACTGTATGTTAAGTTACAGATAGAATATCCTTTCTAAATAATCCCATCCCTTTAATTAATGATTTCTTCAAGATTCTGATGTTGACTTTAAACACTTCAGATTTACTGCAAAACTTTGACCTACAGTAAGGCTTGTTTATATCTCTTTGTCTGTATAAAATCCCATCCGTTGTGCTACCTGGCAGCCCATGGCCTTTTTAAGTTAGCACAGATTTTTGTGTTATGTCCTATCTATTATTTATCAGATACTGAGACAGGACTTATGTGAATAATTTGATGTTGGCCCCACTAGTGTATCGCTTGAAAACTCAGATCAGTTCTGTTCTCCTCATCACTCTATACCACTTTTGCCTTTGACTGCAGTGTACTGATCTTTTCCTCCCTCACCTTGTACCTACAGAGATGAAGTTAGTGAAAAAATATTTTATTTGAATTCAATGTCAGTAAGACCTTCCACATGTTTTCTGTTTTGGTATGTATAAGAAAATTGAACGCCAGTTGCAGTTATTCATTCTACTCTTTGTTTCCTTAAGTGTTTTATCCTAAGACTTCAGACATTTTGTACATTGCCTAAATTTTACATCCTAGCCATGCCCCTCACATGGGATAATTTTGCTTCGTATGTCAGATTAAGGTGTCTTTGAATTTATCCACCAGATCACTATTATTTCTTGCTCAGATCTTTTTGTTGCAGAGTTCGTTTCTGTAAGATCTGCTTTTTTTATAAAATAGCTAGAATGAATATCTCATTTACTATGCTGTTTAATAAGAGAGATTAATCTTATTCATGTTGATATAATTTCCATTATCTTATTACTCTATTGAAGGACTAAATTTTGACTTCTGGAACCGGGTGTTACAAAGTTTGGCCATTGAGTAATTTAAAATTCTGTGATGAATTATATATGGTAATATTACATCATCGTTGTCTCACATACACTCTACTGAATTTTTTCTTGATGATATTTAGGCAAATAAAATATTAAAGAAAACACGTGAATTTAGGAGGGGGGGGGAGGGAGGGTTCAAAATTTAAGAACAAGAACATTCACAGAACTTAAGGAATAATCCAGGAACAATATTCTGAATTGGATAATCTCCACTCTATACTTAGAATATATACATAGGATATATAATATGCATTAGGGACCTCTTAGATATGCTCTTTAACTATATTGCACTGAAACACTGCCAGCAAGCATAGCATAAAATGGCCACACTTGAAAAGTAATTTGCTGTCTTTGGTACCCCTTCACCTAAGCTTCATCTTCTTGCTCGATGTTTAGCAGTCCAATTAATATGTGCCATTAATAAGACATCAGCATACTTTAATTTGAAAAAGGAAACAGCTAATTTAAAATTGGACAAAGAATATTAATGGAGACCAATAATATTCCTGTAAGAACTTGGTTCATCGATTTTGAAGTAATTGTTCTTCACCTGTCATATGCATCTAGGTTATCTGAACTTCTCATTAAATAAAAACAGATAGCATTTTTGCTGTTGTATAAAAGGTATCAGCATGATTTCTGATATATTTTACCTGCTACTTGAAGATGTTTTGTATTAGTGTGGAACTTTTAAGTGGTTTCTTCTCTTTTCCCCTCCTCACCACTCTTAAAGGCTATAAACTATTGTTTATAATGGTTATAGCAGTAATTGTCAGTTGAGGCCTGCAGAATACATGTGGTTGCTGTTACATCAGTTCTTTTCTCTTTTTATTTTGTGAGCATCATTTTGAACAACCATATCTTTTATGCTGAATCCTGTAAACTAAGAAAGCATAATGTGTGTCTAATAATTTACAAAGTCAAAAGAGAGAAAGAGACAGTTGAGCATAGTAAGGATAAGGTACTGCTACAGGCAATAGGTAACAGAAATAGTATAAATTTCAGATCTTCAAAGCTTCCAGTGGTATGATGCAATGGCTGTGAAAGAGAGGTCTGCTCGAGAAATTGCACTAATTTAGTTTAATTAATAACTGTGTATTAGAAGTTTGCCAACTCATACAGCCTAGTAGGAGTCTTCATTACTCAGAACTGTAACAAACATTGTGTCTGGGATATTGAGGGTCTTTTTGCTAGAAATATTTTGTTTGTTTGTTTTTGTTTTCCAAAGATGATAAAAGTGGCAACAAAGTTTTGTATTGGGTTTACATGGCAAGGGTTTGGTAACTGGGGCTGCAGGGCTGGCCTCTGTGAGCAGAACCCAGCAGCTGCCCCATATCAGAGCAGAGCCAGCTCCAGCTGCTCCAACAGAGACCTACTGCTGTCCAGAGCCAAGCCAACAAGTGATGTTGTTTGCGCCTTTCTGAGAGCATATTTAAGAAAGGGAAAAGAACTGCTGCACCACAGCAGCTGGGAGAGTGAGGAATGAGAGCCAGCCCTGCAGCTCTCCAGGGTGAGTTCAGCAGGAGGGCAGGAGGTGCTGCAGGCAGGCAGCAGCAGTTCCCCTGCGGGCTGTGCAGGGAGAGGCCCCTGGTGGAGCAGGCTGTCCCCCTGCAGCCCATGGGTCCCCCATGGAGCAGATCTCCACGCTGCAGCCCCCCCATGGGTGGAGGAGCCCCCGCTGGAGCAGGTGGATGTGGCCTGGAGGAGGCTGCGGCCCATGGAGAGCCCCCGCAGGAGCAGGCCCCGGGCCGGAGCTGCAGCCCGTGGAGAGGAGCCCACGCAGGAGCAGGGGGTCTGGGGGGAGCTGCCCCCACCCGTGGGGGACCCGTGCTGGAGCAGTTTGCTCCTGGGGGATGGACCCTGTGGAAAGGAGCCATGTGGGAGCAGTTCTTGAAGAGCTTCTGCCTGTGGGCAGCCCCTGCAGGCTCGGTTCAGGAAGGATGGCATCCTGTGGCAGGGATCCCACATAGAGAAGGGGCAGAGAGTGAAGGAGCGGCATGAAAGAGCAGCAGAGATAAAGTGTCATGGACTGACCGCAGCCCCCATACCCTGTTCCCCTGCTCTGATCAGGGGGAAAAGGTAAAAAAGCGTGGGTGATGGGAAGGTGTTTTTAGTTTGCTTTTAGTTCTCAGTGTTGTAGTTTGTAAATTATATTAATTGTAGGCAATAAATTATATTAATGTCCCTATGCTGAGTCTGTTTTGCCTGTGATGATAATTGCAGAGTGATGTCCCTGTCCATATCTCAACCCTTGAGCCCTTTCTAACATATTTCTCCATTTTGTCTTTAAGGAGGGGGAGTGAGAGAGCGATTGTGGTGGAGTTTAGTAGCTCAGTAGAGTAAAATCACCACAAGCTTAAGAACATTTTTTTGCAATTTATATATAAGAAGGGTGACATCTAGTTCTTCTGGACTAGTTAAGTCTACAGAAATAGCGTTTGCATAATTGTTTGGCTTGCGGTCAAATTTATTTTTCTAATCAAAGCATTCTAGCAGCTGTCAGCAAATTTAGGCAGAAAATACCTTGTCTCTTCTCTTTGCAGATTTGCATGATGACTTTTTCTTGTGTGAAGGCAATGGGAGCTACTTTTCCTTAAGACAGGGACAAAAGCAATGAAATTGATTATATCCTCCTGCAGAGCATACATTAAAAGTCACTGCATAGACGGTTTTTGAGTACTGATAAACAATATGAGCTTGCAGTATGTAATACACTGCAAATGATCCTTAATAAATTTACGTTTGAGAGGAGTATGTCAAATATGCTAAAGTTACGCTAAAGAGTAATCTTTCTAAGATGTTTTAAGTGGAAGCTGTACATTCTGTTTGACGGGAACTCCTTAAATTCAGAGCTCTTTACATAGAAGTCATGAAGAATAACAAACTATTTAACTATTCCAGAGAAGCACCTTGGTTTTAGAAAACAAGGGTGAAAGATTATTGCATGTCTGTTTTAAAGTTGTGTGACTACATGCATGTTTGCATAGCCTGTATTTTCAGCTGTGGTAGTGACAATCTTTGTTCAAGGAGAAAGGACAGATGTTGACTGGAATCACCTCTTAGGAGTCTGAGAATATTATTTCAGCAAGATGATTCTAAAGTAGATATTTTGATTATTGTTAAAGTTTGAAATTAAATGTATATTTTTCCCTTTGTAGGTTTTTATATAATTTAATACACATTTCTATTAAGAGAGATTGTTCTTGAAAGTGGTTAAAAGATAACTGCAAACTTTGCCTACCTGTAATTAGAAATGGATTATGCATATTTAAAGCATCCTGTTAGTCCTGTGAGCTAATTCAGAAGCTCGTAAAGAGGGTTTTCATAAAATCCTTTCATTAAATCAGATGCAGGGCTGTGCTTCGTCTGTTTTTCCTTTAACTATTTTTCTGTTAGCCTTTCAGACTCCACAATGGAGAAATACATGGAATATTGACCATTCCCAATCTCAGTGAGAAAATTTTGCTATTCCACTTTTCTCTGCAAGTTTATCAACAGTTTGTCTTAAAAACAAACAAACTAACTAACTAACTAACAAAAAACACAGAAGTAAAAACGAATCATAATTCTTCCCATGGTTTTGGTATTAGATAGATTAAATAAATAAATATTTTTTCTCATTTTATACTGTTTTTTTGCATTTATATGTTTGAAAGCTGTTTGACAGATCATTTCATCAGCATGCTAGAGGTTCATTAAAATGTTAAATGTTAAAAATGTTAACATTGTAAATATTTCATGGAAAAGGATGACTGCTTTGTTTTTCGGTCTTATTAATAAATTAATAAAACTTGAAATGTTAGTGTAAAAAGACTGTATGTGCCATGTTGGTTGGGTGGAGAGAAAGGTTGTGACAGAGTTTGTGTTGTTGTTTGCTTATAAGCTATATCACATTGATCTTTGTATGCCATAGTGTCTCTGAAAATAGTGTCTCTATGGAAATAGGATGTCACAAGATTCTGTCACAAGACTCACCCGTATAAAGAGGAAGAGACTTTTAAGACTTTTATTAAAAAGAGATTTTGTTGACCCCCTGTTTAACCTTGTAATAAATGGCCATTGGATTTGATTGTATTCAAACATGAAGTGTTTTGAATAGTATAACTGTACCTTTTCCTTTTCTTTATATTAGGTATGTGCAGTGTACCTTCAGTAGGTAGGTTTGAGAGGTCTTTTGTTACAGTTTTTTCTGAAAAGCACAAGATTAATTCATCCTTAATGGTTTAATATTCTAGATGATTCTGTATCCTCATTATAAAAGCAAATACAGGAAACAGAAGAAAGTCCTTCAGCATCTTTCAGAGCACCAATACAAATTTCAAATAGCTTTTCTTCTTCAGTTCATCTGTGGAGGAAACATTAGAAGATCATTTTATAATTAAGTTAGAGATGCTTATTGTTGAACTGTATTGTCTAGGCTTTTCCCTCTATCAGTAATGCAAATGTGTAATATTTAGAATCACTATTCTGCCATCTTTCACTATATTGTTTGTAAAACCGAGAACTTTAATTGAAGCACCTTCTGAATCCTGAAATGTTATGCTGTTGCACTTTATCTCTGTAAGTTTTTCGTGAAATCTTATTTTGAATATTCTGGTTTGGTTTTCTAAATAAAACAATGGCCCTATGGAAAACAAACAAACAAAAATACCAAAACAAAACAAACAAAAAACCTTGGAGCAATACACCCAGGGAAAGAAATAAAGTGTTTTGTTTGTTTGTTTGTTTTTTAAGGTGGTTGTATGTTTCATGATCTGCTAACAGTTCAGCATCCTTACCTAAGACAGACTACCTAGTATAATACTACTGTTTTGTGTTACAGAAAATCCACCTCTAATGAACTTGCATTGATGCTGAATATATGTTAATTCTCATACAAAATAATAATAAAAATAATAAAATAAAATAAAATCAGGAATTACAATTGCGAGTGTTATTCCTTCTGAAGCAGAAGTGGATACAATTGTCCCTATTTGATAAAAGCCATCTATGTTTCTAGGATATAGTCCTGTATATTATTTCTTCACGGTGAGGGTGATGGAGTATTGGAACAGGTTGCCTAGGGAGTCTGTGGAGTCTCCTTCCCTGGAGATATTCAAGGCCCATCTGGACGCCTACCTGGGCAGCCTGCTCTGAGGAACCTGCTTTGGCAGGGAGGGTGGACCCAATGATCTTTCGAGGTCCCTTCCACCCCTACAGTTCTATGATTCTGTGATTCTGTGGTTTCATAAGCAGTTAAATGGGATTTGCTAATTGTAGTGATTTATTTTTAAGGATAGTATAGTCTCTTCTATTCTCAAAGTCATCCATTGGTGTGCTTTCAGCATTACTGTAGAGGCCTCTCACAGAGTGCAGTTGGGCCAGAATAAAAGACGTCTACCTTGGCGTTCAGGTGCAAACCTACTGGACGTGCCAGTGATGTTTGTAGTTCCAAATGGATTCTCTAATGTGAAAGCCGTATCAATTCTTGTGTCCTTGCAGTTGCTTAATTTTTCCCCTTGCCTCCATTTCAAAGTAATAATTCACAGCCTGTCAGTTTTATGACCTTAGGAGAATGCGATCTTAAGATAGTACTACTGAAGGTTAATGAATATGCAGGGAAAAAAAGGTGGAAAAGCTGACCGTTCCAACTTTGGCCTTAGTGTCTTCCATTTAGCAATGAATATTGCTGTAACTGCTGTAATCTTTTATATGTAATCCCTTATAATGTGTAGAAAAGCAGAAATGAAATGATCCTGCTATGTAAAGCTGGGGAAGCTTGTTCTACTGAATTTAACAGTAATCATTGGGATTAAATCTGGTCTCGTGGAAAAAAAAAAAAAAAAAAAAAAAAGAGTTACCCAATTTATTCATTTACCTTGTCTGTTTGAGATTTAAAACAGCAAAAAGAAGACATTTGGCAGTAACTATATGGTGACATTTTCTTTTCTCTGTCATTAATCCAACATTCTCTCTATATTCATATGCTACTTTAGATCATATTAACAATACTTAAATCTGTACTTAATAGTTTTTTTCGTGTACATTAAAAGACAATTGAGCAGGGGAATATGAAGGAGAAACAAAGTTTGTCTTCAATAAGTACAATTCTCTATTGTTTGCACAGTGGAACACACTTACATATATGTGTACGTATATGCCTTTATCTACCAATAATAAAGATTAAATATTTGAAATATGAAACAGATAGCAGTTGTGAGCTCCCTTCAGCAAGGAAAATGAGATTTAGTAGAACTTATTGAAGCAGTCTCCCATATGTTAGATTGTTAAATGTAAGTGAAGATGATCTGTAAGACATTGGAAAATGAGAAATCAGAAGATCAAAACTCTATATTAAGTTTCTCTTTGCATATCTTAAAGCTTGTTTTCTGTTTTTTAGTTTTGTTGCTTTTGTTGTTGCAACAAGGAAAAAGCATATTATTTTAAGTCACGTTATGAACTTCCTTTGGTATTATTTGTTCTCAACACTGCAAAGAAATGAAGTATGTTGGTGATGAAAACTGGTGTAGGTTGTTATGAGCTGTAGAAACGTAAGAAACGTATTAGAGACAGGACAGTTGGAAGAGAATTGCATTTGTAGAAGTGTTTTTTTTTTTTTTTGT
Source organism: Anas acuta (assembly GCF_963932015.1). Lineage (NCBI taxonomy): Eukaryota > Metazoa > Chordata > Aves > Anseriformes > Anatidae > Anas > Anas acuta. The sequence goes on along the minus strand of NC_089017.1, from coordinate 44,181,001 downwards.
GTTGTTTTTTTTTTTGTTTGTTTGTTTGTTTGTTTTTTAAGATGATTTTTAGACTATCCATTTAAAATTGTTTAAAAATTTAGGCTATTTAAAATTGTTTAAATCCAATGTATGTTGTGCATGTTACTAAGTACACAGGTATGCAATGGATTCTGTAGTACATCTATTTTTTTTTGTTTGTGATTGAGTTGCCGTGTGGATGCTGCAGCTGGACTGTATGTATGAAAGCAGGCCTGGCTTTCATTGCAGACACTGGAGTGTTGAGGATGCTCAGGAAGAGCAGGATGTGCTTAACAGTGATGACCACCTTCTGCTGAAAAGGCTGGAGATGAATAAGGTATCTGAATTTGATAATGGAACTAAAATAATAAAAATCACTTCTAATTTTGTCCTTCTGCAGCCATACCTAGCTTTGCCAGAGCAATGAGGGGGTTGGGAGGGTAGGGGTGTAAGTGTTAAGCTTCTCTGAGCTTCTCTCTTTCTAATGCAGTATTTCATTTCCAAGTAAATTTTTGAGATATTGGAGAATGTATTCGATGGGTTGTGCAAGAAGAGAACTTCTGTGTAATTCTCATATCCTCATTTTCTCACTTTTTTTTTTCTTTTTTTTTTTTTCCCTCACTGCTGTATGGTATTTTTATCCTGTCCTAAATCCTTTTTCCATAAGGTGCTCACCTCTGGCTGGGCCTACCTGTGCCCTGCAGTGGGGCAGCTGGGGTGGGCCAGAGCTGGATGTTAGCAGTATGGGGCAGCCCTGGCCTCTCTTCACAGAGGCCCTGCAGACCCCTGCTGCCAGCGCCTGGGCACCTTCACCCAACACCCACATGCTCATACTCAAACCCTTAGGTGATATTTCTTTCTGGTTGACCTCCCAAGGTCATCTTTCCTCTGATATTAATTTGATGGGAAGAGTAGTCATTTTCTTTCACTGGAGGTCATAGCTGTTTGGTTATGTTCATCCAAGACAACTCTGATAAGGAGCTATTTTTCCTTTCTGGGGGCAGTATGACACCTTTCACCTTTCTTCATGTTCATTCTCTGTTATGGAGAGCCAAAGTGCCCACTGCTTAGTTGCCACTAAGCAAATGGCTTCCCCAGGCTGCTACCTGGCAACCCTCACTAATTGGAAAGGTCCCCCCAGAGTGCTGAAAAACGCTGGAGATAAGATGTTTGTTACAAAACATCCCAGTGGAATGTTTGCAGAAATCTGTGTTTCAGCTATTGGGATTATGTTGGCTCCAGATTTCCTGCTGATTTCCAGGTAGGTTATATGCAGGTTATCTTGCTTTGTTGGATGTGCTTTATGGCGGCGCTGGCCACTATCAGCCTCTACCATTTACAGAAAGTACACATACCAGTCACATATGATGTGTATGGAATGAACAATACATAATTTTGCTTCCGTTTCCAGAGGGTATGTTTTGTTATTTTTGAATTAACTTTGCTATTTCTCACACTGGGACATTTCCCAGTGGATGTTAGATGAATGATTTATTACATTTTGCAAGTATATTATTGATCATCAAATTGTCACAAAACTTTAATTTTTTCTACTGCCAAGATTTTAATATAATTGTTTCAGTGATACTTTAACATGACCTTCTGAAAATACATCTTACTCTATCAACTGTCCAAAGCAGCAACATAATATTGAAATCATTTTATCATCTCTGTGATAAAGCTACTTACATGGAGCCCAGGTTTCTTCTAAGTGAAGGTAAAATGTAGAACTTCCCTACTCAGTTGAAGAAAATTGTAATTTTAATATTTAAATATTTTTCACTAATATAATATGAAACATTCAGGGATAGATAGCATTTGTTACTTCAACTGTTACACTGTGAAAACTTTTAATGTATACTTATATCAAATGGAAAAGGTATCTTTTTTTTTTTTTTTAACTAGAGTTATGCTTCTTTTCTGGCTGTGAGTGCTTTGATATTAATTTAGAATTGGATAGTCCAGGATACTGCTTCTTTTCTCAAGCAGTATTAGCATATATATATATATATGCTAATATATAGCATATTTTTTATATATATATATAAAATAAACAAACAAACAAACAAAAACACTAGTCGGAGTAACATGTTGCAATTTCACAATTGTGTGAGTGTATCTCCTTGCTTTGGTAAAATAAGGTTAGAATTGCCCTTGTTTTTAAAATATTTGTAGCTGTATTTTTTAGAAGTTGGTGCACATTTTATTGAGTTGGAATTTTATACTTAAGAATTCAACTCCTGCAAATAAAGTATAAAAATGAGCAGTTACTTGTTTAAATGCATAGTTGCTGTATTCAAAGATTTGTTGCAAAGTCACAGTTAAAAATGTGTCAATTTGAAGATTAGCCGTAACAGCTTAATTTGTTTCCCGTATTCATGTGCATTATGGTTCAATTTCCATTTTTATATCTATATACTTTTATGCTCGGGTACAGAAAAATAGTGCTTAAAAATAAATAAATAGATGAAGCTCTTGCCTATGGAATAAAGGATAGTACATAATGTGTGAAAAGCAATTGCAAGTAGAAAATAGGTTTACACCCCAAATTAATGTAAACCTTATCATTATTTTCTCTGCCACAGTTCTTCTTTTATAAAAGAAAAAAAAAAATCAACTTATTCTCATAAAGCATATTGAAAAACTGCAATTTTTCCCATTGTACTTGCAGGAGTAGTCTGCTGTAGTTTAATGAAATGGTTTGATTAAAAGTAACTTTAATGATGTACCACAAAGAATATATATATGATTATAAATATCAAGAGTCAATTTCCATGGTGATAAACAATAGACATCTATATCATTTGACTCAAATCTCAGTCAGTCCAAATCACTCCAACAGCAGCATTGCCTCACAAAAATGCGGGATTCCTTACCTTTTCTAACTTCTTTGTTTGTAAAGACGCCTAGTGTCTCTTCTTTCCCACAATGTGTCCACTTTCTCCTCTGTGTTTTACTTATAGCAAATCACTTGGTAATTCAAGCAGGATCTCAGAGTACCAGAGCAAATTTTCAGGGGGAAATAAAGGAATTTAAGGCAGGTTTTGGGGTCTTGAGCAGGTAGTGAAGAAAACAAGAGACTCTCCACATGAGGGCTGTAGAAACTGTGCAGAGCAGGGAATAGATCTGGGAATCTTGAGCTGCTCTTGCATGTCCTCAGCCATCTAGTGAAAGGAAGATCCTTGTCATCGAATTGTTTGTAAGGTATTGTAGAATTGCTACAGGTAGGGAATATTTTTGGAGATCCTTTGTAACCTACAATAAGATGACAAGCTCCACCATTCTCTCTCCAGTTTTGTTTGCTTTTTCTTCAAAAGCTACCTATTGATTGGTGTATGTGAAAAATGGTAAAATATGAGTTTCTTTAGCGTATACGGTAGAGTAAGTAGACACTTTATGTAGCTGAGAGTACTCTAGTAGTAAACATTTTATTCTGTAAGACACCCCTTTTGTGTAAAATGCATGAACTTTACTGGCTCACTTTCCAGGATGGCAATTACACCTTCCAGATTATCAACATTTGAATGCAGTTGGCAGTCTTGCTATGGAATATTTGTAATTGATGTTTTACCAGAAGATAAATTTTAATGAGGCTGGAACACTACCAGGAAGAGTGTTGTTTTTTTTTTTGTTGTTGTTGTTTGTTTGTTTGTTTTGGTTTGGTTTGTTTTTTTTTGGTCTGGAAGACTTTCTTGGTCTGTTTAATTAAGAAGGCATTTTTTTCATCTTATCTCATTTTGTCTGATTCTAGCTTCTTTTGATATATAATTGTTTTGAGCATCCTCTGTTTTGTAGAAATAGCAGTACCTTATTAAAAGAGGAAAATTAGCAGATAGTATTGCAAAGGGAGAAGTTTAAAGGACATGTGACTGAATTTTACTTTAGCCATTCAGTTGTGTTGTCTTGGTCATGAGATATGAGTTATTTGTATCAACAGCTGAAATCCTGAAAATACTTTTTTAAGCGCTGTGTTTGTACTAGATGAGAACATTGTCCAAGACCTCTGCTAGCGTGTGAAGAAGAAAATGTTATTCCTGAGAATAACTTAGTATAACTTAATTCTTCAAAGAAGAAGTGTTTGAATTCTTCATTCCAGAAGTCCTTCATACATTTCTGACATTTTTGTACCATTATATGTGGGTTTTAACAAGAAGGCGCAGGTGAGTTTTACACATATTGTTCCCTGAAGCCATCTTTATTGAGATATATGTAGTCTTGGGAATAAGCATAATACAAATATTCATCTGACTCATAACTCAGAACCTATCTTTTTTCGCTGTCCTTTCCTATCTAGAAACAATGTTCTTGGTTTTCACTTTTTGGTGGCTAGGTTGGAATGCTGTTCTAGTGTTTGTGGTAGGCTGAAACTTTACTGAATTTTCCACAGACTCCAGTCTAAGGATTTGGTTTTTAGAAAGTTCCTCTATGACAGGGAAAAACAAAAGTGAGAAGAAGAAATATGTCATGGATTAAGCATTAGGATTTATTGCACACCAGGTATTTCTGGGCAAGTCTTTTTTATGGCATATGTAATTTCAAAAGGAACAATAACAGCTGGCTTCTTTCCAAATATGTTGTTAAGCTAAAAGCTAATGTTTTTCAAGTGGTTTGAGATCCTGAAATTGAATTAGCAGTTTACATGCAAATAAATTTAAAAGTGGTGTTGAATTTATTTTTAATGTAATTAATATGATTGCTCAGTGATGTCTCTGGTGTTAGCAATGGTCAGTGTCCTGCTAAAGTAATGTGATGTGTCTCACAGGCATATTATGAGTAAACAAGTGCTAATATTGTGAATAAATAGCCCTTTGGAAATTGTAGGTATGTATTCTATTTACATTTGAGTCTAGATTACAGAGATCAAGAGAACTGTGCTTTTATTGAAGAAAAGTTATATCGTTGGTCTAGGAATTAAAGAAACGTGGTCCTATTTCTTTTATTGAGATAAAGCATTACTTGCGGTTATCAGACTGTTGATAACGCCTTCTGCTGAAAATAAAATAGAATTAATACCAAGCCCAAGTTTTATTATCTGGAACAAAAATGTAGGTAATTGGTGATAATAAACTTTCTTGTAATGCAGTTCAGTTAATGTACTACGGTTTTTGTTGCCAAAAAAAATTACTTTAATCTAGGTACTTATTTGTTGGCATTTTGCAAATATTCAGGTAGTTGTTTAAATATGTTTAAACCATGTTAAATAAAATCTGGAGATTATCCATAGAAAACAGACTTTTGTTTTGGGCAATTCCCTATTTGCATGTAATGAAATACAAGTATCCAAAAGTGAGTAAGTTACCATAATGAAACTGTTATAATATATCCTATATTGGTGCCTTGCAGATGAACCTATAAGGTATGGAGTACTATCTAAGTATATACTTTTTTTCCAGTATGTGACCTCTATGTACTATCTTCAGTGTTAAACTTAGCCAAACAGTTGTTCCTATCTTTCCATTCTTCTTTGTTGAAGGAATTTTAAAAAAAGAAAGAAAAAAAACAAAAAGCAAACAAACAACCTGCCTGTCTACTCTTGGAAACAATTCTGTATAGCTAGATGAGACAGGAATGCAAAAATAGAGAAAGCTGTATAAAATATAATAATAATAATTAAAATTCAGATTAGTTGAACTTTGGGAAAATTTTGTAAGAATATGGAATGATGGGTGACTTGTGTGGTCAGATATGAAAGGGGATGGTTTTGAGGGTTTTTGACTTTTTTTCTAACTATTTTCCTTTGTAATGCTTCTTTACAATACTACGGGGTAGGTGAGAAGGGAAAGAGGCTGTTGGCTTTGTTAAAAAGAGGGAGTTCATGCTTTGTGTTTGAGTCTACACTGTTTACCGCATTCATGCACGTAATGTGGGCTGTCAGGATTTTGAGCACTCTACATGACTTTTCAAAAGGTCGAGAGTTCGAGTGTTAGAAGAAAATTTGTTTCAAAAATTCCTACATACATATCTTCACACATCTTGATGAGTGACTTTCTGACTTGAACAGAATGGCACTTGAGCAGTGCCATTAATAATGGGGTAACTTCTCTAGGAAATAACTAATAAATTTTATTTTAAAAGCACTAATATGATTAACTGATAATTTCAGATCAGTAAAGGTCCAGTTTTCATCTTGTGTAATTACTGTATGCTTACTGCTATAATTTATTGTTGCTTCAGATCTTTTTGCTGAGACAGATTTGGAATCAATTATCTTTGTCCTTCTGTGCAATGAATTTGCTGTGGTATTGTGTATTGCTTTCTAAACCTAACTTTGCATATCAGTTGTGTGGATTATCTGTGCCTTTGATGAAAAAAAAGGAAAAAGAAAGAAAAGCATAACTAAAGTTAGTAAGTGCAGGAGCACTAATTCAGCTCCAGCAAAAGGAGAAAGGATAAAAAGTACTTTCCTTTGATTCACAGTGGAAAAAATAGGTTTCATACATTAAAAGTCTGTACAGTAACTTTACATTATACCTGGTGGAAATGCTTAGACTGTAAGATTTTAACAGATTTATATTAATAATTATAAGGAGTTATTAAATATATAGGTTTTGTTTGTTTGTTTGTTTTTTAATGATATTCTCAGTCTAGGGTATTTTCCACAGCAAATAGTTCATCAGATTTATCTGCCTTGGAAAATCACAGTCTACACTCATGGAAAGTTGCTGTTCATATATGACATTTTAACTAATGTGCTAGTTTGCAGAAGGCAGAATACCAATGTAATGCATTACCAAGCTGCAAACCAAACAGACCTGTAAAGACTACTTTGGTCTGTAAAATTTAACCAAATATAATATTTACTGTAACTTAGTAGTACCGAAGTATTTACTTCAGAACAAGAAATCAAGGAAAGGTTTTGTTTGTTTGTTTGTTTTTTATTTGAATGAACCAACAGTCATATATATATATACATATTAAAATTATTTTCAATACACCATGAAACAAAAATTAAGTATTAGTGATAGATAGCTACTTCATAAAAATTTGCCTTTGTCTTTTTCTGGCAATGACTGACATGGATTTTCCTCGGTGGGGATGAATTACTATCAAAGCAATGTAGTCTTATGCTTGAATACATCTCTTCTTATGGGAGTCTGACTTTATTATGCTAGGTGTGTTATTAGAATGATTAAACAGTTTGATCATGTTTATGGATTGGTGACCAACCGCATGGCAGAATTGTATTAAAGGGTGGGTTGTAGATGTAAGGAAAAAACATTCTGATGCAGCTTGGCTGCTCAAATTCTTATGAGTCTTGTAACAGCTAATTTCATAACAGGACTTTCTTCTCTTTTCAAAATACAAACTGAAATCACCAATATTAAAAATAAAAATAAAAAAAAATGCAGTTCTCACTCATGCTGAACTTTGTGAAAGGTCATTATAAAGAATTACAGTGCAAGAGGAAACTTCTGCCAAAGTGTGAACAGATTGAACTCAGTAATAAAATCCTTTTTTCTAAAGTATCCAGGTAATGCTACATCCTACTCTTTTAATGTCATACACATACACATTTTACAGATTTTTGTACACGTTTAGAAAAGCTCTGACTACATTTTTAAGTTTGTTTCATCTATCATTTTGAAAGGTTCAGTTGGGAACAAATCTCTCCCAGTACATGCTTTAAACTCTGAAAATGATTGAAAGATAAGTTTCCTTTGGATAACAATGCTTCATATTTCAAGATGTGACTTTCTTTTTTTTCATTATTATTATTTATTTTAAGACTACTTTTAAAAAGAATTAAGGATTGGAAAGGAAAAAAAAGGTGCATTCCATCAACAAGTATTTCCAGTTAAAATCATGTGCAGCTGTTATTCTTATTTTAAATTATAAGTAAGCATCACATCTTTTGCTGAAAGCAAAAACCATTCATTTGGTATAGTGACATTCATTCATTTGGATAGTGACAAGTACTGCTTCTGCAACCCAAAACTGTATCTGCAGATATGCTGACTTCCTCCTGCTGTGGTCCCATGTTGTTAACGTTTTAATTTCATTTTTAGCAAAGATAAATTGTCACTGACGAGAGCATTATATTTGAAATACTCTCATGCTAGCTGAAATAAAATGGTGAAAGTAAGTTTCAAACATAGTGCTGTAAGTTTTTGAAGTTTTGACATATCTGTCCAAAGCAGCCCTGTGGATTTAAAATTTTAAAAGCCTGATTTAACTAGGAACTTTTCCTACAGGGTTTGTACTGACTATGGGTATTTGAGATTTACTGCAAGCCATGGTAGTAAAAATACAATTATATCAGAATTCTGTGTTAAGCCTTGTTTGTGTTTTTCACAGGTGCCTTTCATTAGAAATGGATGTCTCCCTAAGTAATGACATCCTTCACCAGCTGGTTGCTTGAAATGCTTCTTTCTTTTTTTTTTTTTTTTTAAGACTGTGATTATGCTGTTACAGTTACTTTTAGCGTCTTAATTGTAGTGCAATGTTGTCTTGCAGTTGTTAGTTTTCACTAAATTTTACTGGAACATTCGTTGGAGAACTTGCCTTAATATAGTACAGCACACTAAATCTATTTAAGTAAATTGAAATATCTTCTCCAGTTTTATATTAAATTTTAAGGTTTCAAAGACAACATTCTTGGGAGTGTTTTAAATGCTAAAATGTAGTGTACCTTACAGCTGGAACAAAATCAATTGTGTTATTGCTAGCTAATAGATACAACTTCTGAAATGTTAAGAGGAATTATATATATCTTTCTAGTTAGATTCAAGATCTATATATTGAATATCTGCGTACTGAGGCTTGCTAACATTAGCACCTAAGGCTTGCTCTTTCTGTTTATTTTAATAAATGTCTTTGCCATTCCCTACAAATTGTCCCTTTTATATTAGGGCTCCTAACGTTAATGTCTAAAATTAAATAGGAATTAATCAGGACATTGTCCTGTTTTTAAGTAAATAATGATAAGAATAATAAGAACAGTAATGTTTATTCTTTGGGGTTGTAGTCTCCCTACAAATGTCTTATATGTTTTTCCAATTTTTAGTACTATGGTGATGTTATACTTTTTAATACATTTTGCTCACTTGTAATTCTAAGACAACTTTGAATTGTGTCCATTAAAAAATAAAACATCTTTCAAGTTTTTAAATGTTGTTTGCAGTCTAACAGTAAGTTCTCTTTGAACTCATCTTTTTTCCTTAATTTTTATCTGCCCTGTGTCACTTTAAATTTGGAGTGTGTGCATATATGACCATGTAATTTAACAGCATACCTGTATATTTAAATATTATTGCAGAAAAGGTCTTCTGTACAAGTAGACATGTAAGTATACCTGTACCAATTTTATGTTCCATGACCATGCCATCACTGGTTCAATTTAACTCATTTTGGATAGTTACTATCTAGTGTCTTAAGTTGTTTCATACTAAAATACACACATTTGAATTATAATTCTACCAGAAAGTAATAACATAATCTTCTGATGTCAAAATAAGTAAAGATTTGACTGTAACCTTTCCTGGCAGAACACTTAGGAAAAAAAAAACTTGCCAATTTTTTTTTTTTTCTCTCTCTCTCTCTCTCTTTTATTTTCTTATTGGTGTCTTGTTTAATGGTTGGTTTCTGTTTGGTGAAGTATTGTAGAAAGAGTACTAAGAAATTTGTAGACAAATCATAACTTTTGTAAACGAATATTCCTGTGTTGCTTGGAAACAGACATGAAGGATTTTTGACTCACCTGATGCCTAAAATGTGAGAGCTAAGTAGAAGCATTTTTTTATGTTTTTAAAACTTAATATGTGATCTTAATGTGATTTATGTGATCTTTTAGAGCTTCAGATAAAAACAATAAAACCAAATAATCCAGTCAACCCTCCTAAGTCTAAATATTAGATTATCACAGTTGCTTTTGAATTGATAGTAATTTTTCTACAACTTGGACAATTAACAAAGTATTGCTTTAGCCAAACCATGCTACAGTGTTTGTATGGGTAAAAAGTATTAGTAATGTTTGAGAATCAAAGACTGTCATTAGTACTGCTCTTCCATGTAGGTATAGGTTAGCCTATACACACTTCTGTGTGTGTTTAACTTTAAAGATTTCTGAATTTAAAAAACTTTCAGAAATCAGTCTTGTCCTGTGTGAATGTGGAACTATTGATTTAAAATAATACATGGAAAATACCTCTTGTATGGAATTTAAAAAAAAATCAGGTTGCAGAAGTAGTGAACGTCAAATCTGAAAACAAAAAAGAAAAATAAAATAAATAGAGATTTTTAGTTTGGATACTGTGAACAATGTCATTAGATTAAGACAATTTATGTTGATGAATGAAAGTTTATTTTCTCTCCCTGTGCAAAAGGAGATGTTATTAAATTTTGGTGGATTTACAACAACTATAGAGATGATTGAAACCACTTTGTTGGACAAAATATGTCCACTTAAGCAGTATACCATGAGTGGAGTGGGTATCACACAGACAATGAAGAATTCTGAGTTTTGTGAGAGACTAAAAACAATGCTACATGGAATGGTTGCATTTGCATTTTCAGACTTGCAGTGGGAAATGATTTGATGCAATCAATCTAACATAAAATGTCTTTAGTATAGCACTGGTACAAAACCATATTCTCTCACCTTTTCATGGCTACAGGTCCTTTAAATGCAATACTTTTGGCCTATGACTTTACAGGAGGGATTTGTTGTTTTCAGCAATGTTTTAAAACTGAAATACTGTTTCATACTTTCTTATTTCTTTTTCTGCAATGTACATTCTAATTACATCTGTACTGTTAACAGGAATGGAAATGTATAGTCTGAATTTAAGGGATCAAGAAGGTGAATGAGTAGAAATAAATGGAAGATAAAATTGGTCATCAGATATTTGCTCTCATGGAGAAAAATCTGGTAAAGTAAGTAGAGAAAAAATCCATCCAGGCAGAAGTAACTGTGAAAGAAACAAAGAGTGAGAGGAATGAGCAGTAATCTAAAACAAGAAATTTGAAATGGAGAGAGTAGCCTCAGGAAACAAAAGGCAACGCAACTGGTGAGAAAATAAAGAACCCTATTAAATGAGAGCAAATTTACTGAATGTAACAGGAACCAGTGTAGAATGAAACTACAATTAAATACTGAAATAAATATTTTTGAATTAATTTAATGGAATTAATTTTGCTGAAATACAATTTCTTTTGTATATGTAAATCTTCACTGAGACAAACATCTGCTGCTGGCAGATAGGTTGTCTGTCTGTCAACATAAACATGTCACTCCAGTACATCCCTATGTATTAGTAGAAATAAGTAAATAGGTTCCTATTTATACCATTTGTCCTTTCACTTTTGTTGGAAAGGATTTTTACAGTTGTCATAAATTGAATATTGAAATATTTTGCTGATTCTTTTAGCTCAAACAACATACTCAAGCTCTCCAACATGTTTTCTTTAAAAACAAGATAAAATAAAATCAGTGTAATATGTGTTTTCTGAAGAACAACGAAGCAATTTAATTTTAAAATTAGTTACATCTAGAGCTCCTGTTGTTTTGTAGCTGAAGTATTTATCTGCACTGTGTGCTTGACATTGTAGTAGTGATGAAAATGAATGTGATGATTTTGTTTAGCACTGTTTTCTTACAGATTGCCCAATGTATATTTAAAAACTCTTAAAATATTTTACATGGAAGATTTGTTTGGCAAATTATACTTTCAAACTAGTAGTTCCACACAAAACCAACCCAAATGACCCTCCTACATAGCTGGGGCATGTCCATGGATGATTTTGAGATGATGAAGCCTGGGCAGAAGAAAGTTGGTGGGGAGACTGTTGTGAAAATTTTGTAGGTTTCATGTGGTTACTTGGTATTAAATTTAATTTGATGAAGCAAAATTGATGATGTATACTTATTGCAGCCCCGCATAGCACTTGAATTGCACTTTGACTGTAACAGAGCATGCTATTATCACAGAATCACAGAATTGTAGGGGTTGGAAGGGACCTTGAAAGATCATCAGGTCCCCTGCCAAAGCAAGTTCCTTAGAGCAGGCTGCCCAGGTAGGCATCCAGACAGGCCTTAAATATCTCCAGAGAAGGAGACTCCACAACCTCCCTGGGCAGCCTGTTCCAGTGCTCTGTCACCCTCACCTTGAAGAAGTTCTTTTGCATGTTGGTGCGGAACTTCCTGTGCTCTATCTTGTGACCATTACTCCTTGTCCTGTCCCACTGATAAGAGTTTGGAGAAATCCCTGTCTCCCACACCTCAAGTATTTATACACAAAGATGAGATCCCCTCTCAGTCTTCTTTTCTCCAGGCTGAACAGACGCAGCTCTCTCAGCCTTTTCTCATAAGGAAGATGCTCCAGGCCCCGTATCATCTTTGTGGCCCTCTGCTCGACTCTTTCTAGGAGATCCCTGTCTTTTTTGTACTGGGAAGCCCAGAACTGGACACAGTGGTGAGGCCTGACCAGGGCAGAGTAGAGGGGGAGGATCACCTCCCTTCACCTGCTGTCCACACTCCTTTTTATGCACACAAGGATCCCATTGGCCCTCCTGGCCACGAGGGCACACTGCTTGCTCATGGTCAACCTGTCGTCCACCAGGACCCCCACGTCCTTCTCCACAGAGCTTCTCTCCAGCAGGTCATCCCCCAGCCTGTACTGATACATGTGGTTGTTCCTTCCCAGGTGCAGGACTCTACACTTGCTCTTCTTAAATCTCATTTGGTTACTTCCCGCCCATCTCTCCAGCCTGTCCAGGTCTGGCTGAATGGCAGCACAGCCTTCTGGCTTGTCAGCCACTCCTCCCAGCTTTGTGTCATCAGCGTATTTGCTGAGGGCAGGCACTATTCCCTCATGAAAGTTGTCGATGAAGATGTTGAACAAGACTGGACACAGAACTGACCCCTGGGGAACACCGCTAGTCATGGATCTCCAGCCAGACTCTGTGCCGCTGATCACCACCCTCTGAGCTTGTCCAGTCAGCCAGTTCTCAACCCACCTTACTGTCCACTCCTCTATCCCACACTTTCTCAGCTTCGCTAGCAGGATGTCATGGGAGACAGTATCGAAAGCCTTACTAAAGTCAAGGTAGATGACATCCACTACTCTGCCCTCATCTACCCAGCTGGTGATGCCATCATAGAAGGCAACAAGGTTGGTCAAGCACGACTTCCCCTTGGTGAATCAATGCTCACTACTCCTCATAACCTTCTTCTCTTCCAATTGCTTGGAGATGGCATCCAGAACAAGGTGTTCCAACACCTTTCCAGGGACAGAGGTGAGACTGACTGGCCTGTATTTTCCCAGATCCTCCTTCTTGCCCTTCTTGAAGACCGGAGTGACAATGGCTATCCTCCAATCTTCAGGCACCTCTCCTGTTCTCCAGGACCTTTCAAAGATGACAGAGAGTGGTTCAGCAATCACCTCTGCCAACTCCCTTAGCACACGTGGATGCATCCCATTGGGACCCATGGATTTGTGTGCATTGAGCCCACTCAGATGCTCCCAAACCACTCCCTTGTCAACAAGGGGGGAGATCTCCACTTCCCAGACTTTTTCTCCTCCCTCCAGGGTCAAGGAGTCCTGGGGAGCAGTCCTTGAAGCAAAGAAAGCATTCAGTATCTCTGCCTTCTCAGCATCTCCCATTAGTAGGACACCCACTTCGTTCACCATGGGACCCATTATAGTATAGTGGAGTTCATCCACAACAGCACTTTTTACAGTTTGGTAAAAATCACTCATTATTACTACAGAATCACGTAGTCACGGAAAGCTTGATGTTGGAAGGGGCCTCTGGAGATCATCTGGTCCAACCGTCATGCTCAGGCAGGGGCACATAAGGCAAGTTGCCCAGGACCGGGCAACTAGGTGGCTGTTGAAGATCTTCAAAGAGGGAGACTCCACAACTGCTCTGGATAGCCTGCTCAGTCACCCACACAGTAAATCACCCCCACATCTATCATGATGTTTAGATGGATCCTCTTGTATTTCTGTTTGTGTCCATTGCCTATTTTCCTGGCACTGGGCACCACTGAGAAGAGCCTATCTCCATTCTCTTTGTACTTTCCCTTCATGTATTTATAGACATTGGTGAGATGTCCCTTGAGCCTCCTCTTCTCCAGGCTGAATAGTCCCAGCTCTCTCAGCCTCTCCTCACAGGAGACATGCTCTAGTTCCTTGGTCATCTTGGTGGCCCTACGTTGGACTCTTCCAAGTATGTCCATGTCTCTCTTGTACTGGGGAGCCCACAAAGTGGACACGGCACTCCTAGTGTCACATTACCGGTGCTGAGTAGAGGGGAAGGATCACCTCTCTTTACCTGCTGGCAATACTTTGCCTAATGCAGCGATAATGCTATTAGCCATCTTATTCTGCATTAGTGGTAACATGCAGTAAGAGCATTGTGTAGTGGATGTAGTGGAAGTATAAGAAAGCAGTTACACGAAAGAAGAATGGTGTACATTGTTCGGCATCAAAATTATACTAACAGGGTGGAAATAGCTGTTTCTTGTGTTAGAACAGAAAAATTGATCAATTAATTGTAAAGCACCTGGTGGCTTTCTTACATGCTGTTTTTTTGGGTTCTGCCCAAGCTGCCACAACCCATATCTGCAAGCTAGGGCATGGCCAACAGAATTCTCATTGAGGATGACTGCTCAGGTGCAATGTTGTTCACTGTGAAAACCATGCTAGCGTATGGAGATGGCAACTGAGGCCTGTCTATAGGAAATGCAGTATGTATTTTTTTATTTATCTGGGCAACACACAACACAAGAGAAATGCAGTATTTACGCTAATAATGACTGAACTGTACTGTTCTTCTTGTGTGCTATGGTTTTCTCTTCCACAGAAATGATGCCTATGCACATAGACACACCCACACACATACCAGCTACAAAACTTCCAATTAGATTCTCCACCAACTGAAAATCATACGAGCCCCTGTGGGATTGAATTAATTTTCTGTGCATGGAAACTGAGGCCTGGTTTTCCTCTTAATGTGTTCTGTGATTTGTTGCAACCAGGAATTAAATATATCCCTGTGGTTGGCATTCCCTTGAGGGATCTCTGCTGTCTCAAGTGGATGTTCAATTTTTCTTCTTCAGTGAGCTATGCGCATGAGAAACTTGCTATTTTAATGTCATGTCATAGAGCAATTCCTGATTAACATTTTTAAATAATTTCATGTTTTAGCAAGAAAAAGAGGAATTAATTTCAGGTGGGCAACATCAGTAACAAAAGAGTACAAGTTTCTGGTTTATACTTTGCTATGGATAATGTATTGTATCAGTATATTATTAGTTCTAGTAACAGACAAAATCCAATAATTGCATTCAGATTCAATTCATCCATTGTCCAGTTTCTGTTCCCATAAAGAAAAGCAGCTAATAGGAATTTCCTGGATTCATTATTCTGTATGTGGCAATAGAATAAAAAAGTGGATATATTAAAAATTTGAAAAACTTGAAATGGTACCAGTGTTTATATCTTTTACTGCAAGTTAAAACAAATGAGTAGATTGCAGTTTTCTAGAATTGGTTGTGAGATACTTACATGAGAAAGAAATAAATTGTTACTGAGTCTAATGTATTTTCTACTGAATACATGGAGCTTTTCCAAATGCATGCATGACACTTAATGCTTCTAAGCTATTAATTCTGGAAAAGGCAGCGGCGGTCATTCTAATAATTACAGGAGAACTGCAAGAAAATAATTCAACACAATGTAAATATGTACTAACATAGTATTTTTTTTTCCTTCTTTGAGGGAATCCTTGTCTTCATTGCACTTGAAGATTTAGAAGTAATTCCTCCAAACTTTCAAAATGCCCCAAAAGCTTATCATACTTGATATTTAGTACTACTCAAGCAGTATAATGAGAAAGTTAAAGTTAAACAGATTTAATTTCTTTAACTGGGAGAAGGTTGTGCTTGTAAAATGAATCTTCCAGTCATGGCCATCACTCTCCATGCTGAACAGATTCTCACATGACCTCTAAATCATTAAACACAGTAAAAACTCTTTTCTATGGCTTTCACGAGCTTTTTCCACAGAAATAAATTTTAATGCATATACAGTTGAAATATGAAAGACATCAAGGCATCACTTTTTATCATGATACTAACTTTACTGTGTTTCATAAAGTACGTTTTTATAGGAATATATAGCTTCTAAATATCTAATATTTGTAGCAGTTTTGCACTACTCCACAGCTGAATACTGCCTTTGCTTATTACTCATCTTTATAAAAGTTGGAGGCACAAACTTTAGCTGTGGATTCAGCCATCCTAAGGATACCTTAGCGTCTGGGTTGGCCTGAAATGAATGTATTATTTTCTACTTTATTTCAGAAGACATTTTAAATAACTGTCTCAATTGTGGCATTTATTTATTTATTTATTTGTTTATTTATTTATTTTTAGGTCTGACAAGCCTGTAAGTCTAAATTACAACATATTGTCTTGAAGCCCATAGCCAAAAGAGAACTTTATGTTGAGTAATTTTCAAATGAGCTCTGTGCCATTACCTGGAAGGTTGAAAAAAAGGAGAGTTAAGTTACGCTTATCTGTCCCATAATGTGACTTTGTCTGCTGAGACATCTGTCTGGATTTTATACAGTGTAATGCTGAAGCCAGAAGCAAAGCAGACAGCAGGCTGTCACTGTGGTACAGAACAGTAGAGCTGGAAGCAGAGCACCTTCAGTGGCTCAAGCACAGCGCCATGCGTGCTTTCAGACACTTCTGTGTGGGAGACAAGTTTCACTAAACTGGAAGGGTGTGACAGTTCTCAGTACTTACCTCCATATATTTAAGATGTGAAAGTGGGACTCTTCCAGTAATGAAGTCCACAGATTGGAAACTGAAATCAGTTTATTAGAGCAGTACTGCTCATTATTCTGAGTAAACCTTCTTGATCCATGCAGTAAGTAGTATAGTTTCCTATATATCTTGATTTCCAGAATCAAGATATTTTAAGTTATGTTTTACTATGGGGGAAAAAAAAAAGTGTAACTGACATGTCTAGTTAAAGTATGAGCACTAAACATTAAACTGCATTATACTTTCCTGCACACCTTCATCCACAAAACAATATTTCTGCTTTTCAAGTACTAGTGTAATAAAGAAGGTAATCATCAACAGAATGTGTGGAGACCTCTTACTCTTGATTGAAAAGAATTCCCTTCCCTTCCCTTCCCTTCCCTTCCCTTCCCTTCCCTTCCCTTCCCTTCCCTTCCCTTCCCTTCCCTTCCCTTCCCTTCCCTTCCCTTCCCTTCCCTTCCCTTCCCTTCCCTTCCCTTCCCTTCCCTTCCCTTCCCTTCCCTTCCCTTCCCTTCCCTTCTCTCCCCTCCCCTCCCCTCCCCTCCCCTCCCCTCCCCTCCCCTCCCCTCCCCTCCCCTCCCCTCCCCTCCCCTCCCCTCCCCTCCCCTCCCCTCCCCTCCCCTCCCCTCCCCTCCCCTCCCCTCCCCTCCCCTCCCCTCCCCTCCCCTCCCCTCCCCTCCCCTCCCCTCCCCTCCCCTCCCCTCCCCTCCCCTCCCCTCCCCTCCCCTCCCCTCCCCTCCCCTCCCTCTCCCCTCCCCTCCCCTCCCCTCCCCTCCCCTCCCCTCCCCTCCCCTCCCCTCCCCTCCCCTCCCCTCCCCTCCCCTCCCCTCCCCTCCCCTCCCTCCCTCCCCTCCCCTCCCCTCCCTTCCCCTCCCCTCCCCTCTCCTTTCTTCGTAAACTAGTTTGTTGCTTTTATTTATTTTATTTTTCTTTCATTTTCTGTATAGTCTTCTGATATCAAACTGCTGAATTCTGGTGGCATATGAACCAAAATGTATAGCATGCACTGTTTATTTCAAATAAATAATTTAGACTTATTTCATAAAAAGAACAAAATTAATTGCCTTTGTCCTTTGTGAGGAAGACATAAAAAAGTTCTCAAATGAAATGTCAAAGTTTTGGAAATGCATCCTTGCAAGGTACTCAGCAGGAGGAAAAAAAAAAAAAAGACAGTTTAACAGCAGGAGTGTAGGACACAAGTTGTTTGCTTCCATCTGCCTGTTTTCTCCCTAAAGCCACGGCAAACCCTCTCTGCAATACAGACCTCAGCATGTCATGAAGCAGAGAACAGATTGTTTTATTATGATTACTAGTAGGTCTCCTTTAGCAAGTTTTTGCATGACATATAATTGCAGATACCTGCTTGTGGCTGGATTAGAGAGATTTGCTTGTTGAACAAAGTAAAAAAGAAAGATTTCAGCTTTCACTGTTAGTGCACAAACAGGAACACTATTCACTAAGGAGCAAACAATTCTTTTGTAGCTCATAAAATTCTTTTTAGACCTTTAGAAAAGAGGTAGAAACATGTTTCTGTAGCCATGTGGCATGTCCAGAGTCTGGCCAACTCTCACCCTTACGTCTGCTGTCAACCTTTCCTAAAATTTTTGCTGAAGGAGCCCTTTTATCCATTGACACTAATAGAGCTGCTGGTGCTTAGAATGAATTCTAATCCCTGTGTGAAGTTAGATAGTGCTGACACCAGAGTTATGGTCATTGATTTAATTGTAGCTCTATTTGATCCTAAATGTGGAAAGCAGCACCTGCTATTTATACACACAGGTCAAGCAAGTCCACTGCATCTGCAGCTCATGGTAACGTACCAAGGAAGACAGAGCTAGCAAGTGAAGGACAGAGTACTATCACTTAGAAAATTTATTTTGAATTCATACCTCTAAAATGATTCTAATACAGCACAGTCATACCAGCCTTAACTAAATTGCCCTAGGTGAAAGCTACATTTCAGTTTTGGTGTGTTTGGTTAGAATTCAGAAAGATTCACTGCTGGTTTATTAATAGCATCTTAAGTGTTTTGCTATAATGGCTTGAGGGAGCAAAAGAGCCTGAAAATACTTGCTGGGAAGAATTTCAAATGGCTTTATGAGCTCTAAATTGTTGCAATATATACTGCATAGTCCATTTTTTATTTTCTTTAACAGAATGTACTGAAGTCAGATAGTTTTACAACGCATTTTCCTTGAACAAGGTCTTGCATAATAAAATACTTCATTTTAAAAAGAACCCTGAAGCTTTAATTTGTTGATGCTCTAAATTGCATGTTGAGATTCACAGAAAAGAATAAAAATTCTGAGTGATTTTGCTAGTGGTGCAAAGTGAAAGAGAGAAAAAATCACACTTGTGAAGTGATGTTTATTTTATCCCTCTGGTTCTAGATGGGATTGTACTCATTGTCATGTTTAATTTCCTGTTTTCTGCTAACCATTGAACTGCTTCTAGGACACACAAAATCAGTTGCCTCAACTGCTTTTTGGCATTTTCTCCAGTACCATCTTCTTAATCTGTTTTGCTGAAGCTGTATACCTGTTCTCCTTTATACTCTTTCATAAAACTTGCTTTTTCTTTTTTTCTGGGGTACCTATTTACAACTGCCTAACCAGCAAAATTTGCTGATATCATGCAATGCCTGCATCTTTTTATTAGTAGCATAACTTTTCTTTTGTATTTATTGGTTACATTTTAATGAAAGAAAAAGAGTTGCCAGGAGTTGCAGCTGGCTGTTATGCTAGAGGAAGAGGAAGAATTTATTGTATTTAGCATTAAATTTATGTAACTTGGAATCTGTGTATAATACCTTCACCAATTTTCTTTGCTTGGAGTTTAAATCCTTCAGGTGCTTTACAGCTTGGCAGATACTTACTTTGGAGTAGAAGTAACACTACAAAACATTACTGCAGTCTGCTGGTGGTATTATCCTATGAAAAGTTTCAGAATCATTTTCAGTGTCTTCACATGTGATCTTGTGAATCTAATCTTCATTATTAGCTTTGTATTTCTATTAATTTTGGTATTCAATTCCAATATTCAAGGTCTTTATGGTATTTTATTTCCTGACAAATTATATTTTCCCTTTAAATATTGTACGCAAGTTACCTACTAGTATCCGAGTATTCTTCTATTTTTATAGGTATCTGTCTGAGCTGTGAAATTTAAGAATGAGTTAATACTGCAGGCTTAATAAATCAGGATAATGTGATGTAATATGAGGCTTAATAGATCAGGATTATGTGACTTACGGTGTGATGTAAGACTTCAAGAGTGTGATCAGGCTACTTTTTTAAAACAATGACTTGTGTTCCTTTTGAGTTCCTTTCAAAAGTGCAGAAAGATATGCTTAATAAGCACAGGGCAATAGCTTCTAGAGAGAAAGTTACAGAAAAGAATTTTGTGCTTACATAGTTGTGAATCTTCATATCAGCTTTCTGCATATCAGCTTTATCAACTCATTGTCTTGGATCTTTATATGAAAAGTGGAAAAAGGTGGGTCAGGGACAGAAGTTCTTCTAGGTTCTTCAATCAGATGTTTGTTTTCCATTGTCACATGGTCCCCCCCTTGTCCTTCCCATCCTGTTTTAACCTCTGTGTAAGTTGTAATCTCTCCTGGTATCTGTCCAATCAAGGATGACAAGGTCTTGGATGCTGATGGTGTGTTACTGCCTGACGGACTCATGCTATCCCTTCATATTGCTGCTGGGTCTTGCCAAAGGGGGGACATGGGGCTTGTTGTAACTACATCCCAGTCCTGTGGGGCCTCTTAAGGCTCTTACATTATGCAGGCTCTTACATTATGTAGGCATCCTTAATACAATTTTAAAAATATTTGCTTTCCTGAAAATCACAGTTTCCTGAAAATATTTGAGAATGTTTACAGAGAGTTGTATCCAAGGGGTAAAAGGGTTCTACACATATTTAGGTAACTCAGTGCACAAGCTCAGAGTACAAAGATGGCAACATCTTATTTAACCTATTTCCAAACCTTAGCATTTTTGACAAATATGTCAATACTAGCAAAATGTATTAATGTTATCTTGTGAAACTTCTCTTAGACCTTAGAAAGGCAAGATTTGGCATCTTTTGAGAACATGTGGCCCTTTCCTCTAGCTGTCACCCTGATTTGCATGGTGCAGAGCTGAATTGTATTGAAGGTCAGTGTTTACTTACTTTGAGAATGTTCTGAAATTGTGAGAGGTTAAGAAATCTAAGACCTGCTGGTGTTCATGGATTGATTTAAAGTGTTAAAACCAATTTAGTCAAAAAGGAAGTTCCTCCATGGATACGTCAGTTTTAGTGCAGTTCAGTTTCCTTTAGCTTGTGTTAATAAGTTTATTTAGATAGGGTTGCCTAAGCTTAGCTTAATTGCTGCTAGTATTTTGGGGACTTTAAAGGACCTTTAGCCAAATTCTTAAAACTTTTATTAAAAGCATCTGGTGTAGTAGTGTGTGTAATGCAGTCTGAATAAGCATGCCTGGGGAGTGGAGGACGAAGGTGCAGGTTAGAGATCATGTAGGTATAAATCCAGATCCCACCTATAGGGCTGTAGGTCATGTTAGCCATGGAAATGGGCATACATAGATAAAAATTTACAAGAGAAAGTTGTATCTGAGTCAGAATCTTTCCTAGCTCTGTTTCACATGTAGATGGAAAGATACTGATTCCTAGTGAGTATTTCATTGCATAGTGGCTCCAATAAACAAGCTCACATGCTAGCAGAGTTTGCAGTATGTATGTGAAAATTTGCATTCAATATAGAAATGCTATGTAAAAGGTGTAGTCTGACCATCGTGCTCAAACCTGACTCTGTAAACACATGCGATAGTGTTCGTGATGCCAGCCTCGCACTGCAGCCCGTCTGCTGCAGGCCGGCTTGCTAGCTGGGTCCCTGCTGCCCTGTGTTCAGCTGGGGTTTTGGATCAGTCATGCTTCAGATGAGTTGTAAGCACCACCACTGATTTTCTTCAACCTCTCAGTCATTGATGTGACTAAAATTTAATGGCCAAGACAAAACCGATGATGAGCATTGATTGAGCAGTGTAAACTTCTGGATAAGAGGGAAACTAATTATTCAAGGTATTACCTGACATATAATCAATTGGATGATGCCCAGTGTTTCAACTTCTACCTTGTATTTCTTGACTATCCTGATTGATCACTTTGTTACCTTTAATATGTCAAGTGATGTGCTCTGCGTGTATGTATTGTGGGAAGAGAATGATAGTGTTTGGGAAAAACTTATGATAAAGCAAGTGAAAATCTGAGCTGGAGACAAGGTAGGAAAGGTGAGAGTTTGCATTTTATGATGAAAAAGAAACAGGAGAATGCGCACACTTACATCTCACAAAGGCGAAAACAGGACTAGTGAGAATGCATAGTGAGAACAACTTCAGAGTAGTTTGAGAGTAACTTTAGCATTGTTTACTCAGTTGTCTGTGATAATAAATTAGAGTGAAAAGTAAGTAAACAAAATGCTTACATAATTATAATGCACTATGAATACAGTCTTCCAAATATTTTGAAACTCTTGTCTTCTTTCTTCCTCAGAAGACTTCATCTTCGGTTAAGTATGCTAATCAGCATACCAGCATACCATATCATGGAACATTTTTTCATAACTACATTTTCATAACTACAATCAGTACTTAAAATGTTTGTTCTTATTCATAGTCACAGATTTTAATTTCACGTTTTGTTTTTTTTTTTGTTTGTTTGTTTGTTTTTCTGCATCATGGAAAGTTTTGATTTGCCCACCTGACTTTTCATAAAAATGCTGTAATGTCCTTGATGTTGCCATCCAGCTACTTTTAGGCCATCCTGTATTTTAGTTATTAATGACAGAATCTTCTGCTAATAATTTTTCACTTTTTTCCTTTTTCCATGGTTTCTTCATTCACATTCCTCATAAGTATTCTTGTTTATCTCCTCCCTTCTTTCCTCTTCTGTGTCCACTTCTCTTCCTGTAAATAGATAGAGGCAGATTAGGAGAGTAATCACTGATCAGGAGTGACATTTTTTACTTTCTCTATCCTTGTCCTTTTTGTTCATAAAATTCTATCTGTTGTGCTTGATGACAACCTAGTCCCAAAATGTGTTTTCTATTAGAGTACCTATTAAAATGCTAGAAAATCATGAAATGAGATAACAGTGCTGCTAGCACTGTAATGAGATTACAGTGGGATTTGTAGCTATGCCGTCTCAAGTGGATGTGTTTTTTGCTCACCCAAATTGAACTTAATGGTACCTCTCCAAACGTGAGTTGCAAAGAGCTATGAGTGAGTCATCTCAATCCCTGGAAGGTTGTTACTTGTCCTTTACATTGTACTGCTTCTGTTCAGACATCTGAGGTCTGACCAACAGAAATGTGCTGGAACATACGGCTGCTGGCCACATGCTGGAGACCTTGAGCTCTTCTGTCTTCTGTGAAGCACTGTACCCTTTTTAATGCTTGATTATGAGTGGCCACATGTTGTCTGTCCTTGGCAGAGTTTTAAAAAGAAAACTTTGGTTTTCTTCTCTTTACAAAAACAGTAAACAGTACTAAAAAAAATAAAAAAAAAAGTGTTATAAAATAATCCTTATTACCTCTGAGCAAAAGTTTTGTAATAGTCTTCAACAGGACAAATTTAAGTGGGAGAGACTTTGTTCTGCCTGACATGTATAAAAGCTTTGATTTTCAAGAGTAGATATACCACTTTTCAGTTAGTACATGAAAGGCATTCCTCTGAGGAAACCGTGAATGTTTTGACCTATCTTAGTATTTTAGATTCAAACAAAACATAGCCTTCGAGTTAGAACTGAACTTTTATTGTGGAGCATTGGTTTTAGCAGTTTAGAAAACTCCAAGGTTACTGGAATTTTTCCAGACACAATGTGGTATCTTTCCAGATAACGATAGTCTTACAGATACTATATCAATAGTTGTAAGTTTGGGATTTTTAACTGTCAATACTATTTAAAATAGAGAATTTTTTAGACTACATCTGTATGGAAAGTAGATGTTTCTGCATGTAAACTATTATTTCATGAATCCACATAAATTTTTAAAGGATCATTTTTCATGATAAAATGATAAAATCTAATTTCTGACTTGCTCCCTCTGATACATTAGTCTTTGCTAAATTTAAAATGTGGGTCTAACTTTCAGGGGTATTTAGATATGCAGGAATATAGCTACGTGAAGGTCATCTGGATTCTATTGATGTAGTGCACTGCAACCTGCTAAAATCTGCTTAGACTATCCCTTATATAAATTTGTCAAATGTATTCTTAAAAGCCTCCTAGATCGGACACTCTGACATTTCCAACTGGATTTTTCCTCAGTATATAGCTAAAATATTAGTTTCTGCCATGCAAGCAAAATAATCTTGCTCCAAATGGAATCCCATTCCACATACATGTATCCTTTTCCTTGGGTACCCAGCAGACATGTGGAAAAGCTCATCACTGCACAGTTCATCTCAATAGTGATTTTTTTGAATAGTGGAAGATTGCTCGCCTCGCCTCGCCTCGCCTCGCCTCGCCTCGCCTCGCCTCCCTTCCCCTCGCCTCCCCTCCCCTCCCCTCCCCTCCTCTCCCCTCCCCTCTTTTCATTCTTTCACGGTGTTTTCGGTGTTTGTTTTTTTTTTTTCTTTTTTCCTACCTAGATGTTGTTTTCAGCATTTTTATGCTTTTCCCAACCTCTATAGATTATTGATATATTCATAAAAAAATTACACCCTTTAGCTTCATTTAAATGTGATGGTCACCATGTTGTGTGTCATCTGAAAGCTCTAAGTATCAGTAAATGAAGTGTCATCTTACCCACGACTCGCTTAAATTCAAACCAAACCCCTGAATTTTCTTTTGTCCTTCTCTTAAATGACCAACATAGATTTTATCTATACATTGCCACTTCTTCCATCATCATCTATATTCATTGCTATTGGCAGTAGAGAAAGCCCTTAACATTAATCTTTGTAAAATCCAGCTTGGGCAGATCTCACAACATCAGTTAGTTCATGCTTTCAGAATGACTTACTTATGTCATTCCAGATAAACAGGTGCTTATGTTCTTTTTAAAAACCTCCTGTGATAGACATACCATCACCTCATTAGGCAGTCTATTTCAGTATTAACTAAATTTCCATTTACTAACTGCTTCCTCCCTTGCTCTCTCTTGCTGCAGTGTTAACTACTGATACTTGTGAAATCCCACAGGAGACAAAGAACATCTCTTCGAGTTGAACAGCATGTTTCCTCTCATTCTCTTCTAAAATATGCATCCCAAAGTCTTTCAGTCACTTTTCAATGTTTCTATCTTCTAGACACAAAACTTCTCATTATTATCCTTGGTTAGTATTTCAAGTGAAGCCTGAATTGAATGAGAAAGAGGTTATAATAATGCTCAGAGGAAGACTTATTATTTATGTTATACCCAATTATTAGTCATATTGACTAGGTTTCCATCTTCACTTTTCTAACATCTTCTGTTTGGATTAGCTAAGTGAAACTGAAGCAATTCCTTGTCATGTTTCAGCACTTTTTTGGCTGGGAGGAACTGAGAGTTTGTTTTAATGATACAAAGAAATGAAGGAAAAGAATCCTCTGGGAAAAAAAAAAAAGGCTTAAATATAGGGATTGTGTCTCAACTAGGATTTCTGATTTTTTTTTCCTATAGGAATTACTTTCTACTCTTTCTCATTGAGACTTCTGAAAGATTTATTACAAAACAGTATTATCAGTATAATAGAAAGAAGAAAGCAATTGCACCTGGATCTCCAAATAGCTTGTTTCTTTCTTTTTCCCTTTTGAGTCTATGAAAAGATGAGACACTGAGTGTTGGTAGTGAGAATGGGGAATGATGGTGCAGAGAGCTCAAGATATATTGGCTTCTTATCTCCTTTTGATGCTGTATCTGTATCTGTATACCCTGTTCTGATTTTCTATCCTCTTTGGTGGTGGTTGTCTACTACTCTTGTCATTTGCTTCCTTTATTATGGTTTCCAGTTTTCAACAAGCATGAAGGACCTTGTCATCATTCTGTTGCCACTTGCCTAAATGACTTTCTTAATGCTTTCTCATTTGCACTCATAATAGCATCTTGAGGGAAAAAAAAAAAAAAAAAAAAAAGGATTGGTTTGTTCTCCCATGTGCCTGGTGACAGGACGAGGGGGAACGGGCTAAAGTGGCGCCAGGGGTGTTTTAGGTTGGATTTTAGGAAGAACTTCTTTACGGAGAGGGTTGTTAGGCATTGAAACGGGCTGCCCAGGGAAGTGGTGGAGTCACCATCCCTGGAGGTCTTTAAAAGACGTTTAGATCTTGAACTTAGTAATATGGTTTAGTGGATGACTTGTTAGTGTTAGTCAGAGGTTGGACTCGATGATCTTGAGGTCTCTTCCAACCTAGACAATTCTGTGATTCTGTGATTCTGTGAAAAAGGAACTTAAGTTTTAGACTTAGCTGCTCATGGCCTTAGGTTCATAACAAAACAAAAAACAATTTTACTAAAATCTAAGAAGTCATGTACTCTTCACTGCTCCTAGACTATTAATTTCTTCTTGATTACTTTTGCATACTGTAATCAGATTAGCTCCGGATGACATACAGCTGTCCTACGTTAGAAAGGAAAGAGTAGGGCATGATTTCAGAGTGGCTTGGTGCTTTTATATTTTGAGATTGACATTAGGAAACAGTTGTTTTATTAGGTCTAGAGCACTGAATGCATGGAATCTTCCATTAGAGGATTTTGAGTAAAAAGTTGTTTTCCAAGAAGAGTTAAGGAAGTACTGTTAGTTTCTACCTATCGTTTTGTGTCATTGAATTCTGTCTCTGACTAATGCTCTGCTGGTTTGCATATTTTTGATATGAGAAGGTCAGCCTATTGCTCAGAAGGCATATTGAGAAGATGCAGACTGAATACAAGTTACATCTTTGACTAATTGAGATTCAGTTTATGCTTTCAGCCTAAAATCAGTGTTGTGTTATCATTTCTCCCTGAAGTATATTGTATCAGTCAGGTACTCAGTGAGTTGTACTTTGTTTTAGTTGCACTGGGAGAAAATTACATCCTTGCTCAGATACTGATTTAGCTATTGGTTGCATTCTCATGGAGCTTACTGAGCCTAAGGATATATTCACAAGTGGTGCTGTGATAGTGTAGTCTGGAATTCTGCATTCAAGCTTGTTTGCAGCTTACTGGCTCAGTGTCCTTGGCCATATGTATCCTGGCAGCTCTGTCCAGACAAAATTAGAAAATTATGTCACAGAACAGGCCTTGTAATGAAATATTCTGTTGTGTCTGCAGTGTGCAAGCTGCTCATACTGAAAAGGGGCTTGGACACTATTGCTCTGGTACTTGCCATTGTAAGCTAGAAGCTGCTAGTTAAGCAATGTGGGTTAGCCCTGGCTAAAGACCAAAGTCCCACTCAGCCACTCCCCTGCATTAGTGAGAAGTGGAGAGAAAACAGGGAAATCGGAAGCAGGAAAGCTGATCACCAGTCAAGATTGAGAGAAGGAGATCACTTCACAATTGCCCATCAGGGGCAAACAGACTTGGATGGGAGAAGAGTAATATTGTTCATTGCCAATTCAAATGGCACCTCTTCATCCTCCTTCTCTGGTCTTGGTGCTTTCTGTGCTGTTTCCGACTCTGTTCCTTCATCTTCTCTCTGTTCAGTGTATTTTGCCCTTTCTTAAATAAGTTTTCATTGAGGTGCTATCACCATGGCCAGAGGGCTCTGAGGTGACCAGCACAGGGTCAGCCTCCTCCACAAACACTGTGACAGGAGAACCTGATACACCCAGCACCTGGACCATGATGTGTGGTGTGAAGACATTGTTACACATTGATTTAGAGTATTTCACACTTTCTTCACATAAATCTATTTGTAGTTGTGGGCATACTGCTAGCAGTGGGATGAGTATTGTCAGGATGCTCTCCACCAATATCATAGCTAATAATTCTGTTAGGGCTTGTTACTGTTTATAAGACATTCTGTAAGCCTGTTTTTTAAGATTACTCTTAAGTGTTGTTAATGACTTAAAATGATGGTTTTTAATAGGTATTAACTGGTTTATCAAGCTCTCTGTTCTCAATGAGCTGGACCTCTGTTCTGTGCTGGAATGCCCTTGTCTCTGCTGGAAGGCAGAGCAAGACTTCATTTTATCTCTTGTTTGTTATTTTAGCTCATTTAAATAATTGAAACTTCCACATCCTGACTGTTTCTTGGCTGAAGAGCCTGTTGAGAGGATGCAGAAATCAGCAGTATTTGCATCTCTGGCATGTATTGTTACTGCTTGTTGTCATCTGTTGCTGGGATCTGCAGACATAGCAGCTGCTGGTCATTCCTGGGGAGCTTGCCTGCCAAGATGAATGAAATTGTGAGGGAGGAGAACTGTGAGTGGCAGATGCTAGAAAAAGCAGCATAACAGTGGGATTACAGGAGCATAACTGAGCAGGTCCTATCCTGTGACATATACTTGGCAGATGTATTTAGTCATGGAGACATGATGTGTAGGATGCAAGGATGTTACATGCTATTTAAGCCATTTGGGTGATCCATGAGAATTTTCACTCCCTGCACTGAAAACGACTACTTGGTACCTGAGAGTGAAGAAATTAAAAACATCTGGGATAAACTGCTACTTACCCGTTGCATAAGGAATGATCTAGGGGAAATGTATATGCCACAAATATTGTGTGGCTTCAATGTTTATGAAGCTTCTGCTTGCTTAGATCATCTGCTTGTAAATAATAGTGCTTTGTTTTGTTTTGTTTTGTGTGTTTAAGTGATAGGTATTCTGTGCATCATGTATTTGACAGCAAAGCAGATTTGATTATCCATGGATTTGAAATTGAATAAAAAAAAAAAAAGAGAGAGAAACACAGAATCAATATTGTGCTTCTCACAATGAAGCTTTATATATATAATGTAATTTTATGGCTAATATTTCTCAGGAGCTCATTTTCTAGAAAGAGAACAACATAAGAGATGTTCATATATATATATAGGTGTATATATATATATATATATATATATATATACACATTATTATTTTTTTTGAGAGCTGAATCTCTCAGTCCCTAGTGATACTATCCTAAAATAGCAGTTCTTTATCTGTGTTTCCTTACAACATTAGCTATATTATTATTTTTAATAATTTATTTTATGCTTATCTTTAAGCATACTTGGATTTCTTGGTAAGGTGAAAAGTTTAAGGTATAACCTAGTCTTTTAGAGCCTGAAATCTAACCAGTTCAGAAAAACTTCCAATTATGTGAAGATTAGATTCCTTTGAAAGAAATCTGGGTGAAACAGTCAAACTAATGACTGCTTTAATGGGACTGCAAAGTAATCAGTGCAGAAAACTAAAATATGCTGAGGGGAGGGGAAAAGAGGAGAGACACAACAACAACAACAAAATCCAGCACCCAGTATTTATTTATTTGTTGCCACAGTCTTGGAAAAGAAATAAAACATGCTTTTGTCCTTGTTGGATACTGACACCACTGGATGTTACATCCAGAAGAGATCAGTTATCTAAATTTTTAAACCCAAGGAGATTTATTTACAAATTATGGCTGGGAAGAACATTTGGTGGTAAATTCTGGCAGATGTTGCCCTACTTACTCCTGCTCTATGTTTACAAATATGGTAAACCAAGATGATAGATTTGCATTCAATCTTGAAAACTCTCTTAGAAATGGAAATAAGATGAACAATATGTCTATGTTTCACCACTTTCTGAAATGCATTTTTAGTAAGCCTGTTTATTTTGCCATTTTGTTGTTGTTGTTGTTGTTGTTGTTGTTGTTTTGTGACAACTGGTGTATACAAGCTTAAGAACCTTAATATCTTCTTTACTGTAACATGCATTTATATTATTCAGAATTGTTTACATAATGTACCGTAAAGGTTAATCTGGCTAAGCAGTACTGTATCTTCTTGCCTTTTTCCTAATGCTGTATTCTTTTTTTCCTTGATTCTTTTTCTTAAGTATCTGTGCTTGTTCAGTTCCTCCAGTCTTTTCTCATTTCTGGTAAAATTCTCCCAATTTTAACTATTCTTCACTGTAAGAGCCATGTTAAAATCTGTAAGTTACACTTTTTAGATTAATCTGATATGTCTCTTAGAAATACAGACTCAGATATTCCCATACTAGGCTCTTTCCTGAATTGAGTTTTGATCACTATATTTAGAGGCACTAGTGGCAGCCTATGTTCAAGTGTTGTGATTTCCAGTGGATACTGTATATAATGTACTTATTTACAGAAATAATTCCTCAGTTATAGCATGACTTGTACAGCTATTAAAAACAGGTTTGTAGAAGGATTGGCTAGTATGCTAAAATTTGTTCTTACAATTATTTTGCGTGATCACTGGCAAACTGCTTGTACTATGACTAAAGCTTATCATCTGAGTCAGCCTTTCCTGATAAGATCTTACCTGATGAAAATATTCCATGCATTTGATGAATGTTTTCCTGTTCCCTTTCAATTAGAGTGCAGTTTATTTAAAAAAAAAAAAAAAAAAAAAAGATTGTCTTTTCTGTTTTCTCCCAACTAACATATGGAGCTAGCACTAGCTGAATTTAAACCATTTTTGGTGGTTTAAATGTTTTTCCTATTACTTTCTCAGTAGCTTATATCTGATTCTAATACTTCATTTTATGGATAAGATGGAGCTTTTATATTACTGCATTTTGCTATTTTATAATAATAAAATTACATTAAATGGTGAACTGTAAAATGCAGTATAAGATTTCAGGACATACCTTACCTACTCTTTGACAAAACATCCACAATCACAGATTTAAGCCAGGAGTTTTAACCATTAGCTCAAAAATATGATGTAATAGGATCCACAACTGTGGAATTACCTAACTTACTGTAAAAGTTACTAGACCATTTGGTTATTTTGGCTGGTGGCCTGAGCTAGTAGACAGAAGGAACTTTGTTCAGTGAAACGTTGCAGTCCACAAAATGCCTACTACCTCCTCTCTGGTGTGGACGTTCTGTTTGCACTGGTCTTTAGAATTCCCTGACATGGATATTTTATGATAGTTTTTCTGAAAAAAAAAAAAAAAAGAGAGAGATTACTATGCTTGAAACCCAATTGATGTTTTCAGCATTCCCTGTAATCTAAGCAGATTCAATGCTTAATGGGGAGAAGGAGCAGGGAAAAACTTTGACCAAAGCAGAAAAGTGTAATTTTCATCTAAATTTTTATCAGAACTTCCATCTCTGCCTGCCTGCCTGCCTGTCTGGATGCTGTTAGGCATGCCATTGGAATAGTGGTGTGTGTGCCTTAGAATTTTATAAATGATTAATTTTTGAACTATTTTGATGTAGTAAACTATTTTAATGTAGTAGATCACACCAAGTCTATCATACAATGGGACAGTTTTGCAGTTGCCAGATACTTTTATCATGTGTTACTGCTGACTTCCTCTCTGCCTGCATCTATCTCCGTAGAAGGATTGCTTGCTTTGATTTTTTTTTTATTTTTTTTTTTTTTGTGCTCTGCTTCAGAGATATTTTGCAAGCCCATACATTGGTGGCTGTGTGTCCCAGTTTGCTGTCCCAGTTTGTAATTCTTTCATAACTGACTTCTGTAGACTGGTTCTGGAACTAGATCAATATCTTTAGGTCAGCTTTCCAGTGGCAAGTGGAAAGTGGCAACTTTCCACTATTTGTTACAATTAGAAGAAAAATGAATTAGAGTTAAAACTGAAGAATGTAGTTAATGTTCATCACAATTGTTACATGGAAAATAAAAACTCTCTGCCTGATTCATTGGTGTCCCCTGATGAGATTCAGGTTTGCTTAATAAAGGTAAATTGTGTAGAACTAATGGGTTTTGTTAACTGTTTAATACTGCTTGGCATCATTTTTCTTAACAGCATTATGTGCTATAAAGAGAGTACAAGCTAAAGTTATTAAGATACAGCTAACAATATGTGAGGTCTCTACACATATTTATCAACTGGGAGAAATCTTCATAAGTTTTTCCTAAGAATAACATCCCCTGCTAGACCTGACAACTGTCATGAAAGGCACAATGGAGAGATAGGTTAAAAGGGAGCAGGATAATCTCTGTTACATGGTTAATTTGAACACTGTATGCCTTTAACCAAGGCAAGAGTTAGTGGCTTGGGAACGTGGAAAGGAAGCTGTTCCTATAAAATGTGGTGGAAGGCTTTGTGTTCCTGAAAACAAGAACTCCATACAAAGTTCAGCCGGCAGAGCAGGCAAACAGTTGAGCCTGACCCTACAGTGTGGCCACTGGAGTTAGCAAAATCCTTGAAAACGTGGAATAGTAGAGTAGAAAGGAGGAATTTTTACTTCCACCAGTAAAACCTGTGATTGTTACCTGGAGGTGTGTCTAGCATATGCATTTTGAATTGTTTTAGAGTTAGAGAAAATGTCATTGTTAAACGCAAGACTTTGGTGGTATATTTTATATGAAAGAGATGGAGGTATGACTAGATTATTTGAACAGGTAAGTGAAAATATTGTTACTAGGTGGTTCCTTTTCAGACAGAGCAAAGTCAGACAGAACAAAAAGGGCAGAAAGGTACAAGCAGAGAAAGTCAAACTGAAAAATTAACAGATTTTTTAAAGGGAGTATGTGTAAATTCTGAAACAACTGTTGAGGCAAATGGCAGATTATCTTCCTTCTGATTCCTTCACATCAGCTTTTGAAAAGCTACTTCTTTGCCAAGAATAATGTATAGACTTTAATGTGAAGCTCAAATACAAGGTATGAAAGGGTCTGTGGTATGTAAGTTTGACTATGAAAGATGTTCTGGTCTATTAGCCTGTCTATTAGTCCATGAAAAGAGATGACCCTTTCTGGCATAGTTGCTGCCAGGCTGCTCTTGGGTGTGTTACTTAGTTAAATTGAATTTCTGGTGTCTTTCTGCAGTGAAATAAAGAAAGTGCACAATGCTTCCAGGAGCTGTGGCAGAGGAGAGAGAATGGTAGCATGCATGATACTGCAGAAAATGAGAATACAGTGCTGACATGAAAGTGGAGAAATTAGAAGAGAGAGGGGCACTTAGGAAGCTAGTGGAAACCGACTTGCACTGAGGTGCGGTGTGGGAGAGGTTGGTCACTTTATAAAGAGAGGAACTTCAAGAACAACGCTGAGTTCTCAGGAGCGGTGTTTAAAACAATTCTAACAGCAACAAATATTGTTGCTAATGGGTATAAGCAGGGCAATGATTTTAACAGTATCTGAAGGAGCATACTGATCAACTCAGCTGTGGGTTTACAATTCCTGGTGGGCTAAAATAATAACACAAGATGATGAAGATTGTTCATTTGGACTCTGTGTGCTGCTGCTGTGATTACCCAAACAGGCAGCTGTGGCATAGTGGAGAGTTCTTCATTTGCAATAGTGAACCTGGTTTTATATTAGTTCCTCCTTTTAATGTCTTACTCTGCGAGTCTGGACAGCAGCTGACATCTGTGCTATGCTGTTCATTGTTGCCGCTCTGAGCTTGGAAGAAGGAATGTCAAGGTGAAGTGAGCAAGAAGATTAAATGGCTGTATAAATAAATAAATAAATAATGAATAGATGCAGTGGAGTTCAGCTTTTCTGTTCTAGATGCGGTCAGGAACTGTTCAAATCTACTACACTCATAAGAATCTGTGAGGCAGCTAACAGATGATAAAAATAGGCCCCGAGCAGCAATAATATATTCCATTAAAACAAAATGAAAAAATAACCTTTAGCTTTTTAAGAGTGTATTGTTCCAAATCAGAAAAAGGACATTTCTAAGTGAGATGATTACAAGAAATCATGAGGTAGCTTCATTTATTGCAGCATCTATTTAGACTGAAAACCATTTTACCAGACTGAGGTCCAAATGATGGACAGGTCAAAAAATTCACAGTGAATGGTTCCAGCCTAAGAAGAAGTTAGTAGATTCATCAAGACACATAAAGACTTTTCTCAAAGGCAGTGCAGAAAATAAATGAGTCATCCCTCCCTAACTGCAGGATTTTCATAGTGCCTTTCATGTGAGGAGCTCCTCAGTGATTTCCACACCATGTGAAGAGGGAAACGTCTGTTTGAACATATCCAAAAGTGAGAATCTCTGTTTTTTTCTTGTCTGTGCCAGGTAGTGATTATGTAACGATATTATTGGTTGTCATCTTTGTGTGTACGTTTTACTTGAGCAGTCTTACATTTGTGCCTATCTTAAATCATGACTTTAAGCATTAAGACACTGGGGGTTGGATTTGTAGAGTAAATCAAATTTATGTAGGTATTCTCTAATTAACCATGGTAAAATCTTTAATGTATTACATGTTGCATACGGAATATACTAAACATATATATACAACTTCATATAGTAAAGTTATGCATTTTTATAAAATATACAGAATATTTTATATTTATTAATTCAGTCATTTGCTTCTTTTAACACTATGCAGTATACAAAAATTTCCCATTCCGTGCATTAAAATGAATGTCTTTTTCATTGTATGGCCATGTAATTTGTTATTTTTCAAATTAAGGAACAAATATGTGATGGAGGAAAGGAAACGGTTTTGTTCATAGTGTCTAAAACTGTATTTTAACACCTGCTGAGCTCAATTACAATTCAAGAAAGATTAAATAAATTATGTGTTTGCTAAAGATTCAGTGTATCCAAGTATCTCCAACTAAAGGCAGAAAACACAGAATGTCTTGCTGTATCAATTGAAAATTTCTAAAAACAAAATTCCAAAAAGAGACAGTTTAGATTTTCCGATATTTCTACGACAGAGAATAAATCCAGAAAAAATATTTCAAGAACAATAATGCAAATCTTTCTAACTCCCTCCCTTCCCCCCCCCCCCCCCAATAATTGCCGGGATTGAGGCAATAATGAGGAAAACTACTGTTTCATTTCTGTTATGATATACCTATGTATAGTCATTTTTACGGATGGTGGCAATTCAAATTTTTTGGCATTTCTCTGTTGGGTATATATCATAACAGAAAACTCAGTGCTGAAAGTATCATATGTAGAAAGAGACTAAACTGTATGGATGGTTGAAATTAAATATTAATTATAAGTCCATGCTTAAAATCAAAAGGTATTTACATTTTAGGTACAGTATTGAACCATATTACATTCTATTAGAATGATTTCTGAATTTGGTTACCTAGAGTTTCTTTTGCTTTTAGAAACCAGAAATTTCTCAGAGATTGATACCTAAAATATATATATGTATGTGTATATATACTGGTTAGTTATTCTTCCAATGTTGGCAAGGCAACGCCTTGTGTTAGTGGTGTAAAAATAACCAAAAGTGTAAGCATCCTAATATTTTCCAGTTACTAGCTAGTTATATAGTCATTTCTCTATAATTTATTTTAATTTTTTAATTTTGTTATATTTCTGTTCTGTACTACATTGTGGTAATTTCCAAAGCATGTTTTGCTCTATGAATCTTAAGTTCCTAAAAATGTAGAAGGAAAATGCATTGTTTTCTGTGGATGAAAAGATCATTAGTCAAATCATGTTTGTTGCACCAGCATCTTAGAGTAATATATATAGAAACTCTTTGAAATTAAGCTATTCTAACAGCTGAAAATTATTATTTTTTTTTATATGTCAAGATTATATGGCTGTTACGTTTAGACTTCCTATACTATTTATACATTAAGAAAACCTGAAAATAAGGCATATTAAAAAAATATTTTTTGTCATATTTGAAATACCAATCTGAAATTAAATATGTATACATATTATATACATATATATATATACACACATATATATGAAGTGCCCAGCAGTAGTTTAAAAGCAAAACATCTGCCATTTTAACTAGCAAAACCCATGAGATTTGAGTTTCTTTATAGCTTAGTCCATATTTGGGGAGTGCTTTTATGAGTTCGTCTGAATGCATTGAAGCATATTTCCAGCTTCACCTATTATTGTTTTCCTCTTTTCCTCTTGGATTTGTTCTTGAGCCTGATTCCGCTGCTTAGCTGAAAATAACAAACATTCTTCATTTACTTCATTTTCTTTTTGAGATGTTCGTTTTTTTCTAATTTTTTTCCTTTTTTTCCCCTTTCCATTTGTTTTCCCTTCTTTTTTTTTTTCTCCTTTCCATTATTCCAAGTCCCTTTTTCCTTTTTTCTTTTCCTTTTTATTTTCCTTTCCCTTTTTTCCTTTTTCTTTTTTTTTTCCTTTCTTATTTTTGTTTTTCTTTTTCATTCTCTTTTCACTTCCTTTCCCTTCCTTTCCTTTATGCAGCCTGTACCCTTCTTATCTCCATTTCAACAATGCATCCTGTCTTGTGAGTTACTTATAGAAACTTGGGCAAATAAAG
This sequence comes from Anas acuta, assembly GCF_963932015.1. Classification (NCBI taxonomy): domain Eukaryota; kingdom Metazoa; phylum Chordata; class Aves; order Anseriformes; family Anatidae; genus Anas; species Anas acuta. The sequence continues at coordinate 44,144,906 of NC_089017.1, read as the reverse complement.
GAGCCAGTGGTAGAATTTGGTCCTTCCCTTCCCTTCCCTTCCCTTCCCTTCCCTTCCCTTCCCTTCCCTTCCCTTCCCTTCCCTTCCCTTCCCTTCCCTTCCCTTCCCTTCCCTTCCCTTCCCTTCCCTTCCCTTCCCTTCCCTTCCCTTCCCTTCCCTTCCCTTCCCTTCCCTTCCCTTCCCTTCCCTTCCCTTCCCTTCCCTTCCCTTCCCTTCCCTTCCCTTCCCTTCCCTTCCCTTCCCTTCCCTTCCCTTCCCTTCCCTTCCCTTCCCTTCCCTTCCCGTCCCGTCCCGTCCCGTCCCGTCCCGTCCCGTCCCGTCCCGTCCCGTCCCGTCCCGTCCCGTCAAAATTTAACATATCTTCTAGTTTGAGAAGCACTGAGTGAGTTCTATTTACTTACAATCTGACATTACTTCAAAAAAATGGTCAAACATTGAAGACCAAAAGGTTGACTGAATAAAAAGTTGATGGAGTTCTTTGATAAAATTAAAAATCCATTGTACTGCTTCCATGCTATCCCTCTACAGGTTGGATTGGTTCTGAGCTCTCTTTGAAACTATATTAGAAAGTTCCTGGCCATTAAACACAAACTGACTTTCTGACTTTCAAATTATGTAGAAAAAAAAAAGGCAGAAGGTGCAAATAGATGATAAAGTAATGTATACCTGTAAACACTATGAATTGTATACTCATAAGGGAGAATGAGAAATAAATAAGCCACAAACATGAACAGTGAAACTGAAAGTTAAACACTTCTGTTATACAGAAGGAATTCTTTCTTTACCATTCCTCTACTTATGTGCTTATACTTCTTCCTACTCTTAGAATGCTCAGTAATATTTGGTTGTTTTAAGTACATAAAAATAATTTGATAAGAGACATTACTGTTTAAGTTACTCTGGATGGAAGCACTGGAATTCCATGAAACATATGTCCTTCCTAATCCCGTTTCATACTGCAAATTTTGCACGGGTAAGATGTTTTGGGGTGGTGAATACTTTTCTATCCCAAAGGCTTGGCTACATACAAAAGCAAGTAGAGGGCACAATTCATAGTAATTAAGGCAACTCTTTAACAATTTAACAGTAGATGTGTATGCTGCCTTCCCGCCACATCTTGCCAAAAAATGAAAAGACTGACAGTCTTTTCAAAACATTTGACAAACAGAAGTTACAGGGTTGTTTCAGGGATTTCAACATCAAAACATTGTATAATATGGCTTTTAACAAGTTTCAGAAAAGTGGTTCCTGGTTTTGACTTTCAGTTTAAAATGAGTAAGTAGGGCTTCCACAGTTCAACATGGTATATATTCACGTATTGTTTGAGGTGTCCCATGGCTGCATCTCAAAATTCTTCATCGTCCGGTTTGAAAACCTGTGGTTTTTTCCTTGTTCATGCCACTTCCAAGGGTGCATGACTGCCAAGTGATCATGGTTGCATGATAGTCAGGGACATTGTTAGCACTCGCCTCTAAACTACATATTACAGCAAAGGCAAAATTACCTGGGAGGGTGCATTAGGAAACATCAATCAGCTCTTCCAAAAAAGCCTGTTTTGTTAAATGCTGATAGAAAAACTGACGTAGTGAGAATGTATGAGTTAGGCTGATGTCAACAGCTGCAAATGTACTGTGAAACAATCTCCAAATGTTCAGTACACTTCAAATCATTCACTTGCGGAACTTTCTACCACATTAGAGAAATATCATTAATTTCTGTTGATAACTGACAGATTTTCTGTGCTTTTAAACAAGTCTTTTCTTAGTACACTGCAACTATCTAATTATTTACTCCAAGTATGTTAATTTTGTTAGATTAAATGAGCCCAGAAATTCAATTGAATTAATGTGATCCTCTCACTGAAAACTAAGCAGTCATACAGAGTTTGGGATTTCAGACACAGACTTGGCTCTGTCGAAAAATTGCTACTTAAATCTTTAAAAAAAACTTTGTTAAAATACAGAAAGGAAGAAAACCAGGAAAGCATTTGTAACTCAAATTTTTAAGTAAGGTTTGCATTCTTGACAGTCTCTTTTATTTTCTTTGTCTTTGTTTTACTGAAAAAAACTGCTCTTTGCATTCATTTGGAAAGTTTTGGGGACAGTGAGTAGAGCATGAATTTAATTGAACTGAGATGTGTTTTGGTCTTAATACCTTGAATATTCCTTTCCTCTCACTTCCAGAGAAGAGAAAGGTGACACCAGAAAGAAAAAGCTGTGCACAATGGGGAAGAGAACAAGAAAGACAGAAAAATGGTGCAACAACCTTCCAAACCCTGGCAGATTTTCTTCAGCCTCTTAAACGTGCTACTTTGAGCTGACTTCTTGGTCCTGGCTGCCCAAGTCTGTTTCTTTTTTCAACGAAGGCAAAGAAGAAAGAGTCAGGAAAGAGAGGGGAAACATGGTGGGGAGAGTGAAGGAGACAGAGGGATGAGTGACTGCAGAAGTAAAAGTCTTGCACTTCCAGAGTTTGGATTTAGTGAAAAACCCTGCATGGTCTTGAGCTCCTAAGATGTTTGGTGGTCAGACCGATGACAACCTGACAGTATCATGGTGTATCTAGAGATGAATCTATATTTCCAGCCAGTGCCTGTTGTTGATGTTATCTAGCCAATTTCTTGAATACATTTTTGGAGTCAACCTTGCTCCATGACAGCACATGGCAGGAACAAGTAACTGCAAGTGTTACCTTAGATACATGCAAGTAAAAGCAGAAGCTTTAAAGTAATTTCATTGAGACTTTTGATTCCAAGGACCCAAATCTTTTCTTAGTACCTTTCTGTCTTCTTTTTCTTCTCTCTCCTTTTTGTTTTTTTGTTTTTTTTTTTTATCATCACTCAAAGTTTCTCATCTGAAGTGTCACCAGTAGGTTTGTAGTGGCATAAGGAGCTGAGTATGGGTTCCTCAAACTGCAATGGCTTAATCAATGAATTGTCATTCCTCTCCTTTTAATTTACCTATTCTTATTGTCTTTAATTAATGAATATCTGAGGTAGATCACTGTTTTTACAAACATGTCAGTCCATTTCTAGGATGAATACATCTAGTTTTCAAAGTGACAAGGATGCTGCTTTTTTCTTTTTTCTTTTTTTTTTTTTTTTCTTTCTTTCTTTAAATGACACTCTGTGCCTGTAGATTAATGTATACTACTAGATCTTGCACTAGTATATTTCTGTGGAACCAGAAATATTTTTTCCATTAGGTCTACTTCCTTAAGCAAATGAAAGATGTGACTGAGTTTTTCTGTAGTAGAGACTACAATAAAATGTGTTAACATAGCAGCAAGGTGTCATATTTTGGCAAGCACTCTGCAGCTGCAAGGTATTCCCTAATGGAAACTTGAGGTTAGTAGTTCTTAAGCAAGTTTGGCATGCAAATCAAATGTAATGGAGAGTAGCTGCTGAAAAAAATAACAGTAAATAGAAGTCTTCTGTTAGAAAAGTGCTAGAGAAAAACTGAATTGTTCTCTTTCCAATGAAAAAATTATTACGTGTACATTCTTGTACAAGTTGGTGTTCTGCTTTGTTTTCTTTTCTCTTGCAGGGTCATTGGGGCCCTTCTTTTAGGCATATGTTTCTGGCATGTTAGAGTAGAAGTTAGTGTTATATAATTGCTTAATTTTCAGAATTTCCTTTGTGACATCCAGTATTAAGGCCCTATGAGTAGAAAAAGTTGAAGATAGATTATTATAATCACTTTGAGGGGACAATTTCTGGATAAATTCTAAAGGAATAGAAAGATTTTCTCTGTATAGAAAAAGTACTCATGACGTGTTTGAATTTAGAGAACTGTGATTGGATATGATAGCTAATATAAATACCCTTATGCTGGCCTTGGTTTTGTATTTTTGGCATTTTTAGTTGTAAAAGAGAATCCTCAGTCCAGCGATGGACAGAGGTCACCCTGTTACGTTTACATCCTTTAAAATACAGTAGCAAGTGGGGAGAGCTCGTATTTACAAAACTCTCTTAAACAAATTTGGAGAGAAAAGTGATGGCAGGAACTGTACATTTGCTTAGTGTTCTAGATCATATTTCTGCAGTTTGAGCAATGCAAATAGGCTTTGAATTATAAAATATTTTCCCATAATTACTTTAGTACTACATCTTGATGGTATATGCAGTTGGAGAGCAGAGTTGCTGCAGAAAACAAACCCAAAAGACTGAACACACACCCGCCCTATCCAAAAGAAATTTAACTTTGAATTGGCAGTGGAAACAAACAACAGCTCTTCATTGTTGTTGTTGTTGTTTTTCCTGATTTCTACTCAAGTGTTTTTGCTGGATTCTCTTCTGCCTAATGACAAGTTTCATATAGAAGTAATTTTTTCCTTTAGTCTGGAATTTGAATTTCAGAAGACAAGTCAGAAATATTTTGATTCCTTTCTTTAAGTTAGACAGTATAAGAAGGGTTGGAGAAAACCTAAAAAGTAACAAAAGGAAGGATTCCTTTTCCTTTTTTTCACTTCCACGACATATGTAGGGGGAACCCTAACTGAAGTGCAGTGAATGTGCTCCTGCAGATTCACAGTGAAAGCAGATGATGAAGTAGAAGGCAATGGGAGGCAGTTTCCTGCATTTCTTGTATCTTCACATGTAGCTGGGACCCCTTTCCTGGAGAAACGGAGTAAGCACTCACAGGCTGTCTGCAGACACATTTAGTTACCAGGCTGCCCAGTATTTCAACAGAGCAGTGATTTCATTCATGATGCTTTCGCTGGACATGGATGACCTGTTTGCCAGAGGAAAATACAGTGAAGTCACAAGAACAACACAATTATTTTTTTTAATGGTTCTTGAATAATTGCAGAGAAAAAAAGCCCCAGCATGTTTCCTTTTGAGATTTTGTGAATGCACATAACCAAGAGGGTATCATTAAGTATTTAAAACCAAATGTTGAGTAAGCCACGTTATTTTGTCAGGTTTGAAGGTTTTTTTTTGTTTGTTTGTCTGTTTGTCTGTTCGTTTTTGGTTTTGTTTTTCCTGTTTACTTACTCAGATATAGATGAATATAGGAAAAAAAGGTAAGGTACTATTCTGTATAATTCAACATGAGAGCACACAAGAAGTTCAAACTCTGAAATAGAAACTCCAGTTTCTCCCTGAATAATCCTTATCCTGTCATGAAGGCAGCAGTCTCTAAAACCTAATGCAGATATTGAAACCAGCTATTTATTTCTGACATTTTCTTTACATCAGTTTTTTTATATAACACATGAATTCTGGTCTTCTGTCACCATTACCATTTTTTAATTAATACTGTCAAGAGTTGGAAAATAAATGTAAGAGCAAATGTGTTTCTTGCTTAGCTTTAATATGAAAATAGGATTTTTTTGTGGAGCATAGTCTGTATGAAGCAAAAGACTATGGAATACAAGGAAGACAATCTTGCAAAATAAGTTGTGTTGCTTTGTGCTTGTAGATAAGTGTCAATGAACAATTGTGTTGTGAATACAGTCTACAAGATTGCTGTATTTCAATTAACAATAGCAATAAAGTAATAATGATTGCTGTATTGTTACAGTACTGTTAGTTGCTCTCAACCAGCTTTTAACTGAGAAGAATATTCAGTTTGCAGAAAACTTTGTCTTTCTTACAATGTTTTATATGTGAGAAACGTACAACGCAAGCTGGGAAAAGGCATTACAGGTGGAAAAACATGATTACAAAGTCATGTTTTGAAAAAATTTGGCAAGTACCACTGTATATCAATTCCCACAGAAGTATTGCAAAAAATGTTTCTTAAAAAAACATGCAGAATGTTTGCCACAAACATGTGATGGTCATATTCAGAACAAGGGAACTAAGTGAAACACAGAACAGTGTTTTACCATAGTGCCTAAAGATATGTAAAGACAACAGACTCAAAGGTCTGACTTCGTTTTGGTTAGAATTTGGCTGGTTTGGTTGGTCAAAGCCTGACTGAGCCTTTATGCAAATTTGTATGATCTGTGCTCATACTAAAAATGGTCTTAAGCCTATCCCATTTAAGGTTCAAGAATGCATAGTTTTCTATGTTTGTACGTCTGACTTTATAATAAAAGTAATTAGTATCTTAGGCTGCCTGCAGTGTTAGTTTTGAGAGGAAGTTAGTTTTCAAGGGAGGAGAGAGGAAGATATTTATAAACATTGGTGCATGTGACCTAGGGCTTAAGCACATGTTACAACACTGTCAGTTGTTTATACTGCATGTGGAACACACTGCTGCAGCTGATTACTACGTCTGGTGTTATGGCTTGATTATTGCCAGTGTCTACACGATAAACCAAAATAATTCTGTTGTTGCACACCTTAAAACCCTCTCTTCAATTTTAACGATGTCTTAAATAGTAATTTTCTTTTTAGAGCTTTTGACAGATGAAAGAAAAAAAGGCCATCTAAAAGGCAGCTCAGTTACAGTAGCTATCCCCAGTCAAAGTGAAGTGGTCAAGGAGAAGTTATGACCTGCGATGAAATTCACAACTAGCTAGTATTTCCAGACGTGATGTTAAAGCTATGTCTTAATCAGGTCTCATCATATTTGTCTTATACTCTTACTAGAACATTTTTGGATTCTTTGAATTATTTTACTCTTTCTGGCACAAAACACTAACCTTGGAGAAAAAAAAAAAAAAAAAAAAAAAAAAAGTTAAAATTGATTCCCTCTCCCCTTGCTAGAGTTTCATTTCATTGTATTATGCATATTTGCATGTTCCTAGTGTTACTAGTTTTATCTTTTGAAAGTTTTACCTTTGGTCAAGCTACAGTAATTGCAGACTGTTCAATAAATCATTAAAGGTTCTCCCTTGAAGAATGCAGAAAAAAAAACAGGGAAAAAATTAATTGTTCTGTGTGGTAGTCTGTGAAGTGGTCAGATTAGTTACAGACTAGTGGACATTAGCAGAAAAAATTATTTGCTAGTATAAATTTAATGCATGTCTTGGTAATACCATATTAACCTCATCTATGTTGTTCGGAAATCTACTCCTACGTTTAGCTGATTGGAAGATCAAGTAAGCCTCTGATTATAGTCTTCATGGGGTATATTCAGTTTATATTCCTCTCTTTTTGAGGAAAAAAGGTATTGAACATTTGGTTTACTGGGATATCATTACAGTGTTTTCGTTTGTTTGTTTGTTTCATTGTTTGTTTTTGTTTGTTTTTCTTTTGTTTTTGTTTTCATTAGCTATTGAAAGAGCCTCAACAAAACCTGGAAGAGCTCCTAGTTTTTCAGAAAGTGCTCTAGGATCATCACACAGGATTTACTTTGGGATGCTGCAGTGATGGTCATCAGTAAAAACTGTTTATGTCCAGATATCTTTTAGATCTTGTGGTCTGTGAATAGGGTGATCAGCTAACTTATTTCAGTTTATTGTTTTGCGACTTAAGGAAATTCTTAAATTACAAATTCTCCTCTTTGGAGGTTTCTAAACAATGTTACTGAAGATGAATGTTTTACCTCTGTTTAAATAAGCAGAACATATAATAATAAGAACAATTAATAAGAAGAACTTTATTATAATTAGCTTTATTATTAGCTGTAATAATCCATTCTCCTTCATGGAGGGCTATAATATCCTTGCCTAGGGAACAAAGAACTTCAGTAACATTTTACATGACTTAACCCAGAAAGTCAAGCCAGTTAGCTTTAAACAACTAAACTAAATTGAATAAGAATGAGAACGTTTTGTGAGGCAGTGTCAATAAAAAAGTTATGCGTGATGCAAAAGCACATTTAATGTTATGGTGTCCATCTTTTGCTGTTATATTTTTTGAAATATAATTTGCTTGAGTCGGGTGCTGCTTCCTTGGAGAAGGGAGTGGCACAAGGGCATTGTCAATCAAGCACTCTCTGAAAGTAGTATCTGGTTTTATAAACATTTAGCAAAGTAGAAATTCCTTAAGGAGTAAGAGGAATCCTAATTTCTGAATAAAAGTATCATATATGTGGCACTGACCTTTTCAACTGAGTTACACATGGGAAAATGGGTTTCTCATACATATCAATAGCATGGTGCTTTTGGCAAAGACAAGTGATATTGAAACCAGCTGAATAGTTAGCTTGTTTGAGGTAGTGTGGAACAGTCATGTTTACCATTCTTTCTTTCTATATTTGCTCTCATATGTACAGTCTGTTGCAAGTAAAGAAATGTGTAAGACATTTTCAATCTCTTTGGAAACTGTGGTAGTCACATTTGCATTGTAGGAACTTGAGTAATCAGCTCTCCAATTGTCACACCAGAAAGATCAGAGAAATCACTTGCACTTTGCATCTCATGGATTTTGTCATTTCTATTGCTCTGGCAGCAATTAACAAGGAAACACACCTGCAAGTTTTAATGCACAAATAAAAATACTAGCTTGCCTTTGGATTTGGGTGAGTCACAGAATCACAGAAGGCATACAGTCCTTCAGAAATCATGTTTAACATGGCCACTGCACAATGTGGTGCTTTTACAAGCACCTGGAGACTCCACTGCTGCAATTCATAGTCTTATGTGGTAAATCATGCAGCTGGCTTAAAGGTCATCTTGTCAATACCCTCAGCTCTCTAGCGACGTTCTCTCTCAACTTAATCAAGGCTGGATTATCTGAGCTACACAGTGACAGGATCATGGAGAGGAGCGCAGAGCTGGTCCTGTGCCAAGGTGGCTCATGTATTTGCTCCAGCACGACTCCCAGGTGGGGCAGTGGTACAGCTGCAGCATGTGGAGCTGCAGCAGGCAGCACACAGGCCCCTGCAGAAGCACATCCAGAGCTTGCCTCTGCACAAAGCCACTGCTTTGTGTCCATTCCCATTGCTGCCTAATACAGTATAGTATGATTTATTTTTTTTCTCCACCATCATCACAGTAGTCTCTTTCTTCTGTCTCTCTACTACTCTGGATAACACGGATTTACTTACCTGTTCTTGCCTTCTTCTCATTTTCTGTACAAAAGTCCATGAGTCAGGTGGTCATTTTAGCAACATCAAGCAGCCCAAGTCACAATGTGGAAAGGGAACCTAAAACCTGTGTGATAGTGACAACTGTACTGTAATTTAAGGTAGCTGTGGATGCTTGAGTTACAGAAGTACTTGAGGTCATAATCAATCACCCTGGTTTCTGCATTGATTCATAGGATGACTGCTTTCATTTAGCCTAAAAACTAAGTAGAGTGATTGAGGTATAATGACTGTAGCTATCTGCTCAAGTAAAGACCTCACCCTTTAAATATGTTGCAAATGAGGTAAGTTTGCTTCATAAATTATTTATTTTGGGAAGATTTTGTAAAGCTTTATGGTATGAAAGCGTGATCTTAATCTAAAATTAAGGTCAAGCATTCATCTTAGATACACTTAGAACAAAAGGGATAGCAATAATAATAATGTTCATATAAACCCTGTGTTCTTGGAGAGTGATGCATGTTGACATATATAATCTGTTAATTCCTAGATCAGCTGGATCTTTTTTTTTTCTTTCCTCTTTCTGATAAAATGCTTCAGCTGTCTCAAGGTGGTTTGAAAGTACTGATACTTCTCACCAGCTCCGATATAAACTAAATATTTTTTAGTTTTCCCAGTTACTCCATCACTGTTGACTATTGCTAGGTCAAATGTAAACAGTACTTGTTTTGGGTATAGTTCGATCCCATTTTAATCATTATGTTGAAAAGCTACATATATTTATAAAAGACATTTAGAATTTGCTTTGGTAAACATACTATTCTGTGGCAATATTAATGCTTTTCTGTAGGCTTTGCATGTGTTTTTGCTTATAGTATAATGTCACCATTGCAATGTACAGTTATTTCTTGGCAATTGCTCTTGGAGAGGAAAATGATATATGAGGCATAGTGATAAACGCTTATAATGCTTTACACTCCACTTGATCAGAAATATCTTACATGTGTAGGAAAGCCAGGATTTTTAAAAGTGTATAATAGCATTGCATCTGTTAAAACTATGCTAGTTTTACTTATTCATGTGATCAGTTCTATGGACTTAACTACACCATTTTCCTAAATTTTATATTCTCACATAAGTAACCTCCCAATTGTGAGCAGATTCAACTGTACTATTTCTTTACTGTATTCATATGTTTCCTTATGACTACCTAAGCACCTGTGCCATTTGGACAGGGTTGTTACAAAATCATGAGAATGTTCATAACTGAACCAACATTGTATTTTATTGCTTTAGAAAAAGCCACATTCTGAAGAGGGAAGTACTGCTAATTTTCTCCTTATGTGCAGAGTTACATCAAAATCAAAATGGGTCTGCCCAAGTTTGAACTAGGAAATTACACTGTGTATCTTAGTCACTTAAAAAGTGACAGAGAGTTTTCAGAGAGCCTGAGATAGTGCATCTGGATTCACAGAGAAAATTGTAATTCAATTCTGAGCAAGCTTTAAGCAAAACAGGTGAAATCAGACTTTGAGACACTATATATGTTGTTTTGTCTCATCAAAACTTTTTTTACAACTAGATGATAAGATATAGAGTTTAGTAAAACGAACTACACTTACACATCTTGTCCTCTGTAGGTTTTTTTGTTGTAGCTGTTTTGTTGTTGTTATGATATGTCCTAGCCGTACTGCCTTAAAAGACACATCATCACTTTCATAAGGAAAATGAAGTTATTTTCATTCCTTAATATAGACTGCAATTAAATATATGGAGATGGATGTCATACTAAAAAGCAAAATAAATCAGTAATTAAACTGTACAGATGGAATAGAGATAATTAAAATATATATAAAAATTGTCTTTACAAGCCATAAAAAGAAATCCATCTGTTTTAAAAGGAAATATAACCAAGTGTAAAATCAGCTTGACTTGTAATTTTTTCTCATAGCCCTTGAACATCTGTGAAAAGCACTTTGCTAGTGTAAGTGATGGTATTTTTTTGCTTTTATCAGCAAAGATTTCATTCATACAAGTAGAAGGCTATAAATACAATACACTGCTGAGCAGGCAACTAAGTTGGACTGCTTCCATCAAAGGTTTGTCACAGGGGAGCTGCACTTCTGATTTGAGACTTTTATTAGTGCAGGCTCCTGTCCCTGTGTTGCATCCTACTGGACGGTCATAGAGAGTCTTTGTGGTCATGGCTTCTGAAGAAAATGTGCAGTATCAGTGAGGAAAAATACTGTGATATAAAATTGTATAAAAAATAGTAGGAATTCATTCTGGGAATGAGTTTTTTATCACTGTCTCTTCCTTTTTAATTTTATTTATTTATTTATTTATTTATTTATTTAATTTATTTTACATTTTCAGCATAGTTTGAATCTTCAGTAATGCATTACAGGAAAGATTCCCAAACATCAGTTACGCACGTGTGTTCACAGTTCTGAAGTACCCAGTACACCTTTGGCTAGTGTGTAGCTCAGCTGGACTGCTAAGTACCCAGAGTGATTCCTATCAAAAATTGCCTGGCTTCAATGGAGAAGACTTAAATTTTACAGTCAGCTGTTAGCAATGTAATGCCCACACAAAACATTTTTTTGGTTGTTAGACAGAATGAGGAGCCCTAGGAAACATGTGATGTTTTCTGCAAGTGGAAATCTGCAGGAGAAGTTGCAAATAAAATATTTTCTAAGATGGAAAAAAAATGATGTACTTTCCTATTGAAATGTTTAAAATCTCTGATAAGAAATGAACATCAGATTGATCTAAATTTTAGTTAGTGATGGGATATATTGTTTTTCTGAATGGGAAAAAATAATCATCTATGACTGTGGTTGAAGCTGTGGAAATGAAACAATGTAAAAAGAGGCAAATAAAGGAAATGAAGAAAAAGGGACTAAAAATCCTGTATTTAAAACTTAAGCAGATTATTTAAAGTCTTTACACTGTGACATCAGTACTCAAATATCTGCAAATCTAACTACAAACTCTGAGGAGCTGAAGTCATTTATCAAATAGAGATACTATAGTAACAGACAGTGATAGGAAATATTGGATAAATCAGAACACATCATGTAAACATGTCTGGACTTTTAATCCAAGACTTTTATTTGTCTTTTGCTTTAGTGAGCAGAAGGTAGACTTAATTCTGTGTAAGAAGCTCTGTTCTTCTACTGAGTTTATGCCGTTATTTCGTGTAGCCTGGACTGATAATGCTGTTGTTAATTATGGATTGCATAAATCTTCCTGGAAAAAGGCTTTATTTTCTTTGCTTATAATTTTGCAAGATGTGAATGACATCTTTGAAGAACAAGATTAGGGAAATAATATTGCTGGTCAGCATTAAGAAAAGCAGAAATGCATTCTTACTGACCAATGGGTTCACATTCATACTTGGGGATGGCTACTGGGTCATCAGCTAGCAGACTGATGATCAAGGTGCAGATCCATACTAACCATCATTGTGAAAATTTACCTACAGACAGATTGTTTTTGTGGGAAAGACAGAGGCGATTATGCTGTCCAAAGCTGTCATCTGCTGGAAGGATATTTTGCCATCTGACAGCACCTACCTGCCAACATGACTGCTTACTCATTACCCCTCTAAAGCAAGCCAGTGCGGTGGCTGGAGGGGCAAAGCAGAAACACCTCTGTACAGTAGAAGAGCATGTGGTCCATGACAGGGTGCCTGGGAATGCAGAGAGGCAGACAGTAGGGCAGTGAAGACCACTGGACAGGAGCAAGGATTTGAGGAGAAAATACAGTAGGTATTATCATAAGTATGGATGCGGGCAGAGAGAGATGACTGTAAGTTTTAGGGCATGTGCTTTGTAGAACTGGCAGCAGCAGGTCTCCTTTCTGCTCTCCTTTTCAGTCAGCAGGAGCTAAAAACTCTCTGTATTATTAATATTTTTTTTTAATTGGCCTTCATTAATTCAAAGCCTCTGCTGAAGCCTCTGCTGGGGATCCTGAAGACCAAACTGATTTAATAGGAGCAGTCAGGAGTTGATGTGACCCTACCTGCTTTTTCCTGGCCCAGGCTTGAAGCTGTGTGCTTTGGACAGTCTTAACTTGCAGCTCTAGGCTGCCACATCCCCTACCTTTGATCCTGAAATGTCTTGTGAAGTCCAAAACTAGAGAAAAGCAATTACATGTATTTATGTCATATGGATGGGTAGCAAGTACTTTTTTTAATTTTTTGTTTCTGTCAAAGAACAGTAATATTGCATCCAGAATGTAGTAAAAAATAGAAGCACTGAAAACTCCTGCATTCAGAAATTGGGGAAGGTTGTGTTTAATTTTTCTCTTCCACCAATGCTTACGAGCTTTTATATCAGGTGAGGACTGTAGGGAGACACAATGGCATTTATTAGAGCTACACAGTAGAGGTAGTAAAATGAGGATTTGGACATACAAGCTCTCTTCAAGACTCCATCAATATCCAATGAAATAAAACTTGAAAACAATTATTTGGCATCTAATTATATGAAATCTTTTAGCTCATCTGAAGAAAAACTGCAGCTAGTGGGAGGAAGTGTTGACAGAGTTGGAAAGGTGGTAAAGTAATTTATTCCAATGGAATCCTATGTAATGGGTGATCTTTCTTTGTGCTTACAGAGTATGGGAAGTGGAGGTTTTAATCCTTTTAAAATATAGTGAAATTTTTCTAAAGAGCCTTGCTTAGTTAGCAAACTTAAAATTATACTTAATGTAAAAGTGATCTGTAATTTGCTTAACATCTCTGTGAAACACGTTTTAGCTATTTTATTGCCAAATACTATATTTACAAAGGTTAGTATTCTTTGCATCTTACTTCACATGGGGATATTGAGCTTATTGAACTTCTAATTCGTCTCTGGAAGGCAAATGTGTAGGTAATGGAGACAGTTTCAAGTATTGACATGCTTACTGTAGTTTTCAAGTGGCTGTAAGCTTTAGAAAATTAGAGTTGGTATCATGAGATTTAAAATTTCGTGTACTGAAAATCTAGTTGTTTGGTGATGGTGAGCAGCCTATCAGTTCAGACACTACATAAGTAGTGTCTGAATCAGTAGTGTCTGAACTGATAATTCCTGATTCATTTTCACTGATTATAAGTTAGAAAGTTACTCGTGCATCTCATAGACACATTTCATAGCCTTTCTAAAAAGAACTATACTGTGTCTATTTGTAATGAAAACATTAAGCATGTATTTTGCACATAACTAGTTAGTAGATCTGGCACGCAGATGTATTCTCTGTGCATTATGCAATAAGTATGCAGATGATGTTTTCAAGGACTAATGAAAACATTGGATTAACAATTCTATTTATGACTTCTGACTCTTCCGTATTTGTTTATACAGAGTCACAAATAATGCTGTCTGGTAGCTGGTCTGTATACGGTGTCGGATGCACTAGTTGTGTCACTAGCCTATGGAAAGTGATTAAAAAAAAAAAAAAAAAAAGAATAAAATATGAAATCAGTTCTGTTTGTATCTTAGATTATGAATCTTCCCTCAGCATATGTTCTAGCCTATATAGAGAAAATTGGGAACCTTTGTGGATCTTGCCTTTTTAGTATGGTGGATGTGACTGCTGTCCAAGACAATGATAGTGTTTGTTTCAAATGAAAAATGCTGATCCTCTGTTTCTCTGAATTTATTAAGTAAAAGTTGTCTGTTTTGTGTGTGTGTGTGTGTGTGTGTGTGTGTACGCTTGTGTATGCTTAGTTGTTTTATTTAATCCTTCTAAAACTGAAGATGGTAATTGAAGATTTTCTGCTGCTGCAGGACCTTTTCCAGAGGATTTTGATTTTACAGTTTTGAGGCTGACAAAACTAGAGGGTTATAACTCTCCTAGGTTAACAAAAGTCACTTGAAATAACTTTTAAAAAGCTACTGTCTGCCAGCTTCCTGAGACAAATATTTTAAATTCTTGAAGGCAGAGTTATATGCCTACTTTTGTATGCACTTGAAGGCATTATAAAACTACTATTCAAGGATCACCAGAAACAGTAATAAGAAGCAGTGCTTTTGCATCATTTCCTATTTTAAGTGGTTCTGTTTTTTCCCTCTCACACTTTTATTCTAAGCCAACTGTATGAAATTAATAGTTCAGACTGCATTAAAAATAAATCTTATACACCAGAAATTGCCCATATTAAGGCAGTGATTAAGCGTAATTGTCTGTGAATGCTCCTTGCTCAGTGTGCTGCATCTAAATTTTGCTTGTTCCAAGTGTTCTATGGGAAGGATTTTAAGAAAATGACTAAAATTCAGTGATTATGATTCTGAATTTATTATATACAAAAATAGATTATGTATCATTATAAGTTAAACCTCCTAATGTGAGCATTTTAAAATTAGGGGCCACTAAGGAATTACTTTGTAGACTGGAAGAAGGGAGGACCTAGTAGGAGTTCATACTTACGGTTTCTATAAGCTGAGAGGTAAGTAAGGTGAGGAAATAGGTTTATCAGTTCGACACCAATCTGGGAATGAGCACATGCTTTCTAATAATTTCCTTTACATGATGTATATAAAAGCAGAAAGACCCTGCGCTAGGTGGGCTTTCTTTTTTGTTGTTGTTATGATGTTAAGCTATTCCAGGTCACCAGTGTAACTGTAATTTAAGCTGGTAGTGATTGAAATATGTTCATGTACAGTAGCTGTTGCATAGTTAACAGCATTACTTTTATTTCACAAGTAAATACAACATGCTTATTTGATGAAAGAACTCGTTGCTATTCTAAATATATTTAAACCTGACTTTGAAAAAAATACCTATTGGTGATAGCTGTATGGAAAATATGTTAAATGTTAAAAACAAACTAACAAACTACTATCTGACAGTAAATAGAAAAGACCAAAACTCATTTCCAAACTGATGATAGCTGTATTGATCAGTTCATTCCTACCACACTAGTGGTAGGAATAATAGCCAATTATGTCTCCAATTCCTAGTTTTACTGCTTTTTCAGCTTTTTAGGCAGAAGGTTCCAATATATTATTTCCTTCTTCCTTTTTGATAAGGTTTGTGAACTCCATATATGAGTGAGGTCCTTTGCATGTTATAACGTGTAGCTTTTCTGGGAAGGCAAAGTTTTGTTTTGAGACAGATACAGTAACATTTCAACCCACCTTCATTTCAACCCGCCTTCATATCTAAGTGCAACTTGAGTGTAAATACCCATTGTGTCTAACTGCTTTATATTTATAACATTCCACATTCTGTCTTCAGTCCTAGTGCAGGAAAAATTATTTTGTTACTGTGTTTTTGAATGATATTATTCCTATTATCACATCTTTCTAAAGTTCTGTGTTGTTTTCCCCTTTTTGTTCAGTATTTTAAATAAATGTTATTTAATTTTATTCTTTATAGGAATTGGTAGGCATGCCTGTAACAGAAATAACAGCTCCCTGTAGGCATATCTCCAAGAAAACAAATGTAAAAGTCCTATTACGTTGGTTTCAAATGGCTCTGAAATGCTTTTTCAAGATGATCAGAAAATTAAATTGAGTGAGAAAGAACTTATCTTTCTATCAATAAGAAATGGAACTACTGGCCACCTAGACAGAGGAGTAATTTTCTTATTATTTATCCTATTAAAAATAAATAAGAGGTTATCCTACAGAATTAGATCCATCTCTCTCTAGTTCTAGTCTCATTCCTTCAAGGTATTGTAACACTTCTAGCAAGAGATGGGGGAAAATTAAAATGAATTATTGTATTTTGTTTGGATTTTTACATTCCTTTTACTCTTTTGTCTACCCTACAACCTCCCCTCAAAACACAAACAAAACAACTAACAACTTAATAAAAGTGATGGTTAACTCATTTCTAAAAAAAAAAAAAAAAAAAAAAAGGTCAATTGTATTGATAAAATATGAAGTGCTTTATTTTACTTTATTTTATATTTTATTTTATTTTATTTTATTTTATTTTATTTTATTTTATTTTATTATTTTATTTTATTTTATTTTATTTTATTTTATTTTATTTTATTTTATTTTATTTTATTTTATTTTATTTTATTTTATTTTATTTTCTGAACTGTTTTCACTGGGAATTTGCTACTCTTGAGTATTTCTCCAAATGTGTAAAACCCGTCCATTACTTATACTCCACTGCAATTCCCCATTTGCCAATTTTCTTGTTTTGCATTTGTATGATTCCATAATCTTTATGGTTAGCTTATAGAAGTTTTCTATATATTTCATCATATGAAATAGTATATACTATAGTACTATATATAGTATAGTATAGTATATATAGTATATACTATATATATATTATATATACACACTATATATGTGTGTATATATATAGTATATATATATATAACAGTATAGTATAAATATAGTATATATATATTTATATAATATATATAATATATATTATATATATTATATATATACTGTACTATAGAAATGCTATACTATACTATATACATGCTGTGACAGACTTGGCATAAAACAGAAATCATAGAATCATAGACTATCCTGAGTTGGAAGGATCATCGAGTCCAACTCCTGGTACCACACAAGTGCACAACATTCCATTATGAGTTATGTGCACCTATTCCAGTGCACAACAACCCTCTTGGTGAAGAACCTCTTCCTGATATCCAGCCTGAACCTTCCCTATCACAGCTTGACACCATTCCCTTGGGTCCTATCACTTATCACTGGTCACACTCATTTGGTACAGAAATGTATGACATAATGTTATATAAGACACAGTTCATGTAGATTATGAATTCCTTCATAAGCTAATCACTAGGTTAGACATGCTTTTGTGATTTGTAGGAAAATTGGTAGAGTTTATTACTGAGGAACCAATGAATATTTGTGTCTTTCACCGTCTGAAAAAAAAAATAAATAGTCTGAATTCTATGGCTTGAATTAGAAATTATCTTTAGGAAGGTAATACCACTTTTTAGTTGTTTGTTTGTTTGTTTTGTTTTTTGTAACATAGATTTTCTAATGTTTGTTTCAAATGTGTAAAACAGTAACATTTTCAGCCGTGAAGACATAAGAGGCAGTATAAAATGGGTTTTAAATTACCACTCTGCAGCTGGAAGATTTTTTTCTTTTTACTAAACAGCAGCAGTTCCTGATTCGGAAACCCAACAATAAAGTGTATTGTTAAGAATATTTTATAATACCAGGAGAATGAGGAGTCACTGTTTAGTGCAATATCTCCAGTCCCCATGAAGTACATAACTCAGTAGACATGGATTATGTTTATTTTTAGTGTAAGACTAATTCTCGGTAATGTTGTAGGAATACATTCATGTTAATTAATGCTATATTTTCATCCCATCTAGTCAGAAAACACAGCAATGCCCGTGGAAAAGTATAATGGCAATGTAATTAGGATTTCTTCTAAGAAAAACATTGTAACAGACATCCTGCCACGTTTATGTTACTTTAATTGAATGTTTAGCTCAAGGGTGGTTCATAATTTATCATAAACTTTAATGTTAATAAAATCAGCTGGAAGGAAGCTTTGCTTAATCTTGATTACACCATAAGGAGTAAAATCTTAATTTGAACATCCTTTTTTAAGTCATTTAATTTTTTTTTACTGACAAAGCAAGAAAGGAAAAAAGTAGGTTGACAAGGAGAGCATGCTGTTCAGTTCCTCAGCTGAGTAATGATTTGATGCAGTGCTAGTGCAGCAAAATTAAATCTGGCCAATCGTGCAGACTAGCAGTGTGAAGTCTGGTGAACAGCCTTTGTGTCAAGGGAGTGGAGAAGTATAACAGAAAATCTTGCCATCTTGATTTTGTCTGTTGTTTTGGGGGGAGAATTCTGGTTATTTAGGTGATTCTAATTTCTTTATCTCAGTCTTTAATTCTCCATTGGAAACTTCTCGGAAACAACTTTCAATACTCGATCAGCCAGTGGAATTAGGTTTCAGTCATTCCTAAAATTTGTAGAAGCTGCTATACATGCTATGTTTCGGTTAATTTTAAGAAGAGAATATTTAATCAGCAGAGATGGAATGAAGAGTTTTGGGCCATGTGATACAGGTCTTCTGATGTTTGTGTTTTCTTGTTTAACATGAGAGGTAAGAATGGGACTCTGAAATATATTTATTTTTGGAATGTACTCATCAGGTTAAAAATAAAGAAAAACTCTTTTTTCACTACTCTGTGTTTATTATTTTGTTGTCCAAAGGTACTGAAAATTCAACTTCTCAGTATGTAAAATGTGTTCTGATATATGTGAGAGAATTCAAAATCTAATTTTTTACTAAATACGTTTCTCTGAGAAGGGTTATTAATATCGCATCCTGTAGGCTTGATCTTTGGAGTGCGCTCATGCTGAGATTTTGCAATGTGCCATTGTTGAGCTACCAAATTGCTTTTGCCCTGGAACAGCAAGGATCCTCACTGCTCTTGTCCCATATAATAGCATCTTTGATGCTCTTGTTATCTGTATGTTTAATCCCTTTAACTTCATGATAAGTTCTGTGCTTCAGTGATTTTAAGAAGTGCTGGCTTCCTTAAGTAATTGATCACACACAGACTTTTTGCTTTACAAAGTTTTATGTCTGCTGATTTTCAGTTTCTCCACGCTAGTAAAAGAGACATGTCTGATTTCTCTTACCTTGTAAATTATTCCTGTGTTACTGCAGCTGCATGACTGCGTGTTTCCTCTGTAAAGTTAATATTCCTACCATTGTTAGAAAAAGCTGGCTGGGAGGCAGGTTTCCATTCCAGTCACCTTTGGAGCACAGCTCCCAGTGCCAAACTCAACTTAACTTGCAATGCAAGACCTCTGCATAATGCAAAGACAAAGCCCTACTGCTGGTTGAGGAAACAAAGAGAGGAGCCTTGACTCCAGAAAAGTGCTCTTTTGATCTTCTTTTTCATGTTTATGTGCTCTCTGAACACTGTTCATGCCTGCATTCCCAAGGGGGAGCCTAGAAGTGTAAATGGTCTGGACACACCAGGTAAGCCTTGTGGTGTGACAACAGGCCAGCTCATCTCAGGTGGTGGCTGAGGGATGCCAAGGTTCATAAAGAGGACTGGAAGATTTGGTGTTCAGAGTGGGGCATTGCTGAGTGATTTGCTGTAGAAATACTATTCCTGTGCAATGTGATGTAGGTGATCCTGTTTGGAAGGGGGGTTGGACTAGATGATCTCCAGAGGTCTCTTCCAAGCTCTATCATTCTGTGATTTTGTCATTCTCTAATTTATGCCTGTTTTAATCACATAAGAAAGGTCAAGGTGACTAGTTAGCAATACTTCATTCTGTGGGCAGCCATTTGTCATAGCTCTCATTCAGACCACTTCCCTATAAATGGGTCTACACAGATCAAGTCACAGACAGGTACTTAAACACACTTCAGTGCTCATGTCATCTGTCATTTGTCTGTCAAGCCTAGGTACACTGAAATCACATGAAGTGGAATGATGGTTGTGGCCTCATATCCAGAGAAATGTGTGCAGAAGGAGTTGTAGCTTCTGCCAGCTTTACAAATTTTGGTGGTGTTTTGTTTTGTTTTGTTTTGTTTTGGGGGGGAGGGGAGGAGGGTTCCTTTTTGTTGTTGTTGCTATTTGATTGTTTTGTGTTTGGGTGCTGTCTTTCAGAACTCCTCTGCTCCAACACATCCATAACTGAACATGTACTCCACCCAACACCCTTTGCATGACACCACATTTCAAAGGCAGTTTGAATAAACATGAAGGTTTCAAATAAAATCAAATAAACGTAAAATGCTTTGAGTTTTAAGCAGAAAGTCAGTGCTCTGCTGCAGTTGCTGATTTTTATGATTGTCTTTTTTATATTAGCAGTATGTTCCTCCTTGTAAATCTTGGATATATAATGGCCCTGACTTATTTCTATTTTCAGTTTGCCAATTTCTGTTGGTCTTTATCCATTTCGATACCTTAGGTGTTGTCAATATGTTGCATTTATTACCCCAAAACAGAAAGGCAAACATCATGTACTGTGCTTGAAGCAAGGAAATGAATTAACTCTCAAAGATGTCCAAAAAGCTTACAAGCAGCTTTTTAAGTCCTTTCCAGTTATCTTGCCCTCAAAATGTATTTTGCTTTTATACAAGTTAGTTTTAAAAACATGTGTTACCTCAATGGCCCATTCTTGTCTTTGTCCTTAAACCTGCAGTGCATGAAAGGTTGCAGTGAATTTTTATCTGATGCTGTCTGACTGAATGTAATTTAACACAGATGCTGCAGATTGAATTCTTAAACTCTGTCTTTAAAGAAATTACCAAGTGTCACTCCTATGACAAGCTTTTAAGGTTTTCAGTTATGCATATCTCTTTATAACGTTTGACCTGTCTTTTTGTGTGAAAAATCTATCCAGATGGATCTAATGGATTTGGAAATAGTAATACTTGAAGTAATTCTCTGTGAAATATTGCTAATTGTGAATAAAAAAACACTTAAGGCCAACTGTTTTTCCAGCAGTATTTTTATTGTAGGTGCAGAGACATTAATATAAACAAGTAGATAATAATTTCAGTCAGTCGATTCATTTGGTTGACAAAGTTTTTAAACACAAAATTCATGGTGTTACTTAATAGCAGTTATGGTTGCTGTACTCCATACATCATTTAAACATTATCTGATAATGCTGAAGTATAAATTTGTACTTAATTGGTTATGCAAACATTTATTGGATTTTATTTTAATAATTCAAAGATTCTTTAAGGGGTAAAAACAGCAGTTTTCTGAAGTGCATTTGCAGTAGAGTGATAGTTTCTTTAGAAAAAAAAAAAAAAAGGTTGTAATTGCTGAACAGTAGAGATGAAAACAAGCTGTGTACCTCAAGAGAAATCAAATTTTAGATGCATCATTACGGATTGTGTTGAAATATGGAGAGATACACGTGTTTTTTTTTTATTATTTATTTATATATTTATTTATTTATTTTTAATTTCCTGCCAATCTCATTTTTTTTCCTGAGAACCTGAATGACATTTAAAACAATTTTTCCCATTTCAGTGCTTGAGTTATTTTTTGTTACTAATCTGATTTGCTATTATGAGTTATGAATATTTGCAGATATGGAAACACTTTATTCTTTCCAGATCTCTCTGTATCTGAGGAGAAAATATCTCTAGAATTAATCAGACAAGCAACAGCAAAGGCAAATGAAACATTCTGTTATATTCCTTCTTTTGTATATCTGAACAAGCTCTGTGTTGAAAAATCCACCAACCACCCTTATATCAGGCTCCAGTCCATGGGCCCTTGCATACTCTCATCTCCTGGCATCTTAGACACGGCCCGGCATTGCTCTGGCTAGGGCATCCTAGGCCCCGTCAGAGTTGATCTTTGGTCTAGCAACCCTTCAGTATTGGAAATGTTGGCTTTTCCATTAACATACTGCTTATTTCTCACAATCCCTTACAGCTAAATCCCCTATGTTCAACTGTGTAAACGCTCCTGGTATGTTTTAACATCCAGTGGAAGGAGGTAGGTGTAAGCAAGCCTTATGATGCCTCACTGGTATTAGGAGCATTTCCTTAGTAGTTACTTGTTGACATAGAAAGCACAGTGTCAGACAAAGCAAGCCCTACATGCATTTCCCTGCCTTTGTTCTCTTTACCATTCAGGAACATTTCAGTAGCAGATAACATGTCCCATAGTGTACAGCATTCCCTTATTCAGGGCAAAGTCTGCTTTCTGAATGAGAAATTCCTTCCTTTCCTTCCTGCATATCTGAATATTCTTTCCATTCTTTCTTGGTCCCATAAGTGAACTGGTCCTCACTACTCCTCAAAACAGGTCTATTGCGCATATTGCCCATCCTTATCCTATGCAGAATTTCTTTTAAGATGCTTTTTTTTTTTTTTTGTCTTTATGTTCTGTATTTTTAAAATGTCTCTTTCTTACTAATTTCCATCCTCTCCTTCAGTTGCTTTTCAGAAAACCTCAGGAAACTGATTCTGAAAATTCTGCCACATGTTACTGTTTTGATTATGTTTCTTAATATCAGAACACATCTTATTATAGAATTGCAGAGTTACAGAATAATTTAAGTTGAATGAGACTGTGGAGATCATCTGGCCCAGTCCCTTGCTCTTAAAAGAAGATAGGGTTCAGGGCTGAGAATCAAAGTTGCAGCAGGTTGCACTGGATTAAAAGTACTGGCAAACAAGTTCCAAAATGTCTTTGCGGAAGATTAGTGCTTGAGGGTGACAGTGTGATGTGTTGGAATGCATGAAAAGCCATGAAAAGCACGAAAAGCCATGGAAAGGCAGTTAATATTAATTAGCAGTCAATAAATAAAAACTGAATAGTTGTCATTCAGGCTTAAAAAGAGATTTTTTTTGGTATGTGACATATAAAGACATCTTCTAGTTACAGATTTTTTTTATTATTATTATTATAACTGTTGGCATTCATGGAAAATAAAGTACTCTTTCCAAATTACTATGGACTTCAAGGTGCATAGATCTGTTCATTTTTGAACAGATGACATCAAGCTAGGTGGTGCAGTTGATACAATAGAAGGAAGGGATGCCATCCAAAGGGACCTGGAAAAGCTTGAGAATTGTGCCCATGTGAACCTAATGAGGCTCAACAAATCCAACTGCAAGGCGCTGCTCCTTGGCCAGGGCAACCCCAGGCTGGTAGAAGAACTCACTGAGAGCAGCCCTGCAGAGAAGGACCTGGGGGTTCTGGTTGACAAAAAGCTTGCCATGAGCCAGCAATGTGCACTTGCAGCCCAGGCGGCCAACTTCATCCCGGGCTGCATAAAGAGAGCCCAGGCACTGGTGAAGCACTGGAACAGGTCGCCCAGAGATGCGGATGCCTCATCCCTGGAAGTTTTCAAGACCAGGTTAGATGAGGCCCTGAGCCACATGTTCTAGTGGGTGGCATCCCTGCCTGTGGTAGGGGGGGATGGAACTAGATGATCTTTAAAGTCTCTTCCAAACTGAGCTGTTCTATGATTCTATGATTTTTACTCTGTCTTTTGTATCAAGATAAATCAGGTAAACCTGAAGATAAACAGCAACTAAAAAGCTTGAAAAAAATGGGTTTTGCTTTATTTTTAGCCTCAATTTTTAGCCTCAAACAGTAATACTTATTAATGACTACTAAAACCCAATTGAGATGAGCATTTAACAATTGCTTACACTGCTGTATAATACCTCAGATCATTTTCCTTTTATATGCAATAATAAATATATTGTGAATATTAAATGTGAATAATTGATTTTATTTAGAACTCTTTATTTAGCCAGAAATGTGGCTAACTGGTGAGACAGAGAAGCATTTCTAACATAACACAATTTACTTTAGCAGTTAGATCTCAGGGTTTATAGTCCTGAAGCTGATTTTTATGATTTTTGTTTGTTTGTTTGTTGGTTGGTTTTTCAAATGAATGAGAAATGATAGTGATTTTTCCTCAATAATTTCTTCAGCATTTAAATTGCTGAATTAGTTAGCTCAAAAGAAAAGAGTCTTAGGACTGAATCAATTAAGGAAGAACTTTTTAATTTTTGCAGAACAACCTAAAATGTATAGTTTCTTTAGTGGACAACAGTCTAAAGTATGACCATGAAGATTCTTCAGTTAGGTTTATTCTCCCTCAGAATTCATAAGCACTGGGCACCATCTTTCGGAAGGCACAGAATATTGCCAAATACTCTGTAATAAAACAGAATCCAAAAATTAAAGAGCTTAAAAAATCTAACTTGTCATGAAAATAATGGAATTGTTCATATTCTTTGTGTAACTAAACAGAAAATTTTCAGGAAGAAGTATTCTTTCTGGGGTAATCCTGAAAAATGGGATATGCTGTTAATCCCATGCAATATTATCCATGTATTACAAAAATAGCAAGTTTCCAGTTTGGGTATAATTTGTGATGTGAAATCAACTTTTGTGCTAATAATGCACTTACAAGAATAATTACAACGTTCAGATCTCTGATCAGATCCACAGATGCACAACTCCATGTTCTAGTGATGTTTATCATTAAACAAATGTTTAATGAAGTTTATCATTAAACAAAATGCTCATTTCACAAGACACATTGAAACAATTCAGAGAAGATAATCAGTCATCAAGTCACTGTTTCATCTTTTTTCTGTATTCCAAATGATGGAATTTGTTGTTTCTAAACAAATCTGTGACATTTAAACTTTTTTTTTTTTTTTTTTTTTTTTTTTTTTTTTTTTTTAATGTGTCTGTGTGTTTCAGATGCAAAAGTCCTGGAGACTAGCAATTTAGAATATTTTAATGTTTTTGCCTGTGAATGGCCAAATCTCTCACTTACTCAGTGCTAGAAGGCACAATCAGGACAATTCACCCCAGTTTGTCTAGAAAGAAATAAGTATCACACAAGAGATTTTTATTACTTTTAATAACACAGTGACAAACAGTTTAAGATCAGGAAGGAAAAATACTCAAACACTTTAAAATACATTGATTATGTAATAGAGTTAATTGTAACTCAAATTTATTTTAATAAATAACTTCATGGACACAATAAAACATTCATTATTTTTGCTAACAGGAATGCATTCTTATGGTTCAATGTAGTTCTAACATGCTTTCAGAAATGTTCCTACTTTAGGGTAAGATGTTAACAAAGTAACTTACCTTTTTCGCTCCTTGAAGTTAAGGATTAAGCTTTTTTTTTTTTTTTTTTTTTTTTTTTTTTAAATTACGTGATAGAAATGCTTATGGCTTATAGATAAAAACATTTTTAAATGCTCTGTTTAAGTTTTATATAGAAACCTTTGTAAAGTTAAAAATCATAAGAATTATGAAATACTGCTTATTAATCGACTCTGTTCCTGTCTCATACTGTATCTAAAAGAGAAATCACTAAAATCTAGGTCTTAGCATTTGGAAAGAAAATCGATTTTCTTTACCTTGATCACAGCAAATTATTTACAGGCTTAGCATGAGAGCATTTTACTGTACTGCTATTGATCCTAGGACAATCATCATAGCATTTACAGTTAGAAGATATAACTTGTATATATAAAGTACTGTATTTTCCAAGTCATCTGTATAGATACTATTGTAGGATGCTACAGAGTATCTCTGAGCTATAAAATAATAAACAAACTGCTTGTTTTTAGGAAAACTCCAACCAAAAAGAATTGTTTGAGAATAAATATTAGCATTTGTTCTGTCAGCAAACTCCAACAAGGAAAAAAATAATAAAAAAAAATAATAATAATAATAAAAAAACTTTGACACAGTCCTTCCACATCTGAAATTGTTTTGGAGGTCATTGACACTTGGACAAGTAGAGAACGGCTCTCAGCTCTCCTTTCTCCCATATGTGGAAAAGTTTGCTCGGAAACCAAAGCAGAAATCTCTTAAACCTTCACACAGGGTGCTAGGTCTCAAATCTGTCCTTCTTGCAGGAATAAAGTCAGAATCCCTATTTCTGCAAGAGGTTCCCAGACAATCTATGTGAGGCATCAGGGATAAGCGAGGTGCAGAGCTCAGGTCAGGGTGGTTGTACCAAGAGCTGGAAGAGTCTTTGCAGCATGGAAGGAACCTGGGTGAGATACAGTTTGCACAGTGTGGCCCTCAGGGCTTGGGAGGG
The DNA here is from genome assembly GCF_963932015.1 of Anas acuta. Classification (NCBI taxonomy): domain Eukaryota; kingdom Metazoa; phylum Chordata; class Aves; order Anseriformes; family Anatidae; genus Anas; species Anas acuta. The sequence continues at coordinate 44,118,499 of NC_089017.1, read as the reverse complement.
TTTCTCTCACATGAAGGCAGGTTGCCATCTTATGCAGAGGAAAACCCAAGAACATTTTGGAAATCATTTGGAAATATTTATCTTAACCACAGATGTGTTGCCTAAGGAAGTGCATGTGTCCTGCTAAGATCTTCAAAAGGATTTAAAGTATGTGTGTGTTTAGGGCTGTTGTCCAGATGGGATAGCAGGCAATGGCGCTGTCGTAAGTAACTAGGAAATAATGAGGCAAATGGATGGCAGAACTGCAGGTGAGTTTTCCTACTGGACTGCAAACATCTGTGCTGAGGGGACATGCTTGGCTCCCAGGTCTGACCACATAGCCAGACTCAGTGCAGTTGGCAGTATCTCATTGTGTAACTCCATGAAGGCATGGATATGCTGTCCTCTCCAGAACTCTCCCAATGACTTACGTGGGAAGAACAACCACAAATCTGAAGATCACTGAATTACGTTAACTATAAGCTCACAGAGGGAAAATCAGTTATACCTTCCCTGTGTTTGCTTGTCCTTTTTCTTCCAGAATATGGAGTGGAACATCTTCAGCATCATGAAAACACCTGAGCTAGCTTTCGTCTGCAAGGGTAAAGAGGGTGGTGGCACACATAACACAATCAGCACTTTTAGCTTTCTCCTTTTTACACATAAATGCAAAAATTGTCCATGAGTGGGGGTTATTGCTCATTGTCGCTGTTGTACTGTTACCAATTTGTTAACTCCTTGCCCCTTCCCAGTTACCCATGTTGCTCCTGCTCTGAAGTCTGGCTGGGGCCTAAGGAGAGGGTTAGTGGCACTAGGCAGGCCAAACCCAAGACAGTTTTTTGACCCTTTGAAAGGGTCAAGGCATAGATTCCTTGAACCCGTTGGCTTCTGAAATGCAACATTTTCCACAGCTGTTTCACTTAGGTAATTCAGAGGGTCATTTTAGGCATTTTGCTGTTTTCTTGCAGGTATGCTGCAGTACTTGTATGTCAGTGCTGTTGGTTGATCATAGAATATTAAAATATCCTGAGTTGAAAGGCACCTACAAGGATCATCAAGTCCAGCTCTGCATAGGACCACCCAAAAGTCAGACCATAAGTCTGAGAGCATTGTCCAAATGCTTCTTGAACCCTGGTAGACTCAGTGCCATGACCACTACCCTGGGGAGCCTGTCCCAGTGCCCGACCACCCTCTCGGTGAAGAATCTTTTCCTAACATCCAGAAGTTTTTGTATTTAATTTTCTTTTTTAACATAGGCTTTTTCATTGGCTTTCATAGGCTTGTAGGATTGATGATCTAACCTAATAACAGAAGAGTTGGTAAAATCATATAAAAGAACAGCATGACTTCATATATCCTTGTATTGTCTCTCCTACTTTGAGGGAAAGCTTTCAGATCCAGAGTGGTTTTGTTTGTTTAATTGTTTGTTTTATTTTGCTTTGTTTTAATGTAAAGCTATGCCAAAAAAGAGATGTCTAAATAAATAAATAAATAAATAAATAAATCTGCTACTGTTAGTAGAGCAATACTGTTTCATGAGAGCTTTATCTCAGATTTCCTTGACGTTATTTGGCTTAAAGAGTGCTGAGCTTATTTCAGACCAATGGCTTGACTCATGTGAGAAAGGAGGTGTGGTTAACATCAAACTCTGTAAAGGTTTGATGTTAAGCTTTATTTATTAATCTAAGATGAGTGTAAACAGAAGAGTTATAAGTAACTAATGCACAATTCTACTATTTACAAGAGTCAAAAAATCTGTTATTTTGAATTATAAATTTGTTATTTTGTTATGATCATTACATATCATATCTAGCTTACTTGTAAATAAGAAGCTAGACCCCATTCTAGTGACTGAGCAGTCCTAATGGTGAAGACATTATTAACTGAACTCATGGTGTATACTTGTAAATTTTCTCCTCTACAGCCCTTACATACCAGAGATGGAATTGATACATCAAATTTTGTTCATCTTGGGGACAATGTCAGCAGGATGACTGTTGATTCTGGTGCCTGAGTTATTTAATGTGTCTGTTAATGATAAATGAAACAGAATATAATGTTCAGCACTTTCTTCTGCTGCTTAATTGGCACAAACTTTTTTTCTCCAGGAAGAATTAGCAGATGTGCCTGTCACTATGCAGGAAGACATAACTGTTGTAAATACGGCATTTTATAATCATTCTTAGATTATAATTATAAGCTAGTTCTCCCTGTGTTGTATCTGGCTGCATCATATATTAAAGTGATGTGCATATTATGAAGGTATTTAACCCCTTACAATAATGTGAATAGTAAACCACAAGTCCTTGTTCTGTTTTTGTGGCAAAATATTCCATAAAGTTGTTACTCAGATGTATTATAAACTACAAGTAAATGGGTTTGTTATAAAAATAAAGCTATTACAATTATTGTTTAAAGTTGTAAAGCTGCTGTTAGATGTTACATTAAGTAGAAACAAGAAACTGCTGTTGGCTAAGAACTGTGAATAGAGAAAGGATGTAAAGTACTTTCAGTGTAATATCTGCAAGAAGCTTGTCTGCTGCCAATTAATATGTAATTAATTCTTACTAAGAAACAAACTCTATCATTAGGAGAAAATGAGTGGACCTGTCAAGTCATAGATTCCCCTTTTCAGAAGAAATCTGTTTTTTATAACCTGATAAAACTCAAAGTTATATATATTACCAGTATTGAAAATCTGATCTAAAACTTTTTCTTCTGACAGGTAGAAATTCCTTTGTAATTTCCTACCCAGGTAATGGTAGGAAATGTTAGTGGCTAGTTTGCTCTAGTTAATCTCTCTTATTTTCTGAATCTATTTAGAGACACTGTGATCCTTATCCTTCATTTTCTGAAGTTAAAAAAGCCAAATAACATTAACTCCTTCTCATAGAACAGTTTGCAGTCCTGGCAAATCTCGTTGGCATTGATTTAATCCCACACTTCTGATAAAGATGCAGGTTCAGATTTGTCTGTAATTGTCTGCTGTGTCTTTCAGAAATACACTGGCCAATGAAACACAGAATCTCATTTTTCTTTTCCGTGGAGGAAACACTGATATCTCGTACTCCATTCAATTTTCCATTCACCTTGTGTGCTGACATATATTTACATTCTCTTTACTATATTTACATTTTCTTTACTTGTCAGTTATTTCCAGTTTAAAAAGTCAACTTTCCTAATATGTTTAGTCACCTACCTCCTATAGCCATGGATGTATGGTTTTGTGCTGGAATATCTGAAACTACTGCTTCAAGTTCCCTGGCTCTTCTTGTTGGATATCTCTTCCTCTTGTCTGATCATGATGCCTTCTCCTTTGTGTCATAAGCTGTGCTCCACATTTGTGCCAGTGCACTAGTTACCCAGAAGGTTCTGTTAGTTTAGAGAAAGGTCCTCTAAACTAACAGTCCACCATTTCAACACTAGTTGTTTCCACTCTGTTATCCAGTACATACATATTTTGTACTTTCAGTCTTAATCCGTATCTTGTTTAGGCTGACGGTTTTTCTCATAACACTATGCCAAGAGACTTGCAGAAATCTGTTTCATGTCTGGAAATTTATGATCACTCATTGGAAAGCTTAAAGTTGCATTATATTCTATTACACATTATTGAGAAAATCCTACTCTGCCTGTAGCTGTACCTCAGCCTGCATCTGAATTTTCTTTTGTTTGTTTTCACTTTCTTCTTGGTTCAGATACTTATCTTGCTGCTATTCAGCCAGACAGTATCATCCCAGACTCAGGTTTTGTATACATTTTTTATATGGATGAAGTGTCTATTGAAATAATCGGAAAATATTGAATAATTCTTTATATTTTGGAGACCTAAACTCTAAAAAGCAGGGTGAAAAAACAAAACAAACGAACAAACAAACAAACAAAAAAAACAATAACAGTTCTTGATTATATTTATGATTTTTTTAAAAGCTAAGTTTAGATAATGTGGTGGACAGTTTAGTAGTATTATGGATTTAAGAATACCTGGAGGGGATTAAGTATCATGTCCTCACAGTTATGGAGAGACTGTTTTAAGTAATGCTCAAAGAAAAAAAAAAGCTGTTGATTTAAAAATGACCATTTGCATTCTATCTTTTAATGAATTATAGTTTTGCAATAATAAAAGTGTGTTAGTTTGGGCTTTTGTGTGTGTGTAGCAAGAACTTTCCTTTTTTATTACATCAGTGAATCACTAAGACACTAAGATTGCAAAGAGTTCAGGGCTTACAACACAAATTACATTCTGCTTACGTATTATCTATTGTATTTCTCTCCCACAATAATAAAGCATTGCCTTTATTCTAATTTGGTTCTTATCTTTTTTTTTTTTTTTTTTTTTTTTTTTTTTTCCTTTTGTTCCTGCTTGCAGTTCAGAGTTCCTTTGAGCATGATTAGATTATTGGTGTTTCTTGCCAACTTCTAATTTCAGCTGGCATGAAAAGAGGCAAGCAGAAACCCTTGCCAACTCTTGTGTTAGTTGTGCTGTAAGAATTGTTCTGAAGGCAGCAAACTCTTCAGGAAAGTTACAAAGTCATGCAGTATGAAAAATTAAAATGTTGTGCATCCCTTTATTGAATTGAAAATAATTTCTCCCATTCACTACTTTCAGTAAGATTAAATTGATTCTGTCATGTCAGGGGAAATGTTCCTTTGACCAAGTATGCTTTCTCTGCAGAAACCCATAGAAGTAGGGAGAGATATAAGAGAATAAAGGCATATTGTGCCTTTATTGTACATGTGCCTTTATTAATGTACAGCCTCAACCTCAGCACCACCAATCTGTAGCGTAGAGAAATTTGACCTTTGTGTTTAACATGTCAATGATAGAAGACTTCCATTAAATTGTCCACTCAGCTTTAGAATGCATGTAAAAGTTTTTCATCCACAACTTGTTGTACCAGTAAATTCTGTGATTGAGCTATGTCAGTATTTACATTTCTGTTTTTGAATCTTGAGAGCATCACTGTATGTGTCAGAGCTCTCATTGTGAGAAGAGACAGTGATTATTCCTATCCACTTCCCTTATGGTGCTTGTCTTGGGGATGGCCCTCTCTGGATTACCCTCTTCCACCCTAGTCATCTAATGGTACACATGCATGATCTTGATGACCTTGGTTAGTGCCTTTCTTTTCCTATGTTATAGATTTCAGATGGGACATAAAGGTATTGACAAGGTACCTGTATGTTGTTCAAGATTCAGGTGCACTATGGACTTACACAATGGTACAGTGATGTTTCTGATTCACTCTGGACTTGTCCAAGTGATTCCATGTGTCCCGTTTGCTTGTTCTTTCATTACAACTGAACAGTGAGGTGACATTTGCATGCAATTGTCTATTGTAAAACTTCCCAGAGTGCTAACAACTGGCTCGCAGTCTGTTATCATTCATGTAATTAGGATTGCCTTCTTCACATTTTTTCTACAGATAATTTAATCTATTTTATTACCTAGCCATTCAAAATCATGAGAACTTTTTCAGGCAGATTTATTTTTACAATGCTGAATGATTTTAGTTTAGATTATTATATCTTACTGCCTCCCAGGTCACCTCCTTTTCCAGGTCACTTATGACTGCACTGACCAGTTCATGCCATTGCACAAATCTGTCCTCCAAGAAAGCTAACCATCTTCCCTTCTGCTTCCTGGGCAGAACCAGACTAAACAGACCTATTGTTCAGAAATTTCAGAGAAAAGCATCACATTTATCTGAATTTGAATTATAAGAAGACATTTTCTCCTACAGAAAATAATAATAAATAAATAAATATTTTACATGGCACCAAAAAAAAAAAAAAGTTGAGAAAAACAACATTTAGATGATGCCAATGCAAATTTCAAATCTGAACTTCTATAAAACACTTGTTCTAGAAAAAAAAAAAAAAAGAGAGAGAGAGAAAGAGAGAGGAGAGAGAGAGAGAGAGAGAGGGAGAGAGAAAATGACAAAATAGAATATTTCCATCAAAAATGAAGTTTGTTTCCACTAGATTAATTGAAATCACTCATTGTTCTGACTATTGTACCAGCAGTTTGCAATGGGAAATAAATAAATAAATAAATAAATAATGGAGTATTCTGTTAGTATGTTTTTTAAGAAATTAACTTCTCTTTTATTTGTTCTCTGTATTAGAGTAGTGTTTGGGAATTAAGATGTGCAATGGTGAACAGCAAATAAGAAAACTTCTTATCTTCAGGAAGAATTTATAGTTTCAGTGTCGTATATGTTCTGGACTGTTTTCTCATTATTGAGATGTATTAAAATTTTTCAGTAACAGCAGTGAAAATGGATTAGTACAGTTTTCTATATGTGTGATAATATTGTATTACGGAGCTGATGCAAACTTTTTTCATTGCTGCTGTTAATCTGTTGTTGATTATCAAAGGCTAAGTCATTAGTATAATGGAGTACATCTTCTCACTATGATTTCAGTGGAGCATATCTAATAAACTAAGGCATCTGAAATTGGAATGTAATAAAAATGTACTATTTATGTTAATAGAATATTCCTGTTGAATGAGTGCTGCTAATGAATCTGCTGTGAAGCCGAGCTTGTAATTAGTCAAGGGTTATGGAAGAATTTGCACAATAAGACAGTGTTTAGATTTACAGTGACAGCTTGTCATCTGTTAAAAATCTTTGGGGTAAAATATATATATAAATATTTCAGTATATATATATTTAAAGTACATATATAATTCTTTAAATGAAACTTGCTGTTCAGATAAGCAGATAAGTTATATTTGTAAAGGTGGTTATGGTTGTTTCAGTTTTACTCAAACAACATTTTTATGGATGAAGAAGAGAAACACAAGTGATTCTTTACTTAGGAGGATTTAGGAAAGAGGATTGTCAGGTATTGTGGAGAAGGATGTTGATGCCGTCCAGTAACTAAACAGCCTTCCCTTACTTTCTTTCATTTAAAAAGTTATACATCTTCTTTCTCTTTTATAAGGGGATTGTAATGTAAAATTCTAAATGTGAAAATTATAGATTCAACTTCTTTTCTGGAAAATAAGATAACCTTTTCAGTAGTTTTACAATTAATAAAACGCTAGTATTTTGGCATCCTAAGAAAACAGAAGATCTAGCTGTTGGGATTTGTGACTGAAAGGGAAATATAAAAGCACAGTCAACTTGCAGAAGATTCAGTAGACAGCTTTAAATAAATGGTGCGGGGAAGGGAGTGAAGTTTACAACTGGAGAGGTTCAGTTCTTCATCCTGTAATCTGCCTGTCCTGCCAATGTTAATCTCTCATCCATGAAAAAGCCATATTTTGATTTCACCAGCACTGCTGATGAACCCTGCTCAGAGAGGTTTTGGAATCTCCCTGCTAGGAAGCTGTCTGAACATGATCCTTGGCAACCTGCTGTAGGTGACCATGCTTAACCAGAGGGGTTGTCCCTCCAACCACAACCATTCTGGGATTATGGGATTATGGGATTCAGTACTGATAATGTTGGTGCCTGTTTCCTTTGATAGTGAGGAAATCACCCAAACCATGTAGCTGGTTCGTCTCAAGAAGCAAAATACCTCTTTCTCAAGATAGGACAAATGTAGTCTGACATGTTTAGACAGGAGGTGTTCTGTGAATTAGGAGTATTTGAGTCTTCTTGTAACTATATACATCTTTTTCACTGGTGCTCTCACTCTGGAATATCTGCTACATGTATGTTAAAGGTAAAGTTAAGATCACTGAAGATAGTTTGCAGAATTAGGAAGCTTTTTTTTCTCCGTGTTGTGATCATAGCTTCAAAAATGCTGACCTGACTAGCAATGTTTCTTCAAGCAGAGTCATTTAGCGCCTGGGTGGGGAGGGGGATCCTAGAAACTTTGTATTGAAACCCTGTGTTTCTCATGTGTATTTCTTGTACATGGTAATGGACTTTTGAACAATTGTCATGGATCTTAGCCTGTTAAGAATTATTTTACATTTGTTACCCTATGCTTATTATTACTTCTAGTAACAAGACTTCTGTTCTAGAAAAAAATGCAGTAAAATGGCATACACATTTTTAGTCTATGTTGTGTCATCAGATGCCACCTTTCTTGATTTCCTTAGAGTATAAAAAACAAACTTCAATACAAATCTCAAATCTGATTATAGCTCAAGCTTACTACTCCTCCTTGAACAATTTCTACCTAATTATCACATTTTTCTTATGTATTAATTACAGACCAGTATGTTTTCAGATAAAAGGAACAGCTTCTTCTTCTTTACCTACTATTCACTGATTTATTTTTTTTTTTCCCTGTGGAGTTTGTAAGTATGAACTTCACAAAGGCTTGTGGGTCTATATTTATGAACTTAATGTGTTACTCCTCCATACTGCTCTCCTTTTAAGAATGAATATTCATAACATTAAATGTATAATGAGCTATGTGCACTTTTAGGGAAGAGGCTGAGTCAGAAAAAGTTTTATGACTTGTTCATACTTCGGATGTTAGCACAGAAGGGTATAAAGGCCACGTATTCTAAATCCTAGACTTGTGCTTCAGCCATAAAATGTCTTCTAAAAAGTTTAAACATTACAATTAGTAATTTGACAAAAGTATAATGACTTTTCTTGTCACCTGAATACATTAGAAATTACTCAGGATGAATTATACTAGCATGATCTATGATTTAATCGACAGATTATTGCTAGATATATCGCTGCCAGCACACTTATTCCAATGATTAAATTTCAGTCCCTTAATTCTTTGTCCCCTTGTTGGTTCCTAGCAGGAACAAACAAGTAAATAAATAAATAAATAATGTAATGAAATGAAGTCCATTTGCTTAATGAATGTTAAGTATCACTATCCATTTGTGTATGGCTGTAGGAAGTGCAGGCAGCTATGTACTGCATAGATGTAAATTCAAGATTTTCTTAAGAAAAAATCTTCAATGATGCTAACCTTTCAGTACAGAAAGGCACATCTTTGCTAATCAGATGTCCCTGAAGACCTAGTGTTTCATGATGAACAGTATGATTCAGCCTGCACACAGGAACTCATAGACCTTTGCAGTACCTATAGACCTTTGCAGTTTGATTAAATAAAGATAATCCCAAAATATCTGCCCTTCTGTTTAGTTAGAGGACAATATTTACTTACTGCAGACTGTGCTGAAACTGAGACTAAAATCAATCAAAACCAATAGTTCCTGCTAAATACATTAAAGTTTGTGCCTGAAAACACCTATGATCTAGCAAAATTCCTAATGATAAACAGTATCAATGTCGTTCTTTTTGTAGGTAGAAACACTTCCACTTAATGTCTTTTTTTTTTCCCTGTCTTTTATTCTAGATGCAACAATTGTTTCATGAAAACTATGAACATAATCGGAAGGGTTACATTCAAGATCTTCACAACAGCAAGATTCACACAGCCATAACCCTTCATCCAAACAAAAGACCAGCCTACCAATACAGGCTTCACAATTATATACTGAGCCGCAAAATTTCTGAACTGCGCTATCGGACCATCCAGCTCCATAGGGAACGTGCCCTCATGAGCAAGCTCAGTAACAGTGAAATAAATAAAGAAGATCAGCAACTGGGAGTGTTACCATCTTTCAATCATTTCCAGCCACATGAAAGGGATGAAGTAATTGAGTGGGAATTCCTAACAGGAAAATTTCTTTACTCAATGGTGGAGAACCAGCCACCCCGGCAGAGCCTGAGCAGTGTCCTGCGGGCTGCACTGGATGATGCTGTAATGCAAGTCATGGAAATGATAAATGAGAACTCAAGATCTAGAGGAAGGCTGATTGATTTCAAGGAAATACAGTATGGCTACCGTAGGGTGGACCCTATGCATGGAGTGGAGTACATCCTGGATTTACTACTTTTGTACAAAAGGCACAAAGGAAGGAAAGTTACAGTTCCAGTGAGACGTCATGCTTACCTTCAGCAATTGTTTAGCAAACCTTTCTTCAGAGAAGCAGAAGAACTGGATGTAAGAAGCCTGCTGGAGGATACCAACACTGACACACAATCTTTTTCTTTTCTTTCAAATTCTTTAAAATTTTTTTCCTCATCGTTCCAAGGCACCAAAGACATTGAGGGACACAGTGACAAGAAAATACATATTCTTGTCCCTCTTATGGGAAGATTTGACATTTTCTCAAGATTTATGGATAACTTTGAGAAGACTTGCTTGATTCCCAGGCAGAATGTAAAGTTGGCAATAATTCTCTTCAGTTCTGAGTCAGGCCAAGACTCCAGCAAACACATAGAACTGTTGAAAGAATATAACATTAAGTATCCTACAGCAGATATGACTCTGATTCCTATGGCAGGAAAGTTTTCCAGAGGTTTAGGTCTTGAAATGGCCTCATCTCAATTTGACAATGGCACCTTGCTTCTGTTCTGTGACGTTGATCTGATATTCACACCAGACTTCCTCCAGCGATGCAGAGAGAACACTATTCAGGGAGAACAGGTTTACTACCCTATCATCTTCAGCCAATATGATCCAAAAGTAGTATATGGAGGCAATCCTCCAGCTGACAGTAGTTTTGTTTTCACAAAAAGAACTGGATTTTGGAGGGAGTATGGATTTGGAATAACCTGTATTTACAAAAGTGATCTACTTACTGCTGGTGGATTTGATACCTCAATTCAAGGCTGGGGACTTGAGGATGTAGACCTCTATACTAAAGTGATAACATCTGGCTTGAAGGCTTTTAGAAGTCAAGAAGTCGGAGTTGTTCATATTTTTCACCCAGTTCAGTGTGACCCCAATTTAGATCCGAAACAATATAAAATGTGCTTAGGGTCCAAAGCAAGTACATTTGCTTCTACCATGCAGCTTGCGGAACTCTGGCTAGAGAAAAATTTGGGTGTCAGGTACAATCGAACTCTCTCCTGACATATCAACTCATTTGGCCTTTTAAGGGGAGTTTACCTCATTATTATTATTATTATTATTATTGTTATTGTTATTATTTTATTTTGCTGTTGTATTTTTAAACTCCCTCTTTGTTGTCTTCCAAAGACTGTTGACCTCAAACAAGATGAGTCTGCTGTTCACTGATGTTTCTTATACCTACTGAACTGGTTAAGTGAATTCTGTCAGTTTTCCTTTATTTGAAAGTCAGTCAAGTCATGGCAATCATATGATCCCGTGGAGCACATCCATCATGAGAGACTGCATCAGAGGAGTGTTCTCTTTTGACTTTAGGATGCAGTATCATTTTTGTTGCATTTCTCAGACTTGATGTGATACAAATATTTACTGGTGAAGGTACCACAAAAGTGCTTTATGCTTCTTCTGGGGATGGAACTCTGTTAGATAAACTTGAGTTTTATAATTTATATCAGGACTTATATGTATAAACACTACTTTTCTTCATCTTTAAAATTTTTAAAGTAAATGAATAACTATGATTGTAACTTTATTTTTAAAAAAAAAAAAGAAAAAAAAAGAAAAACTGAGGAGTTACTTGCGAATGCAACTGGTACTGGCTACCAAGGTCCTTAAATGTCTTATTAGAATAACAAACTCCTCATTATTATTCACTCTAAGTGTAAATGAACTTTATTTTCACAAGAAACAGAATCTAGTCAAATCCTCATGTACACTTTAGGACATTTGTGAACCAATGTCCTACATTTGCAGGCAAGAAACTATGACACAAAATAGTAATTTATGATAAAGTGCAGGCATACAGTATTATTTTTTCAAGCATATAGTATAAGTTGCCGTTTCTCTTTTTAGAATGAGTCTCTAATATATAATTTTCTTTTACATTCCCTTCTTGAGGCTGCACTTGATACAGAGTGTTAGAAGTAAAAGCTGTATCTTTTTTATTTTTATTTTTTTTTTAATGTTTTTCGTGAATATTGGTACTCGGAAGCAATTTGGTGTTAAAATTAAAGTAATTGTAGAATAATTATTTAAGTTTCAGAATTTACTATTGCTGGTCAAAATTCCTTGCCAATATATTTATATTAGTGGAGGTTGTAAGACTATGTTAAGATCTATCTCTCTGGACAGCCTGACGTTGTCATATTACCAATTGACAGAGTAAAGTATTTAAAATGATACCAACATAAGGAATAATGAAAACAACTTTTTGTATTTTAGATAAATGTTTATATGGGGATATATATTTATGTGTGTGTGTGAGTGTGTGTGTGTGTGTGTGTGTGCTTATGTCCCTATATATATATATATATATATATAAATAGAAAGAGAATCATTTCAAAAGGTGGTCTTTTCAGTTCAGGTAGTGATTTGTTGCAATTATTTTTCCCACATGCTTGTAACATTTCATGTTACAATTTGGTTAGAGCTCAAAGTCATGCAAGAAACCATCAGCATTCAGCCAAACTTAAGTTAACACAGTGGGTACATCCAATAACCTCAGTACCCTGGATTTCAAATTGTATTTCAGAATGAACTGGGCAAAAAAACGCAAGCAATTACTGAAGTTTTCACATGCTAAATACTTTTTCAAGAGCAACTGACCTCCTCTGTGTTTCCTTTCAAACTACAACCAGGAGATTGGAATTCACTAACGTGTCTTTTTGTGTGAAGATACCCTGATAAATTTCCTAAGGCACTGGGAGGTTGCATAGGTCAGTTAATATCTCTTTTCTATGGGTGGCTGTTCTGCATTTGCTATGCAAGGAAAAAGGCATCCCCAAAAGGGAATAAGTAAACTCTGAGTCAAAGGGCTGGCTGTGGCCTTTTTGTATTCTTTAAACATAGTCATCCCCATTGCCTTGGAACAGGTAGTATTTGTGCTAGATCAGAACAGATTCATGCTTTTCTCCCCTCCCCAAGGAATGCTCCTGGCTTGTTATTCTCATGGAGGCTCTTTCCTTCCTAGCTCAGTTTTGTTAGCTCAGATATTTGGGGAAAATAAAATTTAGTATTAATTATGAAGGAATTCTTGTGAACTTCTCTTTCAGCTTGAATGAGTGCAAAGCTCTTTCTATGGTCAGCTAGATAGCCAAGAACAAGAAACGTGTTTTATTTGATTAATCTCAGCTAACTGACGCAACTCAGATTGCAAATATCTGAAAATGAATACCCGTTGATAAATGTTTGTGATGATTTCATAAACATGAATGAAAATAATGATTTACAAATAAGTGTAAAGAGATAATTATCTGCTGAGGTATAATCCAGTGCTTATTTCATTTTTTAGTTTAGTGGACAGAAAGTATTTGTTCAGCTCAAAGTAAAATAGTAGACTAGAACAAGAAATGGAACCAATCATTCAATGGGGATCAAGATGTATACAGAGGGCTTGCAGGATCAGGTCCTAAGTGATATAAGCAAAATGCTAGTATTTACCAGTATGAATATTTATTTAGTGTCTGACTGGTTCATTTGTTTATATGATGAATTACTTTGTTAAAAACCTGATTATAAATGTTTATTATGAAATATTGCATTGTCTTTTGAAATAACTATCCTGAGATAACTTGAGAACTTGTGTTAGTTTGTTTAAAGAATAATATGCCTTCTATGGAGATCATATTAAAAAAAAAAGAAAAAAAAAAGAAAAAAAAAAAAGCACAAAAGTGTTAGAGTAATGTTATGGATGTATAGATTAAGATGGGAATGTCTGTGCTATTCAACTGTTTGCTTTTGTCTAGTCTGAATCATAATCTTGATTGTAAAATGAAATTTCTATGTGTACGATGTCCCTTTGTAAATGCGTAATTAATGGATTCACAAAAAAAGAGCATAATGAGCAATTCTTCCAAAAACTGCTCACTCTGGAAATAGGTTTCCTGGTTTCATTGCTATGAAGCAGCTTGCAAACTACTTGCACTCTGGCTTTAGACACTGCTGTTCTTAAAACAATCTCAGAAATACAGAGAATCAGAAATACTGACACCAGCCCCATACTGACACGGTTTTCAGCTCACAGTACTTAATTTAACAGAGCATTTATATCTTCCAGATGAATGAAAGACATCAGGCTGGGCTTCCTAAGAATTGCTGAATATACCCTGCAGCAGAGTATACTTGCTCTCAAGCTGGGGAAAGGCAGAAAGCTGGGGGAAGGTAAGTGGTTTTGCCAAAGGAGTCTACACCTTCTGCCTAAGGCAACTCCTTGGTGCTACCAGTGCTGCTGGATGCCTTTCCTTGGAGCTACAAGTGGGCAGATGAAGCTGCTTGCTGCTGCTGGCTGCTTTTGGGAAGTAAAAAATAAAAACAAAAATAGAAATAAAAATAGAAATAAAAATAAAAATAAAATAATCAGGACTTGGGAGGAGTGAATGGAGGATGTCAAACTGAGATTTTATTGGGTTGGGGTGGCATGAATCCTTGTGCAGACCCTCAGTCACCCTGTCCCCAGGTGGAGAGGGGAGTCTGCTTCCTTTCAAGTTCCTTATTTCCTCTCAAAGGACTTTGTGAAGGAGAGGAAAGACAAAATCAGCAGTCCTTCCACTCAGCTGGGGAGGGCAAAGGAAGGCTGGGGGATGACGCTTCACTCTTGAAGATCTACCATATTGTGGGAAACATGGGAAAAAAGGTGCCAAAGGCTCTGTGCCAAAAAGCAGGACAGACTTGTCTTCTCACTCACCAAAGACTATAAGGATGAGCACAAAAGTGCCTTTGGGAGACTGTACCACTGTGTGGTCAAGAGTGCCACACTTCTCTTGCAAAAGTTATAATAAGGGTAATATGCCTCTTAGGAGTACACTGCAGATCCTGAGGAAATATGGAGATTTCCAAGGAGCATGAATTAACAACCACTTTCTTTAAATAGAACAAATAAGTAATTTAAAAATCTCTTGGTTTGGTAATTAGTTAACAAATACCTTGCCACACAAGGGATTTTTCTCCAAACAAAACTAGCTTTAAGATAAAAACAAAGCACAGCCGCAGTCTACATCTTTTTTTTCCCTGCATCCTCAAATCAATTAAAATTATTGGAGAAAACTAAGGACTAAGAACAGGTGAGTTTCTGACTGGAGGACTGTTCTGTGCTTCTGCTCTATTTTTTCAAAAAAGAACCAGATGAGGTTCAGATGATGAAAAGAACCTCTTTTGAAGAGAAGAAGAGGGAGAGGGGGAGGGAGAGGGAGAAGGAGACGGAGAAGGAGAAGGAAGGAGAAGGAGGAGGAGGAGGAGGAGGAGGAGGAGGAGGAGGAGGAGAAGGAGAAGGAGAAGGAGAAGGAGAAGGAGAAGGAGAAGGAGAAGGAGAAGGAGAAGGAGAAGGAGAAGGAGAAGGAGAAGGAGAAGGAGAAGGAGAAGGAGAAGGAGAAGGAGAAGGAGAAGGAGAAGGAGAAGGAGAAGGAGAAGGAGAAGGAGAAGGAGAAGGAGAAGGAGAAGGAGAAGGAGAAGGAGAAGGAGAAGGAGAAGGAGAAGGAGAAGGAGAAGGAGAAGGAGAAGGAGGAGAAAAGGGAAAGGAAAAAAGGAAAATTAAAAGAGGGAAAGGGAAAGGGAAAGGGAAAGGGAAAGGGAAAGGGAAAGGGAAAGGGAAAGGGAAAGGGAAAGGGAAAGGGAAAGGGAAAGGGAAAGGGAAAGGGAAAGGGAAAGGGAAAGGGAAAGAAGAAATGAAAGGGAAAGAGAAAGAGAAGGGAAAAGGAAGAGGAAGAGAAAAAAAAGAGAGAAAAGGAAGGAAGAGAAGAAGAGAAAGAGACAGAGAGAGAGAGAAAGAAACAGAAACAGAAACAGAAACAGAAACAGAAACAGAAACAGAAACAGAAACAGAAACAGAAACAGAAACAGAAACAGAAACAGGAAAATGAAAAGAAGAAAGGGAAAGGGAAAGGGAAAGGGAAAGGGAAAGGGAAAGGGAAAGGGAAAGGGAAAGGGAAAGGGAAAGGGAAAGGGAAAGGGAAAGGGAAAGGGAAAGGGAAAGGGAAAGGGAAAGGGAAAGGGAAAGAACAAGAACAAGAACAAGAACAAGAACAAGAACAAGAACAAGAACAAGAACAAGAACAAGAACAAGAACAAGAACAAGAACAAGAACAAGAACAAGAACAAGAACAAGAACAAGAACAAGAACAAACAAGAACAAGAAAGAAATGCCTGTAATTAATACATACAAAAATCATCCACAAGGTGAGGGTAGCAGTGAAGATTAAGGTCCAAAATTGCAGCACAAGATGTTTGACAAGAGTCTACCTATTTACAATATCTGATTACCATTGAAGGTTTTTTCTCTAAGTCTGTATGTAAGTAACATATAAAGTTAAATCAATCCTTTCTTAATTCTTTTATTTCTTAGAATAATTTTCTATACATTTTCTTCTGCCAGCATTTATACACGTGATTAATAAGCTGGTTTAACATGATTTATCCTCTCCTTCCTATTTTTCTTTCCTTGGGTCTCCCCATTTGCAATATATATTGCAACAGTAGTTGAACATTTTTGAGCTTTCACAATAATTCTTGTTATGGTTTTATGATGTCACTGCGATATAAAACTGCCGAATGAATTTCCAGTCGTGCTTCAAATTGTTTCCATTTGCCGATACACAAATATATACTATTTGTAACTATAATTTAAAAGTGTTCTGGATATTATTACTTCACCCTTCCTCTGGTCTCTCTTATACTGAATTACCATCAAGGCAAGTAGATTCAAAACCTTTCTGATTCTTCTGGTTCTTAACTCTAGGAAAATGAATAGACTCCAGGGATTTTTTCTCTCTCTCTCTCTCTCTTTATATATATATATATATATATATATATATATACATATATATATATATATATATATATATATATATGTATAATCCCAGAAGCAGATTTAGCAATTCCATCATTTTAAACAAAATGAATATTAAAATGGTTATTAAAATGTAAGACAACACGTATATGAACTAGATGATACAAACTGTTCTTTTATGCTCTTATTTTCTAGACATCTAAGTATTCAACAGATGCTTGACTTCTATCAGAACTTTGAAGATAAATTTAAGCATCCTTGTTGGTTTAGTATTTATTTAGCATTGGTGAAGACCTTAGCCATGTAGGTAGAGATTGAAAGATCTACTATATACTATAGCCTGCTGGATTTTGTTTCTTTTGTAGTGCTGGGGGGAAGATCATCTCTGGGTAAGTGCCCTGCTGCACATAGGATGCCTACAGTGTGTTAGTGTTCATAAGTCAGACATGTCTAACAATAATTTTAAGTGACTATGGGCATAGCATTCAGCTTCAGCTTCATAGAGCCAGCAAGATTTACCAGACTTATCTGAACAAATGAGAGGCTGATTCTCAGATTCAGAGGTACTCTGATGTGGCATACTCACCGTCTGCTCAGATAGTAAATACATAGGTCAAAAACATCAGCTGCCACAATTTCTGTACACAGCCACTGAAGACATTCCTTCAGTAAGCAAACCCCAGCAATGTCATAGGCTCCGTGAAGGTATTTCTAAAAGTGAAGTAGGCTAGCCAACACAGGTGCACAAAACTTTCCTGGTTTTATTTATTTATTCCTGGTATATAGCCTTTAACTGATTTCATTAAATAAACAAACAAATATATTAAAAAAAAAAAAAAACATAGAACAAGATGGGTGATGCAGAAAAACATACTTGTGCTTGAGATAATTATATTTGGGTATTTGGGAACCTTTCATGACTCACACACTGGCTTACATTAATATGGAGCAATAAATTGTTATATTTTATACATCCATCAATGTGCTGCTATTTTGGTAAAGAGAAGATGAGCTGACTGAATGCTTTTACAATGAGGATTGAACTGCAAGTGAAAGGAGTGTAAGTTTTGGACCAGAGCAAGGACAATTCTCTTAAATGTCTGTCTTGGTCTGACACAAGTAGAAACCTGTTCATACAAAATACGATAGTATAATGGGATCTACCTTCAGGTGAACAAGCCTGCCAGAGCTCAAGATGTGTTTGGACAACACTCTTGGACATACGGTCTGATTTTTGTGTGGTCCTGTGTGGAGTCAGCAGTCAAACTCAATGATTTGTATGGGTTCTTTCCAACTTGGGATGGTCTATGATTCTCTGTAAATATGTCTGGATAGTAGTATAGAGCTGCTGTAAAAATATCAACCCCAGATATGTGGCTGAAATAGAGTATGCTCACCAACAAGCTTTTATTTGCTGCATTGATACAATGGCTTTGCTGGATAAGAAGACCAGAATGACTATGAGTTATGACAGAGTATTTTCTCTTGAAAAAGCTGAGCAAATTTCTTTAAGTGACTGCGGCCAAATTGAGCACTGGCAGTGCAGTAATGAGCCGTGCACTCAACATGTGCTAATACAAGAGGATATCAAATGGATAAAAATGCCTTTGACAAAAAAAAAAAAAAAAAAGTTTACAGGAAGATGTCTCTCGTAAAAGTGATTAAGAAATGTAGTGTTTTCTACTCCAAAACAGCCTATAGTAGAAAATTTGTATTGTTTGTACATTTATAATCGTGTCATCTCTTTTACTGTAAACAACAGTTGTTTAAGGGAAGGACACAAGGACAAATCCCTGAATCTGCCAGTCGTGTTCAAAAAAGCCCAGAAGTGATCATAATTTAACTTACAACACCCTTAGAAGAGAGCCTACACTGACAGTAACATGGGACTAGGCAAAGAAGGAAGCAGTCAAGAAATCAAAGAGAAAATTCCCTTTCTTCTTTTCCTTCCATACATTTGGCATGTTGCTGCTCTCTGCTCTACCAGGCCTGTATGGATTCAGCTCATCACCAGGTAAGGAAGCCCATGGGCCAAACCTTATGGAAAAGAAGCATAAATGTGTGTGCCTCAAGAGGAGACACAGGTAGGCAATGGGAATGTAACTGTATGGGAACTCGTGCAAGAAAGTTATTTTTTCTGTTTGTAAGGAAGGTCTGTGGATGAGCAAATTTACTCACCCTGATACATAAAGACAAGAGCCAGTTACGAGAAAGGAGGGAACGAGAGTTTATAAATGTGAAAGGAAGGAGCGGATACAAACAGTGCAGAAAACTACCAGATGATCAACCCTCTGATCATCTTTGTGGCCCTCCTCTGGACTTGCTCTAATAGGTCTGTGTCCTTCTTGTGTTGCAGGCCCCAAAGCTGAATACAGTGCTCTAGATGGAGTCTCATGAGAGCAGAGTAGAGGGAGAATCACCTCCCTCAACCAGTTGGTCATGTTTCTTTTGATGCAGCTTAGGGTATGGTTGGTTTTCTGTCTGTCCACAATGCCAGCTCATATTGAGCTTCTCATCAACCAATACTCCCATGGATTTCTCCTTAGGGCTGTTGTCAATTCATTCTCAACCCAGCCTTTATTTGTGCTTGGGATTTCTCTGTCCCAGGTGTAGGACCTTGCACTTGAACTTCATGAGGTTTGCATGGGCCCACCTTAAAAGCCTGTCCAAGTCCCTCTGGATGGCATCCCTTCCCTCCAGTGCATCAACTGCACCACCAAGCTTGGTGTCATCAGCAAACTTGCTGAGGGTGCACTCAATCCTTGTCCTTGTGACAATGTCCTTGTCACTGACAAAGATGTTAAATAGTTCTGGTTCCAATACTGACCCTTGAGGAATACCATCTATTACTAATCTCCCCTTGAACAATGAGCCATTGACCATAGGTCTTTGAGCGCAACCATCCAACCAATTCCTTACTCATAGAGTGTTCCATCCATCAAATCTATGTCTCTCCAATTTACAGACAAGGCATGAACCCCAGATTCATCTCATCAGATCCCATGGCCTTGTGCACTTTCAAGTTCCTTAGATGGTCACAGACACGGTCTTCTCCTACAGTACATGGCTCTTCATTCTCCCATTCTCTGCCTTTGCCTTCTGTGATTTGGGTTATGTGACTAGAGCTCTTGCTGAGCTGAGGCAAGACTGAGGCAAAAATTCATTGAGTACCCCAGCTTTATTCCTATGCCTTGTAACCAACTCTCCCATTTCCTTCTGCGGAGGGCCCACAATTTCCCTAGACTTCCTTTTGTCACAGACATACCTCTAGGAGACTTTCTTGCTGCCCTTAATGTCTGTAGTCAAATTTAATTCTAATAGGGGTTTGGCTTTCCTAACCTGATCCCTGGCTTCTCAGACAATTTCTCTGTATTCCTCACAGGCTATCCATCTTTGCTTCCACCCTCTGTAGGCCTCCTTTTTCTATTTGAGTTTGGCCGGGAGCTCCCCATTAATCCATGCAGGCCTCCTAGTTTTTTTGCCCAACTTCTTTGTTGGGATGCATTGGTCCTGAGTTTGAATGAGGTGATCCTTGATTATTAACCAACTTTCTTGGGCTCCTCTTCACTCCAGGGCTTTGTCCCAAGAATGTTACCAAGCGGATCCCTGAAGAGGGCAAAGTCTGCTCTGCCAAAGTCCAAGCTTGGAATAAATATCTGTTCTGATGTTGCGTTACTGGGATTTTTATTTTCAGATAAATTAAGATGGGATATACATGTATGTCTCTAGTACTAAGTGTTGAAGCTTAGAGGTAGGAAAATGGTAATAGCAAGCTTAGAACTATCTGGGGCAGAGTAGACCCTTAAGATCATCAAGTCCAAGCACCAAACACTGCAAGTCCACCACTAAACACATCTCATAAAAATTTCAGGGATGGCAACACTACCACTTCCCTGGGCAACCTATTCCAATGCCTAACTACACTTTCTGTGAAGAAATTCTTCCTGAGGTCCAATCTAAACCAACCCAGAGCAACTTGAGGCTGTTGCCCCACGTCCTTGACTTGTCACCTGAAGCAAGAGACTGACTTCCTCCTCACTGCAACCTCCTTTCAGGTAGTTACAATGATGTTACTCATTGTATTGTAGTTTAACAATAACAAGTGCCAGCTTCTGCACCTATGAAGGGGTTATGCATACAGACTGAGAGGGGAGAGGCTGTTGAGCAGCCCCACAGAAAGGGATCTGGGGGTTTTGATTGACAGCAAGCTGAATGTGAGCCAGCAGTGTGCTCTGGCAGACAGAAGGGGCAACCATATCCTTGGGTGCATCAAGCACGGCATTGCTAGTTGGTAGAGGGAGGTGATTGTCCCACTTTACTCTGCGCTGGTGCAGCCTCACCTCGAGTACCATGTGCAGTTCTGGGCACTGCAGTACAAGAAAGAAGTAAAATTGTTAGAGTATGTCCAAAGGAGGGCTACAAAGATGTTGAAGGGTCTAGAGGGCGAGACATAAGAGGAGTGTCTGAGGACACTCGGTTTGTTGAGCCCAGAGAAAAGAAGACTGAGGGAAGACCTGAAGGCAGCCTGCAGCTTCCTCATGAGGGGAGTGGAGGGGCAAGCACTGAGCTTTGCTCTATGGTGACGGCAACAGGACCCAAGAAAATGGCTTGAAGCTGTGATAGAGGTGGTTCAGGCTGGATATCAGAAAACAGTTCTTACCTGAGAGAGTAGTTAGACACTGAAACAGGCTCCCCTGGGTAGTAGTCACAGCACTAAGCCTGCCAGAGTTCAAGAATCATTTGGACAACGCTATCAGACACATGGTCTGATTTTTGGGGGGTCCTGTGTGGACCAGGAGTTGGACTTTATTATCTTCCAACTCAGGATATTTTGTGATTCAATAATACTACTTTCACTGTTGATATCCCACATCCAACTACGGCACTATATTTGGAAACAGGCAACTAGTAATGCCAAGCCTGATAAATACAGGATGTCTTGAGGAAGCACGGGATGACAGAAAGAAATGCCTACCATGGTGGATGTTGTGCCACCTTTCCCCTCACTTAGAAAATAAAAAGTTTATTTGACTTTGCCGAATGTCAGACTAGCAAAGGTTGGTCTATCTTTAAGGCTTACACACTGATGGGTGTGAGAAAAAAAAAAAAAAAAAGAGCAAAGAAAAGATTCTGGAGGTGGGTTTTATGATAAAGTTCCCTGTGGCTGGAGAAGCACTATGACAGGGTGCCTGCTTCTGTGGGGTTCATGCCCAGAGCAAAAAAAAAAGAGAGAGAGGGAAGAAGAGAAGTCAGGAAAAAAATTACTGTTTACCCCCTTGAAAATAAGTTGTTAAATTGTTTATGACAAAAGGTAAGGGCACAAATGTCACTGTTCCTAGGGAACTGTTTCGAGGAAATCTAATGCAACTTCATGGTGTCAGAGCTGAAATTGCTAAAAGGACCTCACTGGCAGAAACTGGTGGAAAACTTCTCCATTCACAGGGGTTGTTCTTGAACAAAAGCCAAAGGAAGAAAACGTGACTAGCTTCACCAACTAGTGTATTTTTGATCATAGGAACAATCAGTTTGCAGCTCAAAGATTAATCAAAGCAATGTAATTTGACAACCTGCTAAAACCTATGAGATCATGATGTCTTTCCTAGAAATAGGATGCCATTAAGCATCATCATCATCATCACCATTCTCCCTGTAGAAAACCTCACAGTTTCAGCATTATCAGTTTCAATTAGTAATAGTAATGGTTTGTGGAGGGCACCTGTCTGGCATGAGTAACCTTTGACTGCTTGACAACACATGCTCCATTTTGCGTAATGTCGTTCCTTTAACTTTTATTAAAGATACAGCAACTCACCAACAGTGTACGTTTTTGACAAGGGCAATTTTATTTATAGTAAGAGGAAAAAACTGGCAATACTTTTATTTTTGTATTGACAGGCTTAATAAATTCAGTGGCAACCATGCTAGAGATCCAAGTGAGAATAAGAACCATTAGAAACTCAAGCACATCCATACTAGAGCATGCACTAATATTTTCTTCTTGATGTATTTTGAGTAGATATGTATTAGGAACTGTGCATCATGCCAACCGTCTTCCATGCAAAGATTGCTGCATTTCTACACTTTTAGAGCTTATTTTACTGCCGTACACACCACCATTCTTTCATTATTGATATATGATCCCATTGCAAAAGTTTGTTGTTATGTTTTTAAATAAGCATCTTTTGCAGCTGCCTGGAGTGTATTCTGCTTGTCATTGTTGACTAATAGACACTGGCTTTGCTCCGTTCCTTGTTTATATGATACTTTGATAGTAGGTCTCTGGGGTCCATTCCACTTCTAGGCCTGTGCTTGTTCCATGCACAATAAGATTCTGAGCCCATTTATGGGTTCCAATGAACCCCAGTTATAAGAATGACTTATATGATTTTGTCTTATATTGTATTTATGCTGTACTCTTTACTTAAAATATATGTTTATTTAGGATCCAATGCAGCCAGCTTCACAGAGATAATGCTCTTATCTATAAAATGTTAGCCACAAGATCTTTTAGAAAATATGGATGCACTTTAATCATAGAAATATAGCATTGAATATTACAGAAATTTGAATTACTGAATTTATCCCTGGAAGTCTTCAAAAGACGTTTAGATGTAGAGCTTAGGGATATGGTTTAGTGGGGACTGTTAGTGTTAGGTTAGAGGTTGGACTCGATGATCTTGAGGTCTCTTCCAACCTAGAAATTCTGTGATTCTGTGATTCTGAATTATTTTACAGCAGCTTTCAGTTGCTTGGCTTTACATATATATAGTTCAGTCAGTAGAAATGCTTACTAAGAAAGAACAACAAATGGCTACACATACATTTGAAAAGAAGCATGATTTCTAGACATATAATTTGAACTAAAATCAACGAGTTCTGCAGCTAAATCCCATTGCAACTCGAAGTTCAAATTAATGGTTCTGGGTTTAGAAGCCTATAGCTAGAACATTCAAAGACAAAATGTGAGTCCAGAAAAATATTCTTCAGGTCTGCTAAACAGAGGATCATCCAGACCATTGCATAGATCTCCTGCTTTAAGTGTCTATTGAGCAAGGCAGTTAATCTGTTCATACAAAAAACTTTATACACCTTTATCTTTGAAGTATGGAAAAGAATGCAGAGAAACAGTGAAAACTGGTCTTTGTGGACCAGTGGAAAGGAAAGGAAAGGAAAGGAAAGGAAAGGAAAGGAAAGGAAAGGAAAGGAAAGGAAAGGAAAGGAAAGGAAAGGAAAGGAAAGGAAAGGAAAGGAAAGGAAAGGAAAGGAAAGGAAAGGAAAGGAAAGGAAAGGAAAGGAAAGGAAAGGAAAGGAAAGGAAAGGAAAGGAAAGGAAAGGAAAGGAAAGGAAAGGAAAGGAAAGGAAAGGAAAGGAAAGGAAAGGAAAGGAAAGGAAAGGAAAGGAAAGGAAAGGAAAGGAAAGGAAAGGAAAGGAAAGGAAAGGAAAGGAAAGGAAAGGAAAGGATGTTTTATAATGATTCTTTACCCTGCTTTTGACTATACTTGTTCTGAAGCTGTCAGCTGGAAGTTATCTTCAGAATTTGTGTTTGCAACTCTGTTCAGTCAGAGATCAACATTACATATTTCTCTTCTGTGAGTGAGTGAAGTCTACCACTCCTAGTCCAACCATGTACATGTCACAAAGCTAAAGCCTATTTCTTCTGACCACTGACACTGATGATAAGACAGACATCCAAAGCCTACTCAAAAGCAGGCAGCAGAGAATGGCCCAGGAAGCTGGACTGAAGCCACAGCCAGGTCTAGAAAAAATGTACTGAAATCTGTTTTGTTCTCCTTCCCTACCACAAGTGCTGGATACTGGCCTTTCTTTAACCGGCCTTATCTCCCAAAATAACTGCATGAAAGTAGGAGCCATGATATGGGTTTCTAATCATTTGCGTGTGGTTGGGTATTTTAGTTCTGCATTAACACCATTTGCAAGTGCTGGAGTCATCGCCTTCAATTCAATAGGATGAAAACGTGAAAAAGGGACACTGCATGAGTTTATCAAAGACTGTAGAACAAAATTACAGTAATTAAGAGCCATTGATGAAAGAACAAAGTGTAAAACTAATGACAGACTAATGCAAAAAGGCAGATTGAAAGCATCTCCATAATCTGAGACGAGCTGACAACTGTGACAAAGTGAGAGGGGGAAGGGGAAACCTGTTAATGAGCACAGCAACGTGCTCTGTCAAGAATACCATCTTTGTCTCATTTCCCACGCAATTTTCATGCATTGTAAATGAGGAAACTACACAGATAATGTGGCTTAGCATATCTTTGTCTTGTTCTGGGACACTGTAAGGAACCAGAAACTCCTTGATGAGTTTTTATTATGAAAATTTATGGAATAACATATTCAAAATTAGTTTGTTTGCAAGGATCAGTAATCCTTCCCCAGCTTTCTCAATGTTCTTGCAGTGGTTTTGTCTCCAGGACCAGCTCTGGTCATGTTATATGCAAGAGAAAGCAGGCACAGAGTGAAGGGGCTGTCCTTTCTTATGGTTACTTTACCACCTCTGTGACCACAACAGTTACATCTGGTAGGAGCACTGCTGCTCCCTGCTCAACTGTGCATGGCTTCTTGATTTATTGGTCTTCATTATACCATTCATTAAAACAATGGTGAAAAAGTGAAGCAATGAAAATCTTTACAGATTTCTGACATCACTATTTTTATAACCCCTCTTAGATATTAGAATAACTCACTGTTTTAAACTGAGATAGCTTTGTTTTGAAATCTTGATAGCAAAATTTAATTACAGAATATGTTCTTCCATTTGATTTTTCATTTTTTTAAATTTCCCTCTTTACACAAATAAATATTTATTAAATGAAAATTTAATTCTAGATAATCGAGGAATGTGTTCTGCACCTTTTAGTTGCACCCATTCCTCTAGTTGTTTCAATGGATGACATTTTACTACTTTTTACTTTTCCACATAGAAAGCTGCTGTTTGTTATTTCAGAAACAAGGCATTTTAATTACTGGTGTGATAAGCACGAATGGAAAATAGCTGTTTTATACTTTCCATACCACATTTTTCAACTCAAAATATCTGTAGAATAAATTTGCTTTATATTTACAGTGTTTCACAGATTTCACATCTGAATCAGTTTGATTAAAATTCCATTTTGAACTTTAAGATTTTCTATGAGAAGAACGTAAATATGTTAAAATATTTTCATTATAAGTAAGATAAATGAAATAAATGAATTTTTTTCCTCCAGAGGAAAGGGGAGATGTAAACCAAAGTGCCTAATTTTAATATCAGAATTGTCAGAGTTGCCATAGTAATTAGTGCTAGCAATTTTAGTGTTCACATATTCCGCTTCAATTTGACAGCCTCTGCATTTACAAGAAGTGACTCCTGAGAAGATATGTTGTTCCAGATTTCTGGTGTCAGTAGGCTGGTGATATTTGACAGGATTTGGTATAGTTACAAAGCAGACCCTCAGAGGAGGAATAACATCAACAGGCTTGATCTGTGACCACTCTGTAACTAATTCTGAATTTATATCTGCTTGTGTGGTCATATGTTGCTTCTGAAAGATAATGCTTTGTCATATTTTGATCATAAAGTTGAGTAGCCACTACTCTTCTGGTACAGATGTTGCACTTTCAATAGAGTGCCTCAGCTGATCTCATTGAAGGGAGCGTTCAGAGCTTCTTGTAATGGGATCTGGGGAATAAATGACCCACAGAGAAGTAACTCTTTCTTAATATTCAGAATGTCTCTGACAAATCCTTATAGCCTGACTTACTTAGCTTTTTTCATTTTAGTAATCTGACTGTGATTATATTAGAGCTTTTGAATATGTAATTTTCCTGTTAATAAGAACATAAGAAAATATGTCAAGAGCACTCATTTGCAAGTGAGATTGATATATCCCTGTTCTCTCCTATTTTGACAGGAGTGCTGTGAAGAAGCCCGTGCAATTGTTTTGTCATGGAACACTGTGTTTAGCAGTCAGCAGATACTTGAGTGTCTGGGAGAAATATCTCCACATGAAACATAAAAACATGTAGCTTGAAAAGGGGTGACAGAAAAATCTGCTTCCAAACTTGCCCTTGTTGCTAGAGTCCAGAGTCCCTCTTCACTCAAAGAATGGCTTGAAGATGAGAAGCCCTCCATGTACTCACCAGCACACTTCTTTGTATCACTAGAGTAACATTAATGGCTTGGCTTTCACTCTTGTAATTATACTACACTGCCAGAATGCAGTTTTCCTGGAGGGAAAACGTTACAAAAAAGACTTAGTGACTGTATGTCCCATATGCAGATCATAATCTTATTGAGATGGGAGATGCTCACATTTCTAAGTGATGCCAGGTTCATTTTTATTTCATTTATGGGACTTGAAAAGATATGGGTAGAGTGAATCAATATTCAAAACAATCCTTTCAAATCCTGAAATTTCAGCATTAGTACATCTGATAAAAGTAAACAGATTTCAGAGTAGATAAATCAGCGTAATACAAGCTATATTTATTTGCATTTTCACTGACCAAGCAGACAAAAAAAATCTTTAGAGACACTGACTTGAGTTCAAGTAAGATCTTCAACAACCTTTATTTATTTATTTATTTATTTATTTATTTTTCCCTAGAGATAATGGTTCTATGAGAGAGGAAAAAAAGAATTAAACTATTTTTCTAGCTAGTGATATAAAAGAGCAGATGTTTGAAGCAGTTGTGATCAAACCAGCAAAAAACCTTCAAAAGTACACTTAAACTCTAAGTACTGACAGAGGTTTCTGACATATATTATGCACGGACTGTTTATGTTACTTTCATTGTCACCACATAAGGAAAAATTAAGAAAAAATTGAGAATATTTAACACATTATGAAACTATTTGTAAGCAATCTCCTACTGTTTATTTATCACGTATTATTCCATACCATGCAAAAGAGAGAACCCGTAGAAGGAGCAGTGTTGCTTTCTTTCTTTCTAATGAAAGAAAGCCTCAGAAATACATTTTCTTGCTTCCATAATTCTGCTTTCCATGTGTTCTTTGCATTGGCTGCACTGAAAAAAAAAAAAAAAAAAAAGTGTATTGAACCAAGAGATACATATTAGACAGGTATAAAACATGTGGTAAAATTGCTGGAATACTCTCATGAGCCATCAGGATTTTTCTGCCTCAGGCTGTGCTCCTGAGGTACACAAGCTTGGGCGATGAAGAGCACTTTGCAAAGGAGGAAAATCTAAATTTCCAAATTCTATTGAAGAATATTACAAAAGAAATAGTCAGAAGACAATGGTTGTTGAAATCAGAGATCATCGAGATAGCAAGATTTACTATTTCTCCTTTATATTAAGTGGATTATTGTGGGTTAATCTACTTATGGTTCATAGGAAAATAAACTAAAAGAGAGATCCCTTGGATCTCTTCAGTTTCTCAAGTTCAACATAGTCTTTCAGCCTATGTGAAATGTCTAAATAATCATGCAGACATTAGAAATATTAAATACCATGTTATTCCTTGGAAAATTCCTGAAATTTCACAAAATTTCATTCCTCCTTTATTTGGTAAGTATTTTCAGCTATTTTATCTGTTTAAACTGCTCCCTGTCACAGCAGAATTACATGTGCTACCATTACATTAGTGAATGGCAGACCTCAAAAGGATTACTAGTCTAGGTGAAATGCCTTGAGGTTTAGAATCTTATCAAAGCTCTTTAGTTGAGAAATTGGTCTGAAATTCTCCCAAGTACAGACTTTCTCCCAAAAGACTCACAGCTTCTGGAGAGGAAATATATTATGGCATTGTGTTGTCTTGCTATATTTAATTATCTTCATTTCTCTGAAATCAGATATATGAAAGTGGTTATAATTTACAAAGACAGGAAGAAACTATATAGCAGCACCAGCAGACAGTAAAGATAATAAGTCATTGCAAAATTCAGATACAATCAGAACATCCTGTAGCTACAACCAGTATCACTGGCTGAGAAATTCCTAAATTAATTTCAGCACAAATGTTCAGAAGCAGACAATAAATAAAGTCACTAACAAAAGGATACAACTTCACAAATATGTTTGTATTGCTAGGGACTAATTACATTTCTGTTGTTGATATGTGAAAAATTGAGTATGACTGGAGAAACAGATAAACATCCATTTCTTTATCCACAGTGAACTCAGTCTATCAATGGGATATATATGTTCATCCATTTGCACTGAGAAGAAAGTATGAAATCCATACTACTTGTATCACATCAGTTATATCAAATGGAAATAATAACAAAATCTAAGACTCAGAAGTCATTTCATTCTTATGCTATAAAATAAATTCCATATAATTTTCAATTAGGACAATACCTGAACTATTTTCTGGCAACAAACAGATCCTGGCTTCCCTTAAAATGTAGAAGTTAGAAAGTAAAATGCTTAAATGTAATTGCTCTGTAGCATAAAGTGAAGATACTTGCACACAGTGTTTACAGTTCAAGAGTAATTTTTCATAGTGTATTTTTGTATACAGACCCACATGCTATGCTATGGATGAAATGGAGGATGCTCTCGGTTTGGTTTCTTCAGCACCAGATTAGCTGGGAACCCAAGAGCAAGGTGGTGTTAGGGTTTATAAATGAGATGGAGAAAAACTTTTTGCTCCGTCAGATATGACCAGAGGGAATGGCAGATAGGACAAGAGGGAATGGTTTTAATCACAGAATCACACAGAATCACAGAATTTCTAGGTTGGAAGAGACCTCAAGATCATCAAGTCCAACCTCTGACCTAACACTAACAGTCCCCACTAAACCATATCCCTAAGCTCTACATCTATACGTCT
Organism: Anas acuta; assembly: GCF_963932015.1. Lineage (NCBI taxonomy): Eukaryota > Metazoa > Chordata > Aves > Anseriformes > Anatidae > Anas > Anas acuta. Next base: position 44,089,088 of record NC_089017.1, on the reverse strand, counting down.
TTTAAAACTTCCAGGGATGGTGACTCCACCACTTCCCTGGGCAGCCTGTTCCAATGTCTAATAACCCTTTCGGTAAAGAAGTTCTTCCTAAGATCCAACCTAAAACTCCCCAATGCAACTTAAGCCCATTCCCCCCTCGTCCTGTCACCAGGCACGTGGGAGAACAGGCCAACCCCCACCTCACTACAGCCTCCTTTAAGGTATCTGTAAAGAGCAATAAGGTCACCCCTGAGCCTCCTCTTCTCCAGGCTGAACAAGCCCAGCTCCTTCAGCCGCTCCTCGTAGGACTTGTTCTCCAGGCCCCTCACCAGCTTCGCTGCCCTTCTCTGGACCCACTCAAGCACCTCGATGTCCTTCTTGTAGCGAGGGGCCCAAAACTGAACACAGTACTCGAGGTGCGGCCTCACCAGAGACAAGTACAGGGCGACGATCACCTCCCTAGCCCTGCTGGCCACACTGTTTCTGATACAAGCCAGGATGCCATTGGCCTTCTTGGCCACCTGAGCACACTGCTGGCTCATATTCAGCTGACTGTCCACCATCGCTCCCAGGTCCTTCTCTGCCTGGCAGCTCTCCAACCACTCATCTCCCAGCCTGGAGCTCTGCTTGGGGTTATTGCTCCCCAGGTGCAGGACCCGGCACTTGGCCTTGTTGAACTTCATGCAGTTGACCTCAGCCCATCGGTGCAGCCTATCCAGATCTTTCTGCAGAGCTTTCCTACCCTCGAGCAGATCAACACATTCACATAGCTTGGTGTCATCTGCAAACTTACTGAGGGTGCACTCAATGCCCTCGTCCAGATCATTGATGAAGATATTAAAGAGGACCGGCCCCAGCACCAAGCCCTGGGGGACGCCACTAGTGACCGGCCTCCAACTGGACTTGACTCCATTTACCACGACTCTTTGGGCCCGGTTATCCAGCCAGTTTCTAACCCTACGAAGCGTGCGCCAGTCCAAGTCAAGAGCAGCCAGTTTCTTGAGGAGAATGCTGTGGGAAATGGTTTCAAAAGCCTTGCTGAAGTCAAGGTAGACCACATCCACAGCCTTTCCCTCATCCACCCAGTGTATCACTTTGTCATAGAAGGAGATCAGGTTTGTCAAGCAGGACCTGCCTTTCATAAACCCCATGCTGACTGGGCCTGATCGCCTGCTTGCCCTTCAAGTGCCGCATGATGACTCTCAAGAGGATCTGCTCCATGAGCTTCCCTGGCACTGAGGTCAAACTGACAGGCCTGTAGTTTCCCGGGTCTACCCTCCGGCCCTTCTTGTAGATGGGTGTCATGTTTGCTAGCCGCCAGTCAACTGGGACCTCCCCCGATAGCCAGGACTGCTGATAAATGATGGGAAGCAGCTTGGCCAGCTCCTCCACCAGTTCTCTCAGTATCTTCAGGTGGATCCTATCTGGCCCCATCGATTTATGCACATCCAAGTGCTGTACCAGGTCACCAACCATTTCTTCGTGGATAGTGAGGGCCACATCCTGCTCCCCATCCCCTTCCACCAGCTCAGGGTACTGGGTATTCAGAGAAAACCGGTATTGCCGCTAAAGACTGAGGCAAAGAAGACATTGAGCACCTCCGCCTTTTCCTCATCTCTTGTAACTAAGTTTCCCCTCACATCCAGTAAGGGATGGCGATTCTCCTTAGTCCTCCTTAAACTAAAACTTAGTCCTCTTTTAAACTAAAAGAGGGGAGATTTAGATTAGATGTTAGGAGGAAATTCTTCACTGAGAGGGTGGTGAGTCACCTGAACAGGTTGCCCAGAGAAACTGTGGATTTCATTTCAACTGCCCCATCCCTGGAGGTGTTCAAGGCTGGGTTGGATGGAGCCCTGGGCAACTTATCTAGTGCTTGGCATCTCTGCCTATGGCTGGGGATTGGAACTTGGTGATCTTTAAGGTCACTACCAACCTAAGGCAGTCTATGATTCTGTGTTTCCCTTATATGAAAACTCTACTACTGTCTTTTGTAAACATGGGTTTACAAACCCTTGCCTTTCATTACTACTGCAGGCATGTTATATTTCACCAGAAATGCATTGCCTGATTATTGGTATAAGTCTCTTTAAGATGTGACACACAGTATCTGACTGTTTTCCTTGCATTCAGATTTTCTTGCACTGTAAAGATTAAAATTAAATACTGAAATTAAGACTAAATTTAAAACCAAGAGGAAATGCAGTGGGAATAAAGAAGAAAGTGTTTGCCTGTGTGTTCTCTCAGTTTACAGGTAAGCTAGGTCTGAGCAACGTTTCCTGTATTTTTGCTTTGTAGTCATCATGGGCTGTTAATTTATGAACTAATTTCATAGTTTATGTTATACACTGAATATTTGAAAGCAACTGTTAAAAAAAAAAAAAAGAGAGAGAGAGAGAGAGGGAGAGAAAAAAATATAGCAAATAAAAGCTTCAGACAAAAGATATGTCACTTAAAAATAATATGACAATATTGTGATAAAAATTACTTTAAATATCATGTTTCCATTGTCTTAAGTTGTTTTATGCCACTACAATGTCAGGTGTAAAACTTCACCCATATGAAATTATGCCTTAGCTGCTGGTTATCTATATCTTTACAATTAGGAAATATCATTGTCATCTTAAAGGAAAAACGTTATACAAATATTTCTACCACTAAGTTAGTCATTTGTAGTTAATTTTAGTCAGGAAAGATTGCATATTTTCTCTTGTTTAAATTATGTGTGGCTTCATAAGTAGTATTTCTCAAATCTACAGACATGGCTTTGAAAGCTTTGTGTTTGTGAAAAGTCAGCTTCAGTCTTTAAAATATCTTATAAAAATCTTTGAAGGGAAAAATTTGATTTGCGTGAATAATAAACTTTATGGTGTTGCTAAGCAAGTGCTAATTTCCTCCATCCAATTTGGTTGAAACAAGGAGATGCCACCCATACTTCCAAACCATTTGTGCTAAAAGAATAATAATTAGAATATGGCAAAAACAACAAAAAGTCTCATTTTCAAAGCTTTTTTTTTTTTTTTTTTTTTTTTTTTTTGGCAGGGGAGTCTGTTAACATGTTCATAAATAAAAGCCCCTTTGAATGCAGCCTATCAATATTTTTCCTTAAAGAGTTCTTCACTACATGTGACTTTTGAAATAAACACAGCAGGAGAAAAATAATAGTAGTTTGCTCCAAGACCTCATACTGTATGTCTGAAATATTTTCTAGGGCTTTCAACAATCATAGTGCCCTGTTCTGCAATACATGAAGAACTTTTATTTGAAAATATCATGGATATTCTCTGTGTACACACACCTTGGATCTACCACAGAAGTATCCATGTACCAAGCATACTAGTGCACCCTCCATCTGCATGTTACTCAAACCTGACCTCATACAGCTGTTAGAAATTATTTGTTTTTCCTGCCTGCTTGTATCCTGGTTTCTCATCTTCAGACACATCAATGTGTGTACATTTAGAACTATTGGTGACAAAATTCCACCACCACCATAGTCATAAGGAAAGCAACTAAAGAAGGGGTAGGCATTTTCACAGCATCACTTTTATAGCATGGAACATGGTGAAATACATATCCTCAGGTAAGAAAATATTGTTACTAGCAGTGTGATCTGGAGTTGCATTTAAAAAACAAACAAACAAACAAACAAAAAGTTGCTATCTTCTCAGATGTCTCAAGTCACTGACAACATTTAGTGCAATAAATGCTGTCTCCAGGTTATGCTGCCACTGCATCACAGTCAGCACCTGCCACTGGGAAAAGCAGATGAGTAAGACTGTGGCTGTCTACAGATCAATAGTTCTGAAAAGACCACTATGAATCTGAGCAGATAAAACAACAACATTAATCCACACTTCCAGAAGAATCTTTACAATGAAATCTTTAGGCTTAAAGGATGACAAGTGGTTTAGTTCTGATGCTGCATTGTCCCTGGGTCATGCAAAAGATCGTGTTTTTGTGTGACTTTCTAAAAAAACTGTTATTTCTTACAATTTAAAGCATTTTATTTTTCTTTTCCCATTGTAAAATATCCAGTTGAATGGCAAAGAAGTTGAATATTTTATTGGTTTATGAAGACTAGCTTATGAATACACAACCAAGTAAAATGTGAAAAGTTCTGTAATACACCTTACTTTTAGATAATCAGTGTAAGAATAATTCTACCAGAAAAATGACAATTCAAATATTTGCTAGACCTTAGCAAAATGGTAATGCCAGGTACTCTCCAGATATATTTCTTGGAATTAAAGTCTTGTCCCTAGTGATTTGTATGGTTTATATTATTCAAATAATCTTATCAAATTTAATTCCCATGAAGAAGAGTAGAAAGTACTGAATGAGAAGAATTCTATGTTTTTAATTAAACATCTCATTTAAAAAGTTGCCACATTTTTCTGTGTACAAATCAGAGGTTGTTTGCATATGTCAGTGATGATGTGACTCTCTCAAGCACTCCAAATCTGTTAAAATAAATTCTACTATGAGGTCAGTAAATTTTATTTATTTTATTATTTTATTTTATTTTATTTTATTTTATTTTATTTTATTTTATTTTATTTTATTTTATTTTATTTTATTTTATTTTATTTTATTTTATTTTATTTTATTTTATTTTTTTCAGCTGCTCTGGCCAGAGATCCCATACAGGATTTCTAGATAAATGAATTATTTTCACAGTCATGGTTTCATTTAATGTGCAATCATGAGGAAGAGAGTAGTGAAATTACTGGAAACAATTCTTATTGAAAAAATTTTTTGGCCCAGACGTCTAGGAAGCATTAATTAGTACTCTATGCTCACATGGCTCACAGCTGCAGGACTACAGTGAGGTGAAGCAGTCTAATGTTAGCTTAGACCAACTGAAAGGTATCCAAATAATCCCAAATTTTCCTCAGGGTCCTTAGTTACTTTGCTTATGTAGTGAGAGTGACAATTCGGTGCCCACCTGCATAATGCTCTCCAAATGAAGGGATATTGAGGACTTATTCTGTGCATACAAAGATTTTCTCTGTTTTGCCCTCATTTTCCCTTACCTGAACAGTAGCTGAGCTCACAAAGCTTCTCCCATCCAATTCACAAGTGAAAAAAGTTTCAGACAAATAGCTTGTGCAGTTTGAATACTTGAAAAAATCATGTGGCCCTCTCTGACAGAGGGAGCCATGGAAGAGAACTAGGCTAGAAGCAATTGCAGAGTTGAAGATAGGAAAAAAAAAAAAAAAAGAAGGATAAATATGGGAGTAGCACCCCACATCAGTCCTACAACATATGTGGCCTGATAAGCAATTGGCAAACACCAGTCAAATTCTCTAAGGTGTCGGGGAAAATGTGACAGGCTCGAGAAAGGAAAAATCTTTTGACATGTCCTGCTCTGCAAGAGACAGTCATGACTCACCTGCAGTCTAGCTGATGTTCACAGGGTGATGCCTCACATCACAGGGCAGCATTTTGGCAGGGCAAAGAAGGCCCTGACTTTACACCTCATCTCATCAGCATTCACACCCTGAAGTCCCAATGACACCTTTTGATGAGCGTCAGAAAAAAAAAATTACAGTGTCCAATGAGCACTAGCCCATAGAAATGAGGCAAATCAGCTATTGGTGGATTCACACCAATTCATTGCCTACATCCAGTATATTTGTATTACTGCTATATCCCCAGATTCTGGCCGCCAACAGCATATGGACTCCCAGACTGCAATGTAGCTAAAATCCTACTGGAGTTAAGATGTGAACTGGGGGAGTCACAGGCATGATTATTAGGCCATGGATAGTTCTTAAGTCTCTCTGGAGGGCAAGGATGACTCAAGGAAAATGATTTGGAAAAATGAATATACAATGACAGCATATACAAAGGTAACCCACTGCTAAGCTAAAGTAACAGAGAGGCAAAATGCTACATGTGCTCATTAAGTGTAAAAGCAGGAGACTCTAGTTGTTGGCAGTATTCATTCACCTAACATTTAAGAAAAGCAGTGCAATGTTATTAACAACCTTCAGAAGAAATGCAGAAACTATCCCATATTTGTCCATCTTCACATCATTGTTCAAAGCCCCAGAAAACCTGACAAGGTTTACTGCAGACTAAAGCCTTCAGGAGTGAGGAAAGTGTCATGTCATGTACTACTTCCATGCAGTCCTCAATCAAAGAACACCGTTCCTCTGATGAGGATTCAGTCCAGGGTTACTGTCACAAGGGGACTGGGTGTCAGCCTCTGCAGGATTTCTGTCGTTGGCAGCTCACTGGATTTCATAACTAAAGTATATTTAAAGCTTTGCTTCTGTGATTTTGGTTGAGGGCCCAGTGGCCAGGGATGAAAAAATGGTTCAGAGTTGTCTTGGAGGGTATCTGGAATGTCATAATAGTGTCCTGGAGGAACTCCCTCTGGGGTGTTGTATATAGAAAAGAACACATGACCTTTAACAAATTAAATGTATGGCATAGAATTGTTAATGAAAAATTGAACTTGTAATAATATTTTGATAGCACAAATGTATTAGGTATCTTGCCCATCAATCTTTATTTGCCATAATAAAATTCTCTTTAAAGGAAACTGAACTCAGCTGCTAGACATTTTAGTGCAGCTGGATCACTCCCCTGAGAACTACTTTAAGGAAAGTAATCCTCTTTAAAATGTTTTCTTTGAAAAAATCCTAAAATGAAAACTTGCAAAGAATAAATTATGTTTGGGCAGCTAGCTGAATTTTCTTTGTAAAAATAATAATTCATTTACCAGAAAAAGCCATCAAAATGCATTTCTCTTTCTCTCTCCACTCCTCTCATTTGCAGTGGTGAAAACACTTATAAATTCTTTTTTTTTTTTTTCTTTCTTCTTCTTCTTCTCTTTGTGACTGGCATTCACACTTCTTAATCTGCAATGTGCTTGTCGAAGAGACATTGTTGGTGGCTCAGTGGCTCCTGCTGCTGCTGCTACCAAGAACAATGTCTTTGGACATCACTCATGTTGATCGGGGCTGTTCACACCTGTTTTGTTGTTTTGGCCATTTTCTTGAAGCAGAATTATTTAAGACTTCAGAACCACTTCAGGGAAGGCTCAGATATTAATCCAAGATGTGGAACAGATGGCTAAGAACAAATTCAGAACTGAAACACAGCCTGATCCTGTATTCCTTTCACAGCCAAAATTTAATTTCCACAATTTTTCTAGGTTGTAGTTTGTCACTGTATTTAATTCACATTCACACCTTCTAGTTTGAAGGCTTGATGATAATAACCTGTTTCTAATGGGAGATTAAAACTAAAAACTTCCAAAGATCATAGAATATCTCGAGTTGGAAGGAACCCATAAGGATCATCAAATCCAACTCCTGGCACCACACAGGTCTACCCAAAAATTTAGACCATGTGACTAAGTGCACAGTCCGATCGCTTTTTAAATTCAGACAGGCTTGGTGCAATGACTACATCCCTGGGGAGCCTGTTCCGATGTGCAACCACCCTCTCGGTGAAGAACCTCTTCCTGTTGTCCAGCCTAAACTTCCCCTGCCTCAGCTTAACACCATTCCCACGGGTCCTATCACTGGTGTTTACAGAGAATAGGTCACCTGCCTCTCCACTCCCCCTCGCAAGGAAGTTGTAGACCACGATGAGGTTCCACCTCAGCCCCCTCTTCTCCAGGCTGAACAGGCGCAGTGACCTCAGCCGCTCCTCATACGTCTTTCCCACTAGGCCCTTCACCATCTTCATCACTCTCCTCTGGACACTCTCCAATAGTTTAATGTCCTTCTCGTACTGTGGTGCCCAGAACTACACACAGTATTCGAGGTGAGGCCACACTAGCACAGAGTAGACTGGGACAATCACCTCCCTTGACTGACTAGTGATGCCATGCTTGATGCACCCCAGGATACGGTTGGCCCTCCTGGCTGCCAGGGCACACTGCTGGCTCATATTCAACTTGCTGTCAGCCACAACCCCCAGATCCCTCTCTGCGGGGCTGCTCTCCAGCGTCTAGTTGCCCAGTCTGTACTTAAGGCCAGGGTTGCCTGGATTCTGGAAGATTCTGACATACATATTCAGACTTCTATTAACCTTTTCAAACATGCTTGGGTTTGAATGTATTTATTTATTTGTTCTTTTTCCCAATCAATAATTCTGTCATATATGTGCCAATGCCTTATTCCCCACTACTTTGATTTCCTTTCTTCTTTCCTTCCTCCCTTTATCTTTTCTCCTCACAATGATTTGACCTTCAGTCACTGACTTTCCTGATTACTGCAATGAAGATACCTACTTGAAAGAGTGAGACCTCATCCTTTCACCTTCTCTTCCTTCTCACTATGAAGTGCTGTTACCAGAGTATCTGAACTTCTCTCCAGAATTAAATTTACTTTGCTTGTTCTACTTTTTGGAACATATAGGGAAAACTGGGAATATAGTGAAAGTGTTTAGATTCTAGTGTAGTGAATCTTTTTATTCAGGATAGAAATTCAAGAAACTACATATTTCTGCCTTTTCCACCTTTTAGCAATATTTTTCTCAAAAGTTATGCAGTCAGTAGCTATCTTGTGTTATGCTAAGATGCAGTGTGATGTGCCAGAAAATAATATGAAGCTACAAATTAATGTTTCATGAAATAACTGCTGTATATTATTTTGGACTACCTCAGGGTTTACAATAGACTGTTATATAGACTATGTGCTGGTTGAAAAGAAGTAAATGTACTTGAGCTGCTAGAGAGCTGCAGCCAATGTGGCTGAGAGAATGGTTTAAAAGTCACTTATATATGCAGCTGTATAGTATATTAATGGCATCTGAAACAGCCCTTGAACAGCACTAGGATTACCACAGCTATTCGCCACCTAAATGCCTTGTCTCTTTATCCTTCCTTTAAAAATGTATTCCTCTTTCAGTTCAGCTGATACAGCTGGCATGTCTTAATTTCAGCTGTATGCCCAGAATCTGTGCAAAATGCTCCTGTAATTGATTGACAGGATTTTGAGATGGATTTGAAAGAGAGAGACAAAAGCAGATGCAGTGACTTTAAGGACACTGGGATACCCTTTTGCTCAGTGGAAAATGGTGATAGAAGCAATATAAAAAGCTAAAAATCATGCCATTGTGCTCCATCTCTAGCTAATGATGTTCTCCTGTAAATGATTTGCTGCCAGCCTGTGGCATTTTACTTGGGTAGAAGAGGTGGAGTACCTCTATTCAGCTTGACTTTACAATGTGTTATTAGTGTTTGGTTTAATGAGGGAGGATGGACAAGAGGAGGGCTACCAAGCTTCTCTGCCTTTACCTGCCTCTCAAGAGGATGAAGTGGTTAATGGGGCAATTTGACCTGCAAAACTGGGAATGACTGGTCATAGAACATATTTCTAGAGAAATTTCAGTAAATGCTTTGGAAATTTAAATAGTTCCTAGTTTATTTTCCATTCCAGTTACACAAGCACTGCAATGAAAGAATATAAGATTCAGCAGTCAGTGAGCCAACCAGCTGCACCAGTAAGGAACAAGAGAAGAGAAAGAATGAAAATGTACCACAGATGTCAGTAATTCATTTAGTTATGTATTTATTAGCTAGTTTCTAAGCTTCTATTACAACTCACCTGCCTCTAGGTAAGCAACACGTCAAGACAAAGACAATTATTAAACAGAAAGATAAGGTTTTGTTCAGGAGAAGAATAAATGATCTCCTAGGCTGGACAGAAATTTTTGTGGTCTCTATGATTCCTTCATGTGTTCATGTTTTATTCTTAGAACTTCATGGTAAGCTCTGAAATGAAAATCATCCTGCTGTCTCTTGGTTTGGTGAGAGTATAAATGAAATATGTCATCATAGGAAGTCTTCAGTACCTTTAATCTCATTTCTTGCATAATTTCTCTACATGCTCTCAGCTGGATTTTTTTTAAGTGGAAAAAAGTGACAATGCTAATTGCTACAATTAGAGCTACTGCTGCTAAAGCAATTATCCCTATAAATTAAAAAATAATAATAATCAAAACAAACCCCAAATGGCATTAACATTTCAATTTCAGTAAGACAAGAAATAAAATCCATGCAGAGGTTGCTACACAAGCCTGAAGCCTCACCATTTTACGTTCCATAAAGATTTGGGGGGTTTACATTAATTGCTGCCACCATACACATCCCATCATTGTTGAAATCAAAAAAACACCTCTTGTTCACTTCATGGAGAAAAGTATACTTTCTACCTAAATTCCATATATTTTCATTCAAAATTTATTTCATATTTTTATTATTATATGAGAATAGCTAAATCTGGACTTGTATCCTTAATGACCTGAGATCCTGTTTTATTGTATTTTATAGATTTAAGTGATGGTGATATTTTATGAAGCTAAATATGGCTGAGTTGGTGGGTGAAGCTGACATGAATCATTTAAACTGCCACTCCTACAAGTATAGTCTTATGCTTGCAACATCACGATCAAAGCAAGTGCACCTAGAGCAGGTTGCTCAGGGCTACATGCAGTCAGGCTTTGAATATCTCTGGAGATGTAGAGTCCAAAACCTCTTTGCTCAATCTATTCTGGTGTCACCACCATCACAGTAATAAAAGTGTTTTTCTTGTGTTTCGATTGAATCTCATGTTGTTGTGGTTTTCTTTTCTCTATTATTAATATTTTTCCCCAATGCTTCTTTTCCTGTTACTGGGCAATAATGATGAGAGTGTCTCCATCTTCTTTCCACCCCTTTAGACAAGGAATTATAGATATTATTAATCTCCATGGGCCTTCTCATCTTCAGGTTTAGCAATCCCAACTCTCTCAGTCTCTCCTTGTATGACAGATGTTCCAGTTCCCTCAACATCTTTGTGGCTCTTTGCTGAGCTGTCTCCAGTACATCCATGTCTCCCTATACTGGGGAGCCCAGAAGCGGATCTAGGACTCCAGAAGTATCTCATGAATACTGAGCAGAGGGAAAGGATAACCTCCTTCTTCCTTCTAGAAATGGTGTTCCCAATGCAATACTGAACGTGGTTGGTTTGTTAATTGTGAGGGCCCATTGGTGGCTCATGATTAGCTTGTTGTCCACCATGACCTGAGATCCTTCTCTTCAAAGCTGATTTCCAGGTGGTTAAGGTGGTTGCAGGTGGTTCTCCATCCTGTTAAGGTCCCTTTGAATGTCTGGAAAACCCTCTGATATATCATACCTCTCAGTTTTGTACCACATGCAAACTTACTGAGGGTATGTTTGGTCCTATCATCAAGGTCATTAGTGAAAGTATTAAACAGTGTTGGTCCCAGTGTTAACTACTGGAGTACATCAGTAGTGTCTTGCCCCAGTCTGAACTTTTCACCATTGACCACTTTTCTATGGACCCAGATGATCAGACAGTTTTCAATCCACCTCACTGACTACTTATCTAATCCATAGTTTGTCACCTTCTCTATGAGGATGTTATAGAATACTTTCAAAAACCCTCCTAAAATCAAGGTAAACAACATCCACTGCTATCCCTTCATTCACCAAGATAGTCACCTCATTGTAGGAGGCTAGTTCAATGGTTAAAAATAATTTCCTTTTTGTAAACCTCTGCTGATTACTCATGATCACCTTCTTATGCCTGGACATTGTTTCAGGATTAGCTGCTCCATAACCTCAGGGACTGAGGTGTGGTTGACTGGCTTGTAGTTGCCTTGATCCTCCTGCTTGCCCTTCTAGAAGTTATGAATGGCTCATGCTCTTCTCCAGTCCTTGAGCACTTCTCCCAGTCACAGTGATTATTTAAAGATTACCAAGAATGGCCTTGATATGAAATCAGCCAGCTTTCTCAGCACTCATGAGTGCAATTTGTCAAGTCAGAATCTGGGGAAGACACATATGACCATAAAGAAAATAAAGGTAGAGCTGGAATTAATTTCTGGAATTCATTTCAGAGCATGCTTAGCTCCTAGTGAAGGATGGTTCTATTCTATTTCAGGTTTGATTCAGCACTCACTGTTATAAATCCACGAGTGGAGTTGAGGTGAGGGAGAAACGATAAGAAAAGCACTAATAAGGCATTGGGACTGTTGCCAAACAACTCCATAATAAATGTTCCTGATCATCTTTTCTCACATTCAGAATTATAAATTACCATCATTGAACTGAGGGCATACTGTGGGAATATTACAGCTCAAAAACAGTAACAGTTCTCACTAAAGTTATATGTCCAGATACTTTAATTATTCTGTCAGGTTAGCAAGAGTATTGTTTCTTGCCACTCTTCTTGCTTTGTCTTGCCTTTTGGCTACAAAGACCTCTAGGCTTGTGATGTTGCAGCATTGATGAAAGACTCCTCCTCCAGCCTTTTCTACATTTTTCACCTGAAAATGTACTCTTAAGCGTGTTAATTTTGGCAAATTGTATTAGCTGGTGTAAAAGAGGCATCTGCATTCAATACATTTGAAATAACTTTAATTTGCTAATAGGGCAGACGTGTCCTCTTCAGGTCTAGAAGTGCTCTTATTGGTGAAGGGAATACTTGAGGCCCAGCCCAGAACCAGGTGGATTTGAAATATTCTCACAGTTCCATCCCCTGCCTCATACCTACACATGATCTTGCCCTGACTTCCACAAATCCTTCTGCCAGAGAATAACAGTGGAGTGGAGAGGACTTTTCCACAACATTTCCGTAGCCTTCCTCTGGGAATATGTATTGAGTTAGTTAAACTCTCTCAATGCCTTTCTTGTAAGCAAGAGCACCAAATTACTTGCACTGTAGTAAGTACATGAATTGAGGCTGGCATATTCATATGAAAATAAACCAAATTCTTTTCCCCAAGGAATAAGAGAAATTTCCTGTCAGGTCAACTGAACAGCTCTTGAAGAAAGGAGGTGGGGGGAGAGGAAGAAGGGGAGGGAATTCATTGATAATTCAAGGTGTCAGCCTCTCTGACAGCTCAGGAGCCTGAAGCTACCTGGTTATTCTTGAAAGAGAAGCACAGCAGGGTGCAGCTGTGCAGTACCGCCATATGACAGTCAGCCAGGAATACCCAGGAAGCCTACAGCCTTCTGTGCAATGACCCTGAGGGTAGCATTGGAAATATAACATCAGGTTGTTATGTTTCAAAGTACCTGGAAGATTGCTAAATCAGTCTCTTGGAAATTATGAATTATGAGAATTAAAGTTGGTGATGAAATTTATTCAGCAGTTCTGCTGCACTTTGAAGTGTTGACTTTCTAATATGGTTGCCTTGCCTTGCATCCCCTCCCCTCCCTTCTCTTTTTCCATTGGATCCCTTCCTACATTTCTCAATGCACTGTCTGTCATTTTAGAAGCCTCTCCTCTCACCTTTTCTATTTAAAAGAAACAGGGTAGCAGGAGATATTCGCATATGTAAAAATAGAAAGAAGTAAAAGGTTGCAAAAATGCACATGGATAGTCTAAACAAAATATTTATAAAATTGGAATAAAGGGTCAACTAATCCCATTCTAGTGATCTGGTTGCCCCACCTGGAGGAATGATGTGTTCTGAAAAGCAAACTCAGTACTTATTTCTGAGGCTACATTTCTAGTAATTAAGAAGATAGGTACTCTGAATCTTAGAAGGTTCACTGCTCTGTTGTCATTATTTTTCTATTGAGAAACCTGAGGTTTCTTAGGTTTTTTTATCTTTTATAGGAGATAACTGATTTTAATGAGGATGTCAGCACTTAAGCTTGTACTGGTTGGTTTAGGCACTGACACAAGCCAGTAGCAGCTCAGTTTGAGAGCAGGGTAGTCCAGTTTATGTTAAGTGGGATGTTGTTGTAGATGCATTGCCATCAGAATATGAGCTGACCACTTTAAGGCTGCCTGCTGGAATATAGAGATAAGAATAATATTGGGAAGCAGTTTGCATGTACAAAATGATATACAAAAAAGCCATGTACATTATTTTTATTTTTTTATTATTTTTTTTAATTTTTATTTTCTGGTAAAATATTCAGTTTCATTTTATTTTAATATGGTTCTTACAAATTTTTGACGCATCTGCAGCTCATTTTGTGTATGAAGCAAAATAAGTCATTTCTGTTTTCCACACCTATTATAAATGACTTTTTTTTTTTTTTTTTTTTGTAATTACTTTAAATCATATCTTTAAAAAAAAAAAAAAAAGAAAGAAAAAAAAAGGGGGGGGGGAGGGAAAGGCACCTTTATTAGTTAATTGCTCTCCAGTAAGTACTGGAGAAATTAATATGAATCTGTCAGAAAAATTGTGCTTTTGGCAACATTTGATATTCCATTAGGTTAATGATAATGAAGATCCTTTTTGTTTACAAAAGGGCTTTTAAATCTTTTAGATGTGTGTCTTCTAATTTCTGCATGCTTTTTACGTGTTGATTGACTCACTTTGGTATCAGCTCAATCCATCTATTTTATAAATGGCAGGAACTTCTGTCCTTTGTGAAGTGTGTTGAGGTTGTTTGGAGTAATTAGCCCAATGTTAATGAAGTAAAGTCTTTTTTTGCTCCTTGAAATGCAAAGGATTAGTGTTGTGCTAGGCAGCATAGGCAAGGAGGAATGGGGTAGACTGTCATTGCAAGGCTGGCCACATCATGACATAGGTTTTACTTGAGAAGAAACTAGCTTTTTTGGGGGAAAGCATGGTATCATGGAATAACTAATGTATTTTATCAGTCTTGTTAAAAATTAGTAACGGAGAGAAAGTTCTGTACTTCTCATTCACAACCAAGGCTGTCCAGAGATGAGGTTGTGGTACTGTCTTAAATTTCATGTGGTGAAAGCTATACTGTCCTGCCTTGCCCTTGTAATGCTGAGTGATAGAGCCCAGTATTTAATCCCCTCCGCCACTACTGTATTTGATAGAATACGGTGTCTAATTCTGTGCAAGTCAATGAATTACTTCTCCTGTGTGTTTGGCTAATGCTGCCTTGACAGAAAGCTGCAACATCCACCGCCATTTCTAGACAGCCTGTGAATTAGCAAAGCAGTTTAAAACCCTTTGTTTTTAATGCACTGAGAGTGGCCAAAGAAATGGTGTCAATTCTGCAGGGTGCAGGAACATAAATGAAAAGAGGGACAGGAGAATATATTTGGCTGTCTACATATTTATTGATTGTTGTTGAATTTTCATAGGCTTTTTTTAGATCAGTATGCCACCCTATTAGAGTTGTGACTACCTTCAGATAAATTCTCCTTGCAGCATATGAAATGCTCTTAGAGCTTGAATACTTTCTTTTCATTATTCTTTTCTGCATAAGTAAGAGCTGACAGAGGAATCAGACAACTTTCTAGGAAGTTCACTCCACCCACCCAACACTAATACAGTGTTGGCAGTCTCAGGCATACCATGTCTACAAAAAAAAAAAAAAAATGGTTCTGCTAGAACAGCATAGGTGCTGGGGAGTCATCTCTGGAGCTGTTCATTGTAGAAGCTTAGTTGGAACTTTTTTTGCTGCTGAATGGATGGAAGAAAGGAAAGGAGGAGAAGGAGAAGAGGCTGATAGTATTACCCTTCTTGGTAAGGCAAGTTTGTTGTAGCTCCACTTGGTCAGCCAGAGCTCTGAAGACCCTGATTGTGGAAACTGGCACTTTACTTTTTCTGGGCTCTTGCTGCATTAACATTCAGTTAACTTGTTCAGATTTGCCATGCCACTTAGGAGATAGTTGGGCAGTGCAAGGGGGCACTGATCATAACAGTGACAGATATGTCAGATGGAACTAAATGGAACACGAATGCTTCTAACTTGTTATTGTAATAATGTTTATGATGACAGATTTGGGTAAGTTATTAAAGTCAGAGTAATGCTTGGGTATGTCAAAGATGGCCTTCATTTGTACATACATGTTTTCGTAACCAACCTCTTCTAAGGCAGTGAAAAAAAAAAAAAACATAAAAAATAGTATGTATATATTTCCTCCGATTATAGAGGACAGTTTGCTATCCTCCAAGACCCACTCAGAGAAAAAGAAAGGGAAAAGGAAAAGGAAAAAAGGACCAGAGAACCCCTGAAGAGTCACTTTGTTCATACATAATTTAATAAAAGTTATAATCTATTTTTCGATGTTCACTAAAGTCTTTTTCACAAGAAAGTAGAAGAAAGAGAACAGAGGAATTCTGCCAAAAGAGATTTTATGTAATTGATCCTGAGCATATTCAGATGCACTGAAAAGGGAGAGAGCAATAAATACAGGCAGCCTATTATATGTGCCTTTAATTTACTATGTTTAATTTCACTGAGTGGCCCAGCTGCCTTAGTGACTCAGCTGTAGCTATGAAAATTGCCTTAGAGTCTGCATACTAACATATTTGATTTCAGCATGGCTCTGTTTTTCTTACCACCTTGCAATACTCTGGAATATGTAAATTAAAACATGAATGAGTTTAGTTTTTTCAGCCTCATTTCAACAAGTTTACAGCAGAGCTCTAAAAACATGAAACTGAACTCTGCAGAGGCACTGAATAGCCATGTTTGCTTTGCATAATGTCTCAAAGCATCTTTATTTTATTTTATTTTATATTTTATTATTTTATTTTTTTTGGTTAATCTTTATTACAACTTTCCTCTCTTCGTTGTCAGCCTTTATTTCTTGGAACTGTCATTGAGTTAAACCAAATATACTGAATATATCTGCTCCAAAAGTGTGTGCACCCTTTCACTGAAAATCCACTTCAGCTCCCCTTGCTCTTGTTACTTGTCAGATTTTCTGGGAATAACAGTGGCAAGATTTAATTCATAGGGTGATATAATTATTTCCTTGAATTGCTCTCAGCCAGTTTCTGCAGCCCCTCATCAAAAAAAGAGAGGTCAGCTGGCACACTATTAATGAAAAGAGCCAAGGACTATGCAGTCTGTTTTTAATCAAAATCGTGTCTAAAATGTCAAAGGAAAACTTTATTTCTATTTGTTTACGAACGCATTTTTTTTTTTTTAAATTCACTGAATTGTCTGACTCAGTGAGATGGGTCTCATTAGACCTTTTGTAATTTGTACTTACCTTGGTAATCCTTTTGTTTTGCCTTATTTTCCTTTATAAACCACCCTTTCCTTTCCTTGATGTCGCAATGGGATTTTGCTGTAAACAAAGGTCCTAAAATCAGATCTAACCTTTCACACTGCAGTCCCTAATTCTGCATGTCAGACAATTATGGGGGTTTTCCAAATGAGTGTTCGAAAGGATAACTGAGTACATCTTGTATTTCTTGGAGGTACAAAATAAAGCTTATAATAATAAAAAGTCAGGCTAAGCAAGGAAGAAGGAGCATTAATAAATAAATAAATAAATAAATAAAAAACATAAACCACATTTTTACATTTACTCACACCATTCTTACCCATTCACAATACACTGTCACGGGGGGAAGTCTTTCTCAGTCCAAAGTGTTGGCTGAAAACCTCTGACACAACCGAAGAATAAAATCCTACTCTCCTTCTTTCACTTCATGACTTTAAACAATTTCAACCCGTTAGGATTAATCCTTTTCAGAGAACGATTAATTGATTGGCTTCTGAAACCAAATAGCTGACATGGAACTAATTAATTTGTTTTACCTGCATCATAATGATTTTTCCAAAACCATTTTCCTGAAAACTCTGGTGCAGCCTTACACTGAATGCTTGACATTGCAGCAATCTAGAAATATATGAATGTTTTCTGGGATCTACATCTCTGAAGTTTTTAAAACTAACAGGAAAAAGAAAATGGGAAGGGATTATTTTGCTATATTTTGATTTGAAATCTAGTTGTGTTTTCTTTTAATCTTCCTGTTTGTTAAAGACTCCTTGATCTCATAGCTCTACTGACAAAAATTATAAAAGCTGGAGATTCCAGGTCATTGGCAGACCTTTCCATCTCCCCATAGAAATGTAGCATTTAATCCAAATTTTTAGTGGGTCTGGTTTGCTCCATGAAGCTGACAACCTCTATTTCTCTAACCAGCAATCAACTAGCATGAAATGCCTTGAATCACAGATTTTTATTCATGGTGAAGCAGGTAATTTAAATAATTATTATGTTGAAAATGCCATATCTTTGGTAATAGTGGTCTCTGTGAAATAAGCTACCTGTCAACTACTTAGATTTATTTTATTTTTGAGTTTCTAAATCTTTAGTGGTAGGGTTGTCTGAGCATTTTGGTTTGAAATATACACGGAGATTAAGTGTTTTCATCATCACTTACCTAACAAGCAACCATGGTTGCCCACTGTTGAAAAACATATTTGACCTAAACAGGCACCAAGTATGGAAAATGTTGATCCCAAAGACATATATTAGGGGAAAACAGAAGAAACTGGAAAGGAACAACTAGAATAGAAGTATGACTTCACCATTGGTTGCTGTGATCTGTTTAGAGCAGTATAATGACATGCATAAGAGAACAGGAAATAGATATTTTTTATTTGTTCACAGAACTATGCTCCAGCAAGCTATTGTACTTCATGTCAATGCATTTCAAAGTATAACAACTCTTACTGTCACAGTAAGATGTTATAAAAGATGAACAAGACTCTGTGATTATAGTTTTAATTGCTCTGCAGATGTGGAATTTCTACCTGCAGTATATAGAAATTGGAACAGCATAACCCTTCCAGATCTAGGGACATGGATCATGATTAACTTAAAATGAGGAAAACTTCATATGATGAGATGTTTCTTTTCTTTTTGTTTAAGACTATGTTTAATATTGCATAAAGTCATGTTCTGTGGTTCAAAGTGTGTTCTAAGATTATAATGCATTCTGACATGTGTATTTTCTTATGTCAAAGTGCTGCTCTGTGCATTGTCTTTGCTCAAATTTCTTGTGCTATGTGCTATACTTGAAGAATAGTAACAGACAGTTCTTGACAACATTCTTGTTCAAAATATTAAAATGAGGTGAAAAAGATGATTTAAAAAATGCATACACTGTTTGAAAACAGCAGTCACAGAACCCCAGGATGATTAACGCTAGAAGAAACCTCTTGATATCATCTAGTGCAATTCCCCTACTTGAAGAAGAAGAGTCAGTTGAAACAGGATGTGCAGGGCTGTGTCCACTCAGGTTTTGAATATCTCCACAGATGGATGCTCCATAACCTCTCTGGGCAACCTGTGCAAGTGTTTAATCACCTTCACAGTAAAGAAGTGTTTTCTCATGTTTAAACAGCTTTTACTGTATTTCAGTTTGTGCTCAATGCCTCTTTTCCTGTCATTGTGTACTCCTGAGAAGATTCCCCCATTTTCATTCCTTCCCACAAGATATTTACACACACACATGAGATACTCCTGAGCTTTCTCTTCTTCAGGTTGAGCAGCGTCAGCCGCTCCTCATAAGGAAGATGCTCCAATCCATTAATCATATTCAAAGACCTCTACTGGACTCTTGGAAGTTTTGTAATCTATTCCTTATAAACTGATCTATGAGGATGTTATGGGAGACACTGGCAAAAGCATTACTATAGTGTAGATAAGGAACATCCACTACTCTCCTATCATCCACCAAGCCAGTCATCTCACTGTAGAAGTCTGTCAGATTGATCAGGGCTGATTTTCCCCTTGTAAATCCATGCTGACTACTCATAGGCACCTGTTTATCCTTCATTCATATTTAAACAGCTTTCAAAGGTTTTTCCCCCATCACCTTCCAAGGCATTGATGTGAGGGTAACTGGATTGTATTTCCCTGTATCCTCCTTCTTGCCTTTTTTTTTTAATTATTTTATTTTTTTTTCAGTGCTCAAGAACAACCACTCCTTCCCTCTCCCAGATTGCCATTGCCTTTCAAATTCCTTCAAGAGAGAGTGGTGTCCTAAGGACAGCTCGCAAAGCATGGGTACACCCCATTGAGTCTCATGGTCTTATGTATGTCTAATTTGTTTATATGTTCTCTAACCTGTTCCTCCTCTATCAAGAGTAAGTCTTCCTGGTTGTAGACTTTTCCCTAGGATTGCAGACGGTAAAATTTGTGGATGAATTTGTAGTCACAGAAGGCTTTGAATACCTCAGCCTTTTCCATGTCCTCTGTCACCAGGTCCTGTTACCCATTCAGCAGCTGACCCACACTTTCCCTCATCTTCCTTATGTTCTAATAACCTTGTAAAAACACCTTGCTGTTGCCCTTCGTTTGCCAAGGTCAACTCCAAGTGACTCCAGGTGGCAATCCCATCCCTGCACTCTTGACTAGTGTCTCTCTATTTCTCCTAAATCATCTGTTCCTGCTTCTGTTTCCTTTATGCTTCCTTGCCATGTCTGAGTTTAGCCAGGAGCTCTACATTCTTCCATGCAGGCCTCTTGCCACCTTTGTTTGCTTTCTCACTCATGAAGTTCTTTAGCTCAGATGAAGTGTTCCTTAAAAAACAACCAGCTACTCTGAATCCTCTGCTCTCATTAACCATTTTTTATGGGATTTCTGCAAGCAGATTCCTGATTAGGCCACAGACTGCTCTCCTGAAGTCCAGGGCTGTTCTCCTACTATTTGCCTTGTTCCCTTGTTACCCCTCTGTTTCTTGAACTCCTGACTCTCTTGGTTGCTACAGTCCATGCTATCCTTACATCCCTGACCAAGCACTGCAAAGAAGCACATGATCGTTCTTATTTCTCAAGTAAAAAATGAGAGCTTTCTTTGTAATGCTCCAAAATTACTGTGAAATATATATGTGAAACAAATTAAAAACTGGTTTATTTTTCATTTAGTCTATAGGGTCACTCAGATTTTACCTTTTGATATGTATTAAAATAGTGCTTTTAAAGTCATGGCAGTTATTTCATGGAAATTCATTAAGCTTTCTCTTTGTATAAGTAGAATATATTCAATAAATCATAGAGAGGTAACTGCACCTGCTTGATAGCCTTCAGGGGAGACAACTTTGGTAATTATATCTATTTATATCGATAACACATCATAGTGGTTCAACCTTGCATGCAATTGAACACCACACAACCATTTGCTCACTCCCCACACCATTGGGATGGGGAAGAAAACTGGGGGCAGAGGAGTGGAATTGAAAATTGTGTGTTGAGAGACAGGGAGTTTAATAAGAAAGGGGGTGTGAGGAGGAGAGGGGGGAACATAAAAGAATACACAAAAAAAGTGATGCACGATAGAACTGCTTGCCAATAGCCAACTAATGCCAGCCAGTCCTCAAGCAGTGGTAGCCTCCCCATCCAACTCCCTTCAGCTGAGTTGTTGAGCATAACATCATGTGATATGGAATATTGCTTTGGCTAATGAGGGCTGGCTGTCCTGCTTGTGTCCCCTCCCATCTCCTTATGCACCCCCAGTATCCTTGTTGGCAGGTTCTATGAGAAGCTGAAAAGTCCTTGGCTCAGTGTAAGCACTGCTCTGCAACACCTAAAATATCTGTGTGTTATTGGCATTATTTTTATCCTAAATCCAAAACGCAGCAGCATACCTGCTACTAGGAAGAAAATTAACTTTATACTAGCCAAAACCAGAACATGCACACACGCGTAGACATACACTTGAAAGTATATATCTGTTTTGGCTTCTAATGAAGCTGTTTGCATAACTCTTGAACTTGAATTTGAGAAATGAGTTATTAGGAATAAAAACTGTTGAGCAGATTATGACTAAATTTCTTATTTTACAGACTACCTATTAGTAACGAAGGGAAAAAATCATTAAGGTGGTGATGGAAATGGGAGTAGTGTCTTGTTATAAACTGATTTACACAAAACTTCGTGAGGACTATTGTTGAATTCAACTTGTTCGTCTGATTTTTCATAAGTAATGTGCTTCCTTATTACAGAAATGGAAAGTACATCATGACTGAAGAATAAAAAAGACCATAAAGAGCATAGACAATGAATAAATGAGACAAAGAATGATTTACCAATGACCTCTGAAGAGTTTCCCTCAGATTCTTGAAAATCCCCCATAGAATCATAGAATCATTTGGGTTGGAAAAGACCTTCAAGATCAAGTCCAACCATCCACTTAACTACCAGTAAACTGTGTCCCTAGGTGCCTCATCCATACATATCTTAAATAACTCTAGTGATGGACCCTCTACCAATTCCCATGGGCTGCCCAGCCCATTCTGATGCCTATCAGAACTAACCTTTTCAGTTAGGAAATTCTTCCTGTAATCCAGTCTGAACCTCCCTGGAACAAGGCTAGGGCATGTGTTCAGTTAGTACTGTGTTCAGTTTTGGGCCCCTCGCTACAAGAAGGATATTGAGGTCACAGAATCATATAATCACAGAATTTCTAGGTTGGAGAGACGTCAAGATAATTAAGTCCAACCTCTGACCTAACGCTAACAGTCCCCACTAAACCATATCCCTAAGCTCTACATCTAAACGTCTTTTAAAGACTTCCAGGGATGGTGACTCCACCACTTCCCTGAGCAGCCTGTTCCAATGTCTAATAACCCTTTCGGTAAAGAAGTTCTTCCTAACATCTAACCTAAAACTCCCCTGGCGCAACTTAAGCCCATTCCCCCTCGTCCTGTCACCAGGCACGTGGGAGAACAGGCCAACCCCATCCCCACTACAGCCTCCTTTAGGGTACCTGTAGAGAGCGATAAGGTCGCCCCTGAGCCTCCTTTTCTCCAGGCTGAACAAGCCCAGCTCCCTCAGCCGCTCCTTGTAGGACTTGTTTTCCAGGCCCCTCACCAGCCTCGTCACCCTTCTCTGGACCTGCTCAAGCACCTCCATGTCCTTCTTGCAGCGAGGGGCCCAAAACTGAACACAGTACTCGAGGTGTGGCCTCACCAGAGCTGAGTACAGGGGGACAATCACTTCCCTAGCCCTGCTGGCCACACTGCTTCTTATACAAGCCAGGAAGCCATTGGCCTTCTTGGCCACCTGAGCACACTGCTGGCTCATATTCAGCCAACTATCAACCAATACTCCCAGGTCTTTCTCTGCCAGGCAGCTTTCCAACCACTCATCTCCCAGCCTGGAGCTCTGCTTGGGGATATTGCACCCCAGGTGCAGGACCCGGCACTTGGCCTTGTTGAACTTCATGCAGTTGACCTCATCCCATCGGTGCAGCCTATCCAGATCTTTCTGCAGAGCTTTCCTACCCTCGAGCAGATCGACACACGCACCTAACTTGGTGTCATCTGTGAACTTACTGAGGGTGCACTCAATTCCCCTCGTTCAGATCATCAATAAAGATATTAAAGAGGACCGGCCCCAGCACCGAGCCCTGGGGGACGCCACTAGTGACCGGCCTCCAACTGGACTTGACTCCATTCACCACAACTCTTTGGGCCCGGTTATCCAGCCAGTTTTTAACCCAACGAAGCATATGCCAGTCCAAGCCACGAGCAGCCAGTTTCTTGAGGAGAATGCTGTGGGAAACAGTTTCAAAAGCCTTGCTGAAGTCAAGGTAGACCACATCCACAGCCTTTCCCTCATCCATTAAGCACGTCACTTTGTATAGAAGGAGATCAGGTTCATCAAGCAGGACCTGCCTTTCATAAACCCATGCTGACTGGGCCTGATCGCCTGCTTGCCCTGCAAGTGCTGCTTGATGACTCTCAAGATAATCTGCTCCATGAGCTTCCCTGGCACTGAGGTCAAACTGACAGGCCTGTAGTTTCCCGGGTCTACCCTCCGGCCCTTCTTGTAGATGGGCGTCATGTTTGCTAGCCGCCAGTCAACTGGGACCTCCCCCGATAGCCAGGACTGTTGATAAATGATGGAAAGCAGCTTGGCCAGCTCCTCCACCAGTTCTTTCAGTATCTTCAGGTGGATCCTATCTGGCCCCATTGACATGCATACATTCAAGTGCCGTAGAAGGTTGCCAACCATTTCCTCATGGATAGTGAGGGACACATGCTGCTCCCCATCCCCTTCCACCAGCTCAGGGTACTGGGTATCCAGAGAACAACTGATTTTGCCGTTAAAGACTGAGGCAAAGAAGGCATTAAGCACCTCAGTCTTTTCCTCATCTTTCATCACTCAACTGACTAAGCTTCCCTCTGCATCCGGTAAAGGATGGAGATTGACTTGGCAACAAAAAGTTATAAAAGCTATTTACCTTTCTGGAGTGATAAAAACACCAGGAACTTTTTCATCTGGAATTTACTATAAATATTTTATTTAAAGGAAATAAGGAATATGAGAGATTATTGTATGACTCTAAATGCACGATGTGTCATTTTAATAAAAATCTGAAGTCAGAAACAAAATCGCTAGTGTATCAGGGCAGTTAGGAACAGAATGGACAGGGTACAGTAAAACAGTTCATATGTTCTTAGTCACATTATGACCTGAACTGCTCACTTATAGGCATGGGAAATTCAGTATTGTCTTCCCGGGCAATGGAAGAACAGGTGCCACATATTCAGCCCGCTTTTATCCCCCTTTCAAGATACAAAGACTGTATGTTGTCCTATAGAGTAAGCCACTCTTGCTGTCATCATTCTACAGAAAATAAATAAATAAATAAATAAATAAATAAATAAATAAATAAATAAATAAGATAATGGGAATTTATGGTAATTACTCAATTTTGTTAATGTTACACTGTAGCAATTAGGCTGAATTTAATCACAGTGAAAAGGACTAGAAGTATACCTGTAGAAAACTGTTATTGTCTGCAAGAAAAAAAAAAAAAAAAAAAAAAAAAAAAAAAAAAAAAAAAAGGAAAAGGAAGGGGAGGGAAGGAGGAGAGATATTAGAAAATAGAGCAAAATGTAAACCTGTACCTCAGCCATATATAATGAGGAACATATGAGGAAAATGTCTATCATCACTTTATTATTTCTCGTGAAAATAATACGATGAGATTTCGAGTACTTTTTATTAAGGAAGGCTTTTTATTCATTTTATAGCTTCCAAGTTTAAAGTTTATAAATTCCTTCCTTAAAATGTTGCATTTGTTTCTGAAATGGCTTTGATGTTGAACATTGTTTGCTTTTTTCTGTATTACATTAGAGTACGCCATTTAAGTTAATTGCATCTTTTGATGTACCCTGATTTTGAATAATTTTATTAGCCATGGTGAAAGCCATGGAATTCAACCAGAGAGAGAGAGAAGGAGAGAGAGAAAGAGAGAAGGAAAAACAAAGAAAGATAAAAAATAAAAGAAAAAAAAAAGAAAAAAAAAAAAGAGAAAAAAATCTTTTGTGTGTATTTCTGACTGCTGAAGTTGTCTGTAGAAGTTATTGTTATTTTTGACTATAACACCATGCCTGCAAAGTTCTGCAATACGGGTTTGTGTTAAAATCATGTGGACAAGCAAAACCAAACCAAACTATGAATATTCTGTATGTGCGCATTGGAATGCTTAATACAACACAACACCTCAGTGATTGTTTTGCAAAGACACTACAGGAACAGCTTGTCAAATGCAGCAAACCTTGCAAAGAGAATGATTTTTCAGTTTTCCAAAATGTAGCTCTGGATGCATAACAAAACCAGAAGGATCAGTGACTATTTAGTAAGTTAGAGCAAGAGTGTACTGGAAATAAACAAAGAAATTGCAGTTTCCTAAGTCTTTAGTGTTCTTGCTGGCATTTTGATATTTCATTCTGATTTTGCACAAAACAGCAACAAAAAAAATCACTGCTACCAACCCCCTTACCATTCTGATTTTTTTTTTAAATATATTTTTACAGAATTGTGTGCAAGACACTAGATACGTTTTTCTTTGTTGTTCTTTTTACATCAAAGTCATGCACTGCATATGGGTACTTCTTAGAGCAAAATTATGTCCCCAGGAGACTGCTACTCTTCTCTGCAAAGGAAAATCCCACTTAGCTGGGATGTATTATTCCTAATATATGGTGTGTATAATTCTTATACACCATTTATATTTTGGGGGCATTTGCAGTGGAATATCCCACAGCACACATCCTGAGCATTTTGAAGGTAATGCCTAGTGAAAATAAAAGATGTGCTGAGGGTAGATTCAGTGCATGCTTTTTGAGTATCTAAGCCATTACAGATCCTGGTTTAGAAATTGAGTTTACATCTTACATTGTGCCCTGTGATGAGCTGCATCCTACATATCTATAACAGCTTTGTGCGCATTTGGCAATAACCCTCTGGAACAAGTGACTCTGGCCCCATGCGGCTTTGCAGCAGGATTCTAATCCACCCAGGCAGACAGCACACTCAGTTTCAAGAATCTCAGCATCTAGAGTAAGCAGCATGATTTCACACCGTTAGAAAAGAGATTGTTTTCTGCACATGAAATCAGGTCATTTTCTATACCTGCAGTTACACTTGGCTGCATTTGGAGCAATAGCCTGATAACAGAGATACTCAAATGTATCAAGCTGAAAATAAAGCAAACCTCCCCAAAGTGCTGTGGTTAGTGTTACATATGAATAAACAAAATTTGACTAGGAAAATAAAAATGTTGGAAGATGTTATCCCTACTGCTGAAAGCATCCTTAGCCATACAAATGGGACACATACTGCAGATCTAGTTTTAACATTGATTTAAAAGAAAAAAAAATACACATATTTGTTATACATAGTTTCATAAACTTTTAAGTGTTCAAGTGCAGTAGCAGTTTCTTTCTATAATTTTGCCTAATAAATTAATATAAAAGATATACAAATGCAGTGTGCAGCCCTTAGCTCATTTTCTAGTGAAAACCTTGGAACTTTGAAGTGCCATAAATGTTACACCTGGGGAAAGCACTTCCTGTTTTGAATCCCTTCCAATATTGCCAACTTGGGGCAATTTATTGTGAACTTCAGAGTGTTTTATTATGAGTTTCATAGCGGTTGATGTTTTTCTTTTTTCTTTCAACCACCATTCACGGATTCATGCATATGACAGGCTTGACAATGAATTAATAAGAAATTATGCTTGCAGCCAATGAAAGGAACCACAAATATGCATGAAATGTTGTGTTTTACAGTACTGTCTTCTGATGCTGGATCAGATCTTTTCATTTATCAAGAATCTGTTCAGTTATCAATGAAATCTTTATGAAACTGTTCCAACTCCCATGGAAATGAGAAAAGGGAATGTGGTTTTCTTCTCATATTTATGACAGCGGTATGTTGTACCACATTTATTCTACTTGGTCTTAAGATGTATGTTCAATGTCACATAAGAAACAGCTTCTACTGTAATATTCAGCTCACGTTTGGTAAATACAGGGAGCACTTTACACAGTCACCTGTTGATTACAAATAGCATCTAATCATCAAGATACATTTCATTGGTGTTTCATGATGTGAAACAGTTACTCCTAGTTTTCACAGAGAACTCAGCA